>NC_080081.1:23458525-24058525 GCF_949987535.1 Balaenoptera acutorostrata | reverse complement strand
TATGTTCTATTGCTTATGACTTTTAGTAGGAAGTATTTTTAAGGGACTTAGATTTTTTTTCCATGGCATCACTGCTACATAAGCAGAATCCTATTAAAAAATATGGGATGAGCTTCAAACGCGATTGAAATGTGATATTTCTGAATATTTCTGTTAACTATTTAATTCTGAATTAATCACTCAGCATACCTATCTTTTGTCTTATTAACTACTCTATATAAAATGTAATGATTTTGATAAATACAAAGCATATCATCACTTATGTTTAAATGACTTAATATCTAGTGATGCACTTATTTCCTATAAATTGTTCCAAATTATTATTTTTCTTTCATTGCATATTTAATGGATTTTTTAAAATTGGAGATTCAGAAACTTGCTATATTTAGATAATAACTTCATATTATTTGCAAGTATTTCAAGTTCATACTATAACAATTAAATCACATCAGACTGATATATGTTCATTTTCCCAGCCTGCTTTTGCCTTTAAAATACTTCCATACATGCTATTTGTTCTTAGTACTGGAACTACAGCCAAAAACTCTATTTTGATTTATTTTTTCAAAAATGAACTTCTGCGCTAGATAAAACGCTGTTATTATTATTATTAAATATTATTTCAATTACAAATCCAATGAGCAAGAGTCTATTCAAGACCAAAGTATTATTTTGGATGATAAAATAGGAGATTCATTACCTTTTTTCAGGTTATGGGCATGCTATAGCTATAATAGGAGGGTTAATATAACTACATAATTATAATCATCTGGAAAGCTTAACATTCTCTGAAATTTGCAAGCTTATTTCATCATTTTAGCTACTAAGAATTATCTGTAACTCCCAATATTTAAAAAAAATATTTTACATTTTAAATCTTTTATTATTTTGTTTGGTCAACTGTGTCTTTACCTTCCATTATTTTCAGGTCAAGATGCCTTCATATTTTAAATTGGCAGTTCAAAATATTATGTAAGTTATTTGTTGGCTTTGTTACAGAAGAAATTTAGATTCCTGTATGTATTTCTTTTTCAATTTACCTTTTCATCAGTGCCTACAGGGAGAACTAAGATGACCTTGGAATCTAGGCAACTAGATAGGGAACATGAAAAGAAAATCAGTTTGAAATTGCAATGGCAACGTTGTGTGCTCTTAGCAATATTCTGAATACAAAAAAGCAAGACAGTTGTGATAAGCAGTGAGGCAGATGCAGAAAGATTTCTGCTGTTATATATCCAGAAACTGTAACAGTTTATTGATTCTCACTTGGGAATTTAAATGGGTAAAGAGGACTTTGAAACGATATTTTTTTCCTATTTGAAAAATTGCTTCTTTAATATATTAAAAAAATAAATTCATATGTAATCTAACAAAGGAGTATTTCTTTTAAATCTTACATACAGATGGCAGGGTACTATAAATTACCTTCTACTATACTTTAGGCACTCCATAAAGACTTATCTAATAGTTGATTGACTATTCGGATGATTAATGAGTAGTAGAAAAGCCTCCATTCTTGTCCACAATAATAACAAAATTAATCCTAAATTGAAACACGTTTTACTTTGGTTATTTGCCCTTGGTATTTGGCATCTTCCAATCTACCAATTTTAACTTGTGTAGTATATCTTATAAAACGATATTACCACAATCTGTCATCAATATCTATTACATTTCTACCAACACACTCATTAAAAATCTACATGGAAATGCTATCAGAGTTTTACAAATAGGACTTATCCACTGTTTGGGCAGACAAAATACCTAGGCACACATAAACAATAAAGGGTGAATAGTCAGGTGGTTAGCATGAAATAAGACCAGCAATATTAATGATTATTTGTATTTTCTGTTGTCACTGCCATTGCCCCCAAAGGATTTGAGCTGTCCCAAGTCAAAATGTGGACCTGCATAAGTGGATGGCTTTGTAATCCTAGCTGGGGTCAAACATCCATCACAAAGCTTCCTTGTAAGTCTTTTGTTCTTACGGCTGCGCAAATTTCCAGCTGGAGTGAGTTAGTAAAATGTTTACAAAAGTCAGGTCAATTAAGCAGCTCAACCGCTAACACCACCAACCTATTCTCAAATAGGTTTAGGTATGAGTCTTGGAGTGGAGGTTTTCTGAGAAGATCTGACCCTGCTTTCCAGGTTTTCTACATCACTCTCTTTCAACAGGTTATCACAACAAATTGGACACTAAGCGGCTTCACTGTTTTCTACTGCCACGCAGTTGTGGATATTATTGTCTTCCCTCACTTCACATTTGGAAGAATATTGAAACATACTGTATCCATGCTTATATTAAAAACTGTTTTAATAACATATGTGGGAATACGATTTTCTTTCTTCATATTGATAAAATTAGAACTTACACACAATCTTAATAATGTCCTTGAGTGCATTTAATACTTTTAACCATTTATCACTGGTTCGTGAGTGGAAACAATTCTCTATACTGCTGTATTACTGTTCTATTGCTTTAACAAATTGCCACAATTTATCAGCTAAAACAACACACATTTATGAACTAACCTTTGTAGGTCAGCCAGGTCAAAAATCCAGGTGGGCTCAGGTGGTCTTCTGCTTAGGGACTCAGAGGGCCAAAATTGGTGTCACCCAAGCTGTGTCCCTTTCAGGAGGTTCTGGGAAAGAAGGAATATGTTTCCAAACTCCTGGTTGGGAAGGCATTCAGTTCCTGGGACTGAAGTCCTTGCTAGCTGTCAGCTGGTGAGCAGTCTTTAGTCCCTAGAGATTGCCTGCATATATTCTCATGCTTTCCAGGCGTCTCCAACACCTCTGTGCCGCTGCTGCTCCCACCAAACAGTAGGTACACTCCTTCTCAGACTCTGAACCTCTGCAACTTCCCTTCTGCTGCGTCTTACTGGCGTCCTCCTCTTCTTTCAGCTGGAGACGTTTCCCTGCTTTTAAGCACTCAGTGTGATTAGATTGGGCCCACCTGGATAATTCAGGCTACCCGCACCAGGTTAAGGTCCACGCCTTTACATCAGCCACGCTTTTTTTTTTTTTTTAAATTATTATTTATTATTTATTTTTGGCTGTGTCGGGTCTTCGTTTCTGTGCGAGGGCTTTCTCTAGTTGCGGCAAGCGGGGGCCACTCCTCATCGCGGTGCGCGGGCCTCTCACTATCGCGGCCTCTCTTGCTGTGGAGCACAGGCTCCAGACACGCAGGCTCAGTAGTTGTGGCTCACGGGTCTAGTTGCTCCGCGGCATGTGGGATCTTCCCAGACCAGGGCTCGAACCTGTGTCCCCTGCATCAGCAGGCAGATTCTCAACCACTGCGCCACCAGGGAAGCCCCAGCCACGCTCTTTTTATGTTAGGTAATATTCATAGGTTTTGAGGATGAGGTCATTGCACAACTGGTGGAGGGCATTATTCTACCACAGCTGCAGATCTACAGAATTGATTTACCTTAGCATTTGTTTGTATATTTGTCATATTTTCCAAAATACGGATACAAATATGTTGTTTACCATTATTTAATATAGCTATCCTAAAGTGAAGAAGTATTTTGATGTTGTATCTGTCTGAACTATAAACTAAGTAACATGAGCAATGTTTTAATTGTAAGACAACTCGAACCAGCTAAAAAAATTAGTACCTGTGTTCTACACAAACAGTAGCATTTTAGATGTTAAGAAAATTAATAAACTGAATATTAAAATATAAGACATGGTTTCCCATTGATTTTTCCATTCCACTTCCCAAGAAAAAAAAATTCTAGGATCTGAAATTTTCTTGATGTCTTTTCCGTTTTAAGTTCTCATCAGTAGACCTTGCATTGATGCTGACTGAAATCAATGAGTGTGTGATGGAATATTCTTTCCATACTTAATTAATATTCTTAAAGGGCAGTGCATTTAAATAGTAAGTCCCTATTTCCCATTTATTCCCTCAGAGAACTTAACATTCTTAGACCAGAAACAGACACTGTGCTTTGTACCTTTCAATATGTTCCTTCCCCTCTGCAACTTGAACAGTATTTGTAGTTCTATATTATACAGTGTAAGTATTGCAGTGAAAAATGGCTTCAGTGTACCTCACTCTGAGCACCTTCTTTAAAAATAACATATTTATCAGTCTTGAAAGTGCTTTTGATACACAACTCTTTGAGTTTATTTTATTAAAGTTTATTATATCCTAAAACGTATGAAGTAAAAAAATACCTTTCATTTGTGTTTCAGATTTTTTTCTATTAATTTTACTCTACACCATTCTTATCATATTTTTAATCACTATAAATTAAGTAAACGTACGTAAACGTTCCACAGTTTTTAAAGCATGAGATTCTGATGATTACTGGGTTCGTGGATGAGGTAGAAACTCACCCGATACCATAGTACCTTGTACCTGGTAGTAAAAGTAAAAGCTGTCTGCCTCTAGGTTGGGATTTAATTTCTTTGCTGTCTGTCCCTTCAGTATTCAGGACATTTCTGTAATGATGGATGTTCTAGGAGGAAGGCAATGTCAAATCTGCAGACTTGCTTGAACACGCTGTGGTAATTTACGGCCTGCTTTCTTGGTGCTAATGCAATGAGCTACATGATATTTGAGGTTCAAGAAGATAAAGAATTTGTTATTTCAACAGCTTGACATGTATTCCTGTTAGAAAAATAAGCCATTTTCCAAAAGATAAAAGCCGTGCACAAATTTTTCTGTTATATTTACACATAAATATAAGTGGAATTAAACTAATTATGTAATAAATTCTTTTCTAGCACATTAGTGTTTAAAACTAATAATAAAATACTTCGGAAAATCAAGAGCTAAGTGAGCATTGATATTTTCTTTCTTTCTTGTAACAATTGTATGTGGAATATGTTTAAAAGCATCCAATATACAGTAAAGTATTAATAATATCCAAAAGTTACATATATATACATATACATATGTATATATAATATACATATATTCACAGACACAATGAAGAGATCATCTTTGGAATTATTTTTCTATAAAAGAATAGAAATATAAGCCAGGAAAGTTAGGGAATTAAATTTCAGAAGAATACATATCTCCTCTGATGGAATTATACATATGCCTTTGTAAATTTTAGTTGAATATTATATCTTTATAATGTTTTCTACAGTTAAACATGTGGTGAGGAATAAATGCTTTCTTTTATCTGCCAAGTATAAAGCCTTTATGTATGTTTCCAGCCAAATATCATTTTCCTAGTGCCCAGTTAAAATTTTAATTACCAGTAAGAAGCATGGACATGACACATTTTTCACAGTTGCTTGAATATTTAAATACATCTTCTTATTTTCTGCTCAGGCTAAGTAATCTCAATTGATACATCACTGTCTTAAGTTTTTAGTAGAAGATGGATTTCTTTTAAAACAACTCTAGTTATACCACTAAAATAAAGTTTGAGATAAATAGAAATTTTATTTCATTAATTTTTCAAAAGAGTACAAACATAATTCAAATACTACTGCTACCTAAAAGTCTACTCATTTCAGAGTTCAAGAGGCCACAAGTAAAGAAAACAGTAGGTATTTGTTTAATGTATAGCGAAGACCTGTTATATATAATAGTATACAATTGTATAGTGGGCCATGTGAAAAGATTAATGAAAAAAAACTCATTTTAACATTAGATTTTGAGTTTACTTATTAATGCATATTTTCTGATAGCTTTTGATATCTAAATATATTCCATCACTTTCCCACCCTCTAGAATCTTCTCCATGAGATACATGAGAACCATTTCAACTGAAGTCTAATTTAGTTACCTTCTCCTTTCAAAAGCCACCTAAAACTGTAAATACTACAATTTCCGGTGTTACTAAGATAAATTACTATGTGGATGAATACAATTACATTCACCTAACATTCTGAGTTTCTGATATATCTAATCTCCTCTGCACTTCAGGTTTTAAAAATTAATGGGCAGTTCTCAGTGATAGAGTTAAACAATTCACTTTACAGATTAACTACATCTGGTTTAATCTCATTGACTGCGCTCCCTCCCTGCTGTTCACTGTTTTGTTTTGTTTTGCCTTTTTACCCCTATTCTTCACTGCTTCTCAGGCTAAATAGATTAAAGAAAATGTCTTTTGGATTACATCATAGAGTTAACTCTCCTCTGGTAACATAATATCCATATATCAGGAAAAAAGGAAACATGGAATTGAAAATATTAAAAGATGTTGGCTGTTCATCACTCTAGTTGAAAATACTTCTTTCCAATAAGACATTGAAAGCTTAGTCTCTAAGCAAATTATTTTCAAAAACGGGACTGGTGCCTAGACCATATAATTTTTCAATGACTTATCAAAATATTTTACAATAAACCTTTCTACATGAAGCAAATACATACACACACACACACATATACACATATACATATGTATATATAAATCTCCTAGACAAATTTATGAAGTAGGCAAAAGTCAGTCACTGTTAGAGTCTCAGATTCCTTTATTCTGCATTCAGATTCACCAAATATTTTCTGAACCTCTACTATTATGCTGTCATTGTTGTAGGCATGTTCTAGGATGCCACCTCACTTAATATTCACAAGAAGCCTATCATATCCGTGGTATTATAGAAATAACAGTGAGGAAATTATTAACCTCTCTAACAGGCTTAGGGATTATTGTGTTTTGCTTAAGACACACAGACAATAACAGGCATATTTAGTAACCAAATCTTCTGAAACCAAATCAATCAAAACCCTAGTTTTACCTTACCAATTGTACTTCTAAAATGCTAAATATACAATAATATTGGGTCATCTAATATTTATGAGAGACATACAAAATTTCTAGATGCAATGTACTTGTATACAGTATTTTAAAGCACATTTAATTACAGCATTAAAACCTATTTCCTGCTGAATTATTTTAGGTTATGGGAATCCTATAGGTATTGTTCAAGAACATCACATACATGAAATACAATGAACATTCTATCATATGTATACTGAATATTGGTGCCAGAGTATTATATTTCTGATAGAAAGCCTTACTTAAGGGTAACAATATTAAGGAGATAAATGATAAGCTTAAAATTTATCAAGCTATTAGTCTCCTAGTGAAAAATATGGATGATTATCAGAATAGTTTAGGTCATAAATTCCACTTTATCTAAAATATAGACATAATAGAGACATTAGTGGAATTGTATTTGCTTAAATTAATGTGACCTTGCTCTCTTTATCTCATTCAAGTGAAACATTCACATTTTAGTGTAAAATATCTGCATTATTACTTTTAAAAATTGAACAATGCTTAACTACCATTAAAATTGAGGGCTTATTTTCGCTATATTTACTGAAATTGTAGTAAAATACTGTGATTCCGAACGTAATTTCTCTCCAAATTTGACAGGAACTTTAAAACTGAGATGAACAGAAGGGACTTTAATAGGGAAAGTGCTCCAGATTTCCCAGTAACAAAGATATTTCAGAAAACGAATCCATGAAAGCTTGGTGTTGTTACACTCTCCCTTTAAACATTGTGCAGACTCTGAAGCCAGATTCTACTTGTATTCAAGGCCCAGCTCCATCACATGCTTTTGTAGGACCTTGGGGAAGTTGCTTAACATTTCTGTGCCTTAGTTTTCTCATCAGGAAAACACTGATGATAATAGTACCTATCCCATAAGATGCTTATAGAGATTAAATGACTCAATAATGCCAATGTCTAGCAGGTAGTAAAGGTTCCCTAAGTGTTACTGCTAAATCTTACTACCCATCATTTCTTAGACATGGATATAACCCCTTTTAAGTTAATTTCTTTTTACTTTCAGCAAACAGGACTAGTAATACCCATTCAGTCATCTTCACTGAAATTTCATAATGGCTCTTACCATTATTTCCAAAGAATCCTGCTAAGAACAATGAGATTCTTAAACTGAGGAACTAGGACTGCACAGGAAGAAGAAATCTACTGTTACATATACATAGGATCCTTTAGACAACCAAAATTAACTTAATGATATCATTAACTTTAAAAAATAAAGATAACTTTTCAACTTTGCATATACTACTACTATAACTAATGATAAAAATAATTAAATGTTAAGTTTACTACCCTGAAGAATCCAGTGTTAAAGTAACTTGTATCAACATATGTATTTATACATTTTTAACTTCTTTTTGTATTTTATGTTATGTTTTTATTGTTTGGATCCTGAATTAAAGTCTATATCTTAATTACAACAAAGAAAGTAAAATCAACAAAAAGTTAATGCTCTATCAAAATGGATATTACTCATACAGTTGCTAAATTGAAATACCTGTGTAATAATAATATTTTGCAATTATATTGCCTTTTTGTTGTCTCAGATATTTTACAGTTTCTCAAGTGTCTACACAAGGGCTCATGTTATCCCTTATTGCAGTGGAGTTTTCCCTTAGGTAAACCAACATTTCTGCAATAGAAAAGTGACCTCGTATACAGTTAATGCAGCAAATTAAAATTATCCTTTTTTTTTTCTTTTGAAAATGCCTGGGGAACTTAAATTCACAGGATACAACTATGAAAGTGGTATTAGACTAAGACACCAGCGCTAATAGTCAAGCTACCGAACCCAATAAGAGAAAACCAGAAGCAGATACAATGTAACTTGCTGTATTACAAAGGCATACACCATCTCAAAGCTGCCTGATTTAAGGAGTCGATAAACTTAAGGAGCTGTCCTTTTCAAAATCTATTAAGTGAGACCACCAACCATTGATATTTTGCTGTTCCCGGTTACATCTGTGCAATCTACTTAGTTCGGAGGAGCGTCCTCTGGTAATTACTGATGGCCTGCTCTGACAATTTCTGTGAATTTTTCAAATCCTGCAGGGACTTGAGTCACTAGCGATTCTCTTCTCTCCTTAGTGCGTGCTGTCAAGAGCCGTTGTCAGATTACACCGGTGTCTGTAATTAAGTTGTCAATGACTATCTGTAACTCTGCCATTTTGCTAGCCTCTCAACATATACGTGAGATCCTAATCAGGTTTCAAATTCATTGTTTTTATATGAAATTAGGAGTGTACTTCTATGTCTCCTGAAGTTTAATCATGTTCTTCAGTTTTATATTTACTTCAGTTCATGATAATAACAATCACTGTGCTTCTATCATACTTCTGGCATTATACTAGTGTCAGCAATGAGATACACAATCCCTGACTTTAAGAATTTACCTTTTATCTGGGGAAAAATTTTTTTTCCTTGATCCCTCTTCAACTTATATTTCTAGCCTTGTCAGGCAACCAATTCTACTCATATAGACAATTTTATTTTAACGTCATCATCATCATCATCATTATTACTAAAACCTTCCAAACAACAGTATGGTTAAACAAGCACTCTCATACAATGCTGTTGCAATATAGATATAATAAGTATTCTATGGGCAGCTTTTGGAAATCTTTATTAAAATGATAAATGCCATTCTCTCAAACCCAGCAATTTTACTTATAGAACTTTTTCTATATAAATATACTTCCTCATGTGAGAAATATATGATTATTTACTGTAGTATTTTTTTATGGCAGAAAATCTGGAAATAATATGAATTTCCCTAAATGACACATCAAATAAATTACAGCGTGTGTGTGCCTGTGTCTGTATTTATACACACATATGTACAAAGTATAATATCTCATTAAAGGCATGAGGATCCTTTTTCATATATTATTGGGGAACAATCTCCATAACATATGGCCAAGTGAAAAAAGCAAGATGTGGAACAATGTCTGTAGTGTGCAGCCATCTGTGTTTAGAAAGGGGTCAAGTGGAAGAATACGTATACATATTTGCTTAAACATCTAGTTAAATATGCAAGGGATATACAGGAACCTGCTACATTCTTGCCCCCTAGGAAATGAATTGGGTGTCTAATAGACGACAAGGGAAAAAGGAGTTCTTACTTTTTATTTTCTAAGTCTTTTGAAAGTTGAATTACAGAACTGTTTGGCTTAATAACCAAAAACAAACAAAACAATGACAATTTGAAAAATGTTAATCTAACTTCTTTCTATCTGAGCCTCTCCTAAGTTTCAAATTTGATTAAAACCTGTTTACCCCAAAAGATTCTGGGGCAAATGGAATGCTAACTTCATTAACTCAAAGTGTAATCTTTATCATTAGCTCAAACTGATAGGCTTTACATCTTCAGTATTTCAGATTCAATGATTTTAAAACTGAAGACATTAATTACATTTCAGTGTAGCTCCTCCTTGGGAATTTTGTATTTTACCATCATTTGGAAATTAAAAATGATAAATTTTTACAATTAAATAAAATTTAAATAACACCTGACTCTAAAAACATAAAAGAAAACCAGACCAGTTTTATTTTCTTGGAGATACCACAAAGAATACTTAAAAGAAAAGGTGAATTGGGAGATTGGGATTGACATCTATACACTAATATGTATAAAATAGATAACTAATAAGAACCTGCTGTATAAAAAAAAAAATAAATTAAAATTCAAAAAATTTAAAAAAGGTGAGGCTTATATAGGATACGGGTGGGGCATTGCTTTAAAGTTAGTTATTTTCTCCAAACAATTATTTTAAGAAGTATTTTAGATATTTTTTTATGGATCATTCATTTATTTATTCACCAAATATTAGTGAACACATACTACTATGCATCAGAGTTATGGAAATAAATAAAACAAGCAAATAAATCCATGTCCTCATGCAGCTTATAATCTGGTAGTAAAATAATGGCATTAAAATGCCATCAAGAAATAGCATCGCTAAATGGCATCAAGAAATCAATGAACCATGTATATTCTATTTTAGGAGGTGACTATATCTATGAGAAATACAGTAGGATAAGGAGACTGATAAGAATTGGTCTGTGAGTCAATTTTTGATAAGGTGGTCAGGGTGGACCTCATTGGAAGGAACATTAAAAGTAGCAAGGGAGAAAGTATGGTATCCTTAGTGGAAGAGAAAACTAGATATATTTTGAAAGTAGAGTCACTGATATTGTCTGAGAGATTAAATGTGGAATGTAAGAAAAAGAATGCAGTAAAGAATGACTCCAAGATTTTTAAGCTGTGTAACTGTAAAGGAAGGAATATCTACTAATTGATATGAGAAACTTGAAAGTAGTGTAGGTAAGGGGGAGAAAGTTAAGAGTTCATTTTTATGCATGAGTTGGGGATATCTAGAAAATAACCAAGTGGAAACCTGTTGAAAGCTGGTCAATGATTTCCTGTAGAAGTCTATACTGGATGTGTAATTTGGGAATCATTAACATATACATCATATTTAACATCACAGGACCAGGTGAGATAAACAAGGAAGTGACTATAAATAAAGGAGAGAGGGTAGATTAAAGCCCAGGCAATCCAAAGTTAAAAGGTCAGGACAGAGATGAACAAAGGGGTAAAAAGAAAATTAAGAAGCAATGAGGTGGGGAGAAACCAGCATAAGATTATGACTAAGCAGCTAACTGAAGGATATGGTTCCAAGAGGAGGAGTGATTAACAGGGGAAATGCTTGTGAAATGCTAATAAGAATTGGACAGAGAACTGACCATAGGACGACACAGTGTGGATGCCTTTCATGACCTGCAGCAGTTCATTTGTAAAATGGAAGTAAAAGACTGATTCGAGTGGGTTAAAGAGAGATGGAAAATGGCTAATGGTAAATTCTTTCAAGGAGTTGCTCTAACAGGGGAGAAACAATATGTTAGCTAATGGGGTAAGTGGAAACAGGAGGGGTTTTTTTTTTTAAGGTGGAAGGAATTATAGGCTATATTAATGCTAATAGAATGATCTGGAGAAAAAACTTCAATAATGCTGTATAGAGATAATTATTGTGTAGATAGGTCCTTGAGTAGGCTAGAGGCACTGGGATCTAAAGCAGAAGCACTTGTGTATGTGTTGATGCGGCGTAGGGATTAGCCTCAGTAATGAAGGCCAGCTGTCTACAGCAGGAGGAAAGGCAAAGTACATATTTTTAAAGATATTGTGAAAGGTTGATATGGGGCATTTATTTACATTCTCAGTGAAATTCTTAAAGGCATCCGCTGAGACTGAGAATGAGAGAGGAGATAATAATTAGTGGCTTAGGAGGATGAGAGGGTATGTGAAGTAGAGAAATAAATATAACTGCTGGTGAGTGTTAAGGGACAATATGAGGTTCATTTATAGGAATTTAGTCAGCAGTCCTGTGATATTTCTTCTTCTCCTCCAGCTATAGTCAGCAGGTGCAGCCTGGGTGGAGAATTGGATTTAATTGAAATCATGGCTTTGCCAAAAAAATCAGCTAGAGAGCATTGAGGCGTTTAAAAAAAGATTGATGACAAACACTGACCAGGGAATTTAACATAAGAAAGGAAAAGAGTATACAAATGGGGATGAGGGACAAGAAAATGGTGGTAAGATCAGTAGGAATTCACCTTAGTTGGTTCAAAGGATTACTGGGATATTTAAATACTGCAAACTTTTTTCTCTCAATATAGCAAAGACTAAGGAGAGACTATTTCAATGAAATACAGACTGGAAAAAATGCAAGCTTGATTTAAAATATACTATCTCGAGCTTTCCAATCTTAATTCACCATCTCTGGGGTTTCAGTAGTATCTCACTACCTCCTTAGATATTATTCAAATCTTACCATTTTCTCTTCCTTGTCACCTACAAGTAAAACATTCACAAATTACATCTTCAAGAAAATAATTTTGTTGCTCATATTCTTCCTGTCCTTTACCCTTTAAAGATCAGTGGAGGGCTTCCCTGGTGGCACAGTGGTTGAGAATCTGCCTGCCAATGCAGGGGACATGGGTTCGAGCCCTGGTCTGGGAAGATCCCGCATGCCACAGAGCAGCTGGGCCCGTAAGCCACAATTGCTGAGCCTGCGTGTCTGGAGCCTGTGCTCCGCAACAAGAGAGGCCGTGACAGTGAGAGGACCATGCACTGCAATGAAGAGTGGCCCCCGCTCGCTGCAACTAGAGAAAGCCCTCACACAAGAAACGAGGACCCAACACAGCCATAAATAAATAAACAAAACCAAACCAAACAAACAAACAAAAAGATCAGTGGTAAGTCAGTGGTTCCGGCTCCTTCACCTCAACCCTTCACTTGCATTTCAAAAATGCCATTAAAAAGACAGTGTTAAAAGTTGTTGAGGGACTTTCTCATCCTTCCCAATAGAACAGGAACATCGCCATGGATTCCCCCAGTTCAAAATCATAAAGCCTGTCATTTATTTAAATGGTTCAGTTGCATATTCTCATAAAATCAACATTGTATATCTACCCAAATAGAAAGTGATGTCCCCAAAGGTTATTAAACAAGTAAATGGCTGATTTGGGATTTAAAATCAGGTCAGAAAGTTGTTTCCACTAGACTCTAGTGAAACTAAATAACAACAGTATTTAATAATCATTTGTGTTTCATTTTTTAAAATCACATATTTATTTAAAATTGTTTTCAGTTGTGACTTAAAATTGAAATGGGTAAATTGTGAATTATTTCTATATATGCATTTAGGATATATATATATATATATATATATATATATATATATATTTCAATTTTGGTAAACTTTAAGTGTTTTCCAAGAGTCTTCAAAATGAACCCGATGACATGACAATGATTAATTGCAGGATTGGAAAATTCTAGTGACTAGCTGGCTCACTCTGTCACCTAGGTATTTCAGTAAGGCCTGGGAAAAAGTAGGTCAGTTTTTCTTTTCTGTGTCTCAGGCTTTCTTCGTTTCTCTTTTTTCTCCCTCTGCGTGTTTGTGTGTGTGTTCATGAATGTGTGTGCGTGCTCACACATTCATGTGTGTTTGAGTGTTTAAAGCAGAAAACTGTTAACAAAGAAAAGGGGAGAATATTTGGAAAATACAGCCTGCGTGAAGGCCAAGCAAAATTGAAGCAACATGTCTAAAGGATGTCAATTGTACCCACATTTCAGTGATAGTTATGTCCTTTTTGGCTCTTACGATTAATTCTATACTCTTGTCATACATACTTAACACTTTAGAGAAGCAAAATGTCATTTTTCCTCTGAGAATAAAAGGTAATCCAAAGTATGTTGTTTACTAATGAGTTAAATTATAAATTTAATATCTTGCAAAGAATTACAATAGAATTATGGCAATTAAAAAATTTTAAAGACACATGCAAATAAAAGGAAATATTTGAAATATACTAAAATGGTTGCTTGTGATGGAAGAGGTAAGAGAGTAAGGAATGGGATGTTCAGAAATGATTATATATATATGCTATAAATGAAGGTAAAGATGATGGCTTAGATAGGATTAAGAAAAATAATGAACCCTGAAAAGAAGCATACAATTAAATTGATCCTCTGCAGTTAAGATAAAAATAAAATTTTAAAATAGAATTCATTTGTGGTTTAATAGTATCCATGATAATATTAAGTCAAAACATATGGAACTGCTGTATTCATAGGTAAAATGTCAGATATTGGCAATTACATATTATTTAAACTTATCCTAATAATGGTAAGTTTACTTGGGATGTCATACATAGAACATTTCATGCCATTCTTACAAAACACCATGTTATAATTGGGAATTACCCATGCTAGCGATGATTGAATTGATGCTCAAAAGAGTCAAGTATTAACAGCTGAAAGTTAGAGAGCTATTAAACATCAAACCAGATTTTTTGAGTCCTGATCTAATTTGCTTTCTACTGTAAACCTTATGAAGGTGGCCGTGAGCCTATGTTCTAGCCCTCGTTCTGCCAGTAATTTTGAGAATTCTTAAATTTTAATATATTTATCTATAAAATGAAAAGGTTGAATTATATGACTTGGTTTATAACTCATAAAAATCTGTCAAAGATCTTCAAGTCTATTTTTGTCCTTTTAATAAAGGTCTCATTATTATTTTTGCATTTACTCTGGGAGTATGAATATACTTTCTCACATGTTACATTGCTAATTAGCAGACTGGGTCACTGAGACATTGACTAAACCACTCATATGGTTCAATATAACTGTAAAGATCTGTTTAGGCTAAAAAGTAAGGAGGTCAATGAACAGTAAATTCTGACATTGTTACTATTTTCTTCATTAAGTGATCTTGTTCAATAACCTATAGCAGTTGCATTCACACTTTTTTTGATGGTAAAGTCTTTGATTTTTCAAATGAAATATTATGCAGAATCTAATATCAAACAGACTTTTATAAGGATGTGTTCTTGTTAAGGTAGCAGAGATGAACGTGAGCTCCTGTATAACTGTATATAAACATCCCTGAAATCCTGGGGCTCCAGGAAATCCAATTCGACAACCACTGTCCAATATTTGTACGTTCTGTTGCTTTGCATGTATAAGAAGACTAACTAAATCTCCCATTTTGTTTCCCTTAAACTTCAGGATTCAATATATCATTTCCAAACTGGCTCTATGTTTCATCATCTATAAACAATGTTTAAAAAAAAAGCATAAGATTCTTCCACATGAATATTCCATGATGTTCTGAATTGAATATGATTAGGCAAATGCCAAACAAACATTTAGTGCATACGACAGTCCTTTAATGTATTTAATTTTCTGAAAATGCATTGTGAAAAATCTGTTTGAGACGAAATAGCTGTTGATTATCACTGACATTTCACATATAGACATCAGAGTTTGAAATTCCTACATGATATTTGTTACTATCCCACTCGGTGGGCCCTTCTCGTAGTGAACGCTGACACCAGCATGAAACATTAAGGAAGAAATCCTCTACTTACTATCCATTACTGCAGAAGTGCCCTGAGGGATGCAAAAAGCTTTCAGCACTGAATATAAAAAAAAGAATGTTTTCACAAGGCACAAACTGTTTGTCATATTCTCAAAGAATATAGTGATTCAAGGTTAATTATGTTTTCAATAAACTGTTTTATTTCGTTAGGAAATGTGCCTTCTTATTCTGAGAGTGTTTTTCCTAGCATCTTTCAACATGTTGGATCATGTAAGTCATTTTGCCTCTTCTGATTCATCTAAAGAACCAATTCAAAAATAAAATTAAATTATAAAAGATAAAACTACAAAAAGAATATTTTTTCACCCAATGGAAAACGCTCTGGGCCTCCTAAAGACCAACCTCTTCCTCTCATTTTGAAACTTACTTTATTTAGTAGGTGGACAATCGTATGCACCTGGCACTATTTTATCACATCCAAATCCACAAATGTTTCTGTGTTCCAATGAAACTTTATTAAAAAGACATACAGCAGGTCAAATTTTGTTCATGAAATGTAGTTTACTAATTCCTACTTGGAGATAATTTTTAAAAATCTATTTTATATTATTTTTATTAGTTTATGCATTCATTCAGAGGCACAAAAGGGAAAAGGAAAGTAATGTGCAGTCTAAATAAATAATGTTGTATAAATTGCATGTTATAGTAAGTAACACTTCATCAGGGATCTGTGAACAGTAAAAGACTGAAGGAAATAAATGTATAGAAATAAAATTTACCTATTTCAATCATATAGAGATAGGAATGAGTTAAAAATGCATAACTCATCAGTCTTTTCCTCACAATTCTCCCTATATGGCATTGCATGAAGGAGATGGCTCGTCTCTCAACCAATGAAAATCTATGGGGAAAACAAGGACACCAGCCCCTGGTAGTGCCAAGCTGCCTGCCACAATAGCATGCTATATTTACTCTCTGTTCTCTATTGGCACTTGTTCTAGAATCTGGGAATCTCTTCATTTCCCTGGGCTGCAATTACCTCACCTATGAAAGGAACAGACCATTTTAGATGATATCTACAATCCCGTCAACTTTTAAAGTTCTACAGTATTAAATAGCAACCCATTTCTCACCTGATATCATCAGAGATCACAGTGGAAATTCTGTGTCCCTTTTTGTCTTTGTAATAGCAAATCTCGTATTATATTTTGCCTCAAGTGTAATGCTGCCAACTCACCAATCCTAGGCTGGCTATTCATCTCCATTCTTATAATGTTTCTATTTTTTAGGTGTCTTTTATTTTTCTGTTGCCAATGAAAGAACAAAAGGAATTGACCTTCACTTATCAATGAAGAAAAATAAGTTTTTAAATAATGCAACCTGAAAACTTTTCCTCTCAAAAAATACCCTATGAATGAAAATTTCATATTTTTTTTTAGTTTTCCTCTTTGTTGAACTACTTTTTGAATCTGTGGAAGAACATCAACAAAGGAGGCAGTCCTTGAAGCAAAACAATTGACAAATAGCTCCTCTTAGCAGCTGACAAAGACGCTGTTGTGCCACTGCACAGCAGTTGGAAAGTTTACTGAAGGAGTAAAGAGCCAAATAATTGACTTCTGAAGAAACAAATCCCTTGAAAGTTATAATAGATGAACATTATTAACCTATAAACGACTAAAACCAACTTCCTAATAAGCAGAACATTTTTCAGGATTTCAAGTACAGGTAAGACACTTGCCCAACTTCACAAGGGTAAATCTTTGAAAAAGGGGGAGATAAAAATAAAAAAGAAGGTAGATTAAAGAATTAAGTGTACACTCATAAAAGCACGTTTCTTTAACATGTCTTCAATTGTAGAATTTCTAGTTGTGAAAAATAAACATCAGAGATGCCTACAAACTAAAATTTTCATATATTATTTTCTTTATGAACTAACTAAAATAAATTTTTTTTCATCTAGGTCTTTATAACTAAAATTTAAGTTTATTCATATATTTCGAGTAGAAGGAAAGGGCCTATGTATAGAATGAATTCAAACAAGAACATAACTAGAATGAAAACTCAGTCTTCTGTGCTTTCAAATCCTGGGATGACAGATGTGACCTGAGGGCTGTGTGAGTAAACTGAAGATTGTTTTTATGTGATTGATGGTGTGGAAAGAGCGCCAGAATTATTTGCAGAAAACCTTGGTTCAAATTCTGGCTCTGTCGGTTGCCAGACACTCAACTTTGTCAAAGTTATTGAACCTTGTATTAGCTCTAAAGTTGGACTAAGCATCTGCCCTTTGAACTTAACAATTGCTGTGAAGTTGAAAATAGATCTTGTATACTTAAGAGTTTACAAAACGGTAAAATGCTATAAAATTGGAAGTCAAGCTCATCTGGAAGCACACAGAAAGAAACACAAGAACAGAGAATCTGCAGAATTGCATGGCTTGCTTATCCTGGTTCTGCCTCTAATTAACTGAATGACTTTTGGTGAGTCATTCCCTCTGGATTTTCAATTTCTTTGCTGGAAAACAAGAAAGTGGTTGCTTTAGATGGTGTCTATGTCCACTTTGGCTCAAACTTCTATTATTTATACCAGAAAACCTTTCCTCAGGGTCTGGTTTCTCTTGTTAACATGTCTTCTCCCTGAGTGAACACACTGACTCCTGAACTGGCATAACTTTATATTATAATTTATTTTCAAACTATAATCTTTGACTACTACTATGCTGTACATTATTGAGCCCTAGTCTGTATCTCCAGTTCCAAATTCCTTCCAAAGGTCAGAAATCTTCCCCTGTATATGCTAGTAATACATCAAACACTTGATGTAAAAATAAATAAATAAATCACTATCTCCCCCTACTCCAGAAATCAAACGATCAAAAAATATTCTTCCTTCGCAATTCCCCACTCAACTGGTGGCACTAAAACCCATCCTAATAACTTGGTTTTAAAAACGATAGATAATTTATCTTGATGTTTCCTTGCCTACCATTCCCTAAACCAATTATTCACAAGTCCTACAAAACTTTGTCCTTTAAATGTCTGTTTTACACAGCATACATTTTCTAAAAGGTAATATCAAAGCAAGCCCCTTGGAAAAAACACACAACATAGAAATAAATAACCTAAGAAGAGAAATACACCTATAATCCCATCTCTCAAGGCTAAACATTAAGTTTATAACATATCTTCATTTTCGTTTCCTACACATTTATAAATATATAACTGTTATTATCTTAAGAAACTCAAATAATATTTATAATGCCTGGAAAATTTCATTTTTCATTTACATTTAAAATGCAAATCTTTATGTGACATATTTATGTATATATATTTCCTAACTCATTCTCTTAAAAATCCACATAGTAATTCATCTTATGAATGGGCATTTAGGTTGTTTGCCATTTTTATAACATTCAAAATTATTAGAGTGACTATATACTTTTACATATTGAGAAAGCAAATATGTATTCAGATATATGAATATAGGTATTCATAATATAGGTATTCATTATACACATTAGTTCTATGTTTTTTAGAAGGTAAAACTCACTTTTTAAATATCAGTCTTTTCCTCTCATTCACTATTGTCCTAATTCAGAGACTTACAGAGTCTTTTCTCTATCGCCATGACAATTTCTTAACTGTACCTAATGCCTACAAGCTTTTGGTCTTTAAATCTGTTTTCCATGTCACCAGTCAAACGTTTTATTTAAAATGGAAGTGAAAGCACGATGGTGCTCTGCTTAAATGCATTGTCTTCCAGACCCACAAAGGATAAAGCCAAGCTTCACCAATGCCTATAAACCCTTCATGATCTTGTCATGATTTTGTCCTCTCCAGTACTACCAATCTCATCTCTCTTGCTATCCCCTGACTCCAAATCCAATTATAACATTACTCATTTACATTAATTTGGGGCAGAGGGGAATACATTACATATGCCTACAATACCTTATCTACATTTTTTGACTGCCTTACTTTCATTTATCCTCTAAGGCTTAGTTCAGATATTCCATTCACCAGGAGGCTTTTAGTAACCCTAAGACTGGGTTATATATTCACCTTATGCATCTCACTTCCAAAGTCCTATCACCACTTTACCCTCTCATTTTTATGTTCTCAAAGGGCAGGGAATATATGCCATGCCTAATCCCTAGCATTCTGTAAAATATCAGTAATAGCTGATTGAACTTAATGGTGTTTAAGATTAGTAAAGACTTAACTCAAGATTAATAAAACCAGCTTTTGCACAGCAAAGGAAACCATAAACAAGACGAAAAGACAACCCTCAGAATGGGAGAAAATATTTGCAAATGAATCAACGGACAAAGGATTAATCTCCAAAATATATAAACAGCTCATTCAGCTCAATATCAAAGAAACAAACACCCCAATCCAAAAATGGGCAGAAGACCTAAATAGACATTTCTCCAAAGAAGACATACAGACGGCCACGAAGCACATGAAAAGATGCTCAACATCACTAATTATTAGAGAAATGCAAATCAAAACTACAATGAGGTATCACCTCACTCCTGTTAGAATGGGCATCATCAGAAAATCTACAAACAAATGCTGGAGAGGGTGTGGAGAAAAGGGAACCCTCTTGCACTGTTGGTGGGAATGTAAATTGATACAGCCACTATGGAGAACAATATGGAGGTTCCTTAAAAAACTAAAAATAGAATTACCATATGACCCAGCAATCCCACTACTGGGCATATACCCAGAGAAAACCGTAATTCAAAAGGACACGTGCACCCGAATGTTCATTGCAGCACTATTTACAATAGCCAGGTCAGGGAAGCAACCTAAATGCCCATCAACAGACGAATGGATAAAGAAGTTGTGGTACATATATACAATGGAATATTACTCAGCCATAAAAAGGAACGAAATTGAGTCATTTGTTGAGACGTGGATGGATCTAGAGACTGTCATACAGAGTGAAGTAAGTCAGAAAGAGAAAAACAAATATTGTATATTAATGCATGTATGTGGAACCTAGAAAAATGGTACAGATGAGCCAGTTTGCAGGGCAGAAGTTGAGACACAGATGTAGAGAATGGACATATGGACACCAAGGGGGGAAAACTGCGGTGAGGTGGGGATGGTGGTGTGCTGAATTGGGCGATTGGGATTGACATGTATACACTGATGTGTATAAAACTGATGCCTAATAAGAACCTGCAGTATAAAAAAACAAACAAAACAACTAATACTAAACTTTCATTGGGTTATTTGTATGGAAATATGTTAATATAAATGTTTCAGACATTACATGAAATTTCTAAAAATCTTATATTTGTATTTGTATGGAAATATGTATGGAAATATGTTAATATAAATGTTTCAGATATTACAGGAAACTTCTAAAAATCTTATATGTTCTGGTATAATGTTATAAGTAATAATCCTAGTTATTACTTTAAAATGTATATCTCAGAAATAACTAATTTTCTTGTCAACTGCATTATTATGAACTTTCATCAAATGTTTAACCATGGTCATTTTTAAGCCTTCTGTCATTTACAGACAGTTCTGGGTGTACTCTGATGATTGTGCAAATATGTTCCTATAAAAGGGTTTCATCTTCAAGAAATTCATGGAAAAGACTCTGACAAGTACAGGTTTCTGGTAACTGACTGTACTGCTGAACTGAATGAATAAGCATTTTCAGAACTCTAATGAAAAACTGATGAACTCATAAAAGTGCTAACAAAAGATCAAGATGAAAAAAAAAATTAATTACATGGGACTGAGTGAACTGATGAGGATGAGTATAATTTTTGTGACTTTCTGTCTGAATTAAAAAAAAAAAAAAATCCCACAAGGACTCAGAGGCAAAGAATATACAAATCAATTTTCACTGCAAAGTAAAGGAGCTGTTACAGTGGAGGATTACTGGACTGAATGTCAATATTATGACATAGTATGAGTGTGTTTCATGTTTGGTAATTGCAATCATTGTTGCTTTTGTTGTGGTCAAAAAAAAAAAAAAAAAAAAAAGATTAATAAAACCTTAGGTTAATCTACACCTTCTCAGTTGTCTGAAGAAAATTCTAAACACTGACTTGGCCTAGGTTCAGAATTAATATCAATGATTGGCACCTGGTGGCTTTCATGTTCCTTTTCCTGAGGATGAGATGCCCATATGGGAATGAGGGAGATAAGAAGGACCTCAGGACATTAAACCTGTAGGATCTTTATAAAGTAGGCCAGTGCAAAGGCTTATATGATAGTAGGAAATCTGTTAAATGTATTTAATAGAGAAATACATCCTTAGTCAATAGAGGAAATTTTAAAAACTCAAAAGTAAAGCCTTAGCAGCAAAATTTGGCATTTGCCCTTCAACTGTCTGGGAAGAAGAATCCTTAGCTGTGGGCTTCCACATTCATGCATAATTAAATTTCTCAACCATTTTTGTTATTCTGATCCCCTACTCACAAAATGAAGGAATTTTCAAAGTAATTAATAACCAGTGTAGCTTGGGCACCAACCAGTGAGTGCTACATTTAATTTGAATAATACCAGCTACAGACAACAGCCATGGTCACACTGGCGAATACTGGCTGGACGTCAGCTTTGTTACTGTATTAGTTTCCTAAGGGCTGCTGTGACAAAGCACCATACACTGCTGGCTTAAAAAAACAAAAAAATTATTCTCTCACAGTCTAGAGACTAGAAATTTGAAATCAAGGTGTTAGCGGGCTTGGTACCTCTGAGACTAGGTAGAATCTTTCTTTGCCTCTCCGTAGCTTCTGGTTGTTCCTTGTCTTGAAGCTGCATTACTATAATCTCTGAATCTGTCACTACATGATGTTCTCCTTGTATGTCTCTCACCTTTTTATATAAAGACAACTGTCATATTGGATTAAGGGTCCACCCTACTCCTGTATGACTTCATCTTAAATTAATTACATATGCAAAGACCCTATTTCCAAATAAGGTCACATTCACAGATATAAGGAGCAAAGACCTCAATATATCTTTTGGGGAACACAATTCAACCCATAACAGTTATCAAACAATGCCTTCTTTTAGTGTCATCTCTGGTATAACTTACTCTTGGGATGTATTATCACATGGAATTCCAGAACTATTACTGAGGACATATCTGTGAGTTACTTTAAAAAATGGAAGTTTTTCTGAGAAAGTTACCAATACAGATAGGCCATTCTAACATTTGTAGCCAATAGTAAATGTCTTAGACTACAAGGTTCAAAGACAGACCTTAGATCTTGGGATGCTCACCTGTTCACCCAGGTAATAAATATTCTATCGAGAGGCCTTTCAGAAGATAGGAAAAGCTTGTTAAATCTTTATGCTGTATTCATAGTAGAAATGCAAGTATTTATTACATATTTGTTGAATATAACAAATAGGAGAAAAAAGTTGGCAATTAAAAAAACTTCTTGCCATAAGAAGTACTAGTTTGATAACAAGTCAGAAATACGTGTTCCATTAAGTACAGCTTTGAAGTTTCATGCACAGCCGAAAATACGCCTTTAACTTTCTCACTAATTATGCCCCTGAGTTGCCACAGAAACAGAATGAAGATCTACCCTTCTTATCCACAATATATAAGTTCTGTATTTTTGTTCCATATACTGTATCAAAGATGCTCAGTTAACGGGGACCCGGGCAGGAATAAGAAAGGAGAGGATCAGAGCTGACTTTTCAAACTACACTTTGATTCAGATTCTGAAAACACCAATCTTTCTACCTCGACTCCCATGAAAATCACAGTTTGGGGAGCCACTATTTCTGATGATAGTTGGTGGTATTCTCAGTCATGTTTGAGCAGAAAAAGAAAAAGGAAGGATGACCAATCTCAAGAATGATGACTCTGTGTATTAGAGTGAAAGAAGGAAATTCATCTGGGGCCATCTGTCAGGTTAGTATATTTGGTTTTTTCTCTGCAGTTGACAGTGATTTTTCAGAGGTGCATAGAGAAATATTAAGGTTAAAAATAAACATATGCAAATTTATGATTAACGAAACAAAACAAACAAATAAGAAACCAAAGAACTACTAAGCATTCTATGGAACTCCACACATGATGGAGTAAAAAGCTCTGGGTTTAATATGGTTTGGCTCCAGGCAGGCCTTTTTTATTTTGTCTCAGCTTTGCTTTTGCAGAATCATCTTAATTCAGTCATTAAAGAGAGGTAACACATTGTGGTAAACTTTTGAATATTTATGTGCTTTTACATTTGGAAGAAGCTTCCAACACTAAAAACACTTAAAAAATCTACAAGAAGTCTTTTTGTTCAGCAGAAACGGAAAATCTAGGCCCTTGCCATATTATCGAAGGAAAGAACTGCTTTCTAAGCTGAGCTACTTGCAGTTTTAGAGAGCGAAGGTACTACACATTAGGTAAAACAGTAGAAAGCTTTTTTTTCTGAAAACATTAGGGAAACAGATTCTGGCATCTAACGTTGCTTTGTAACAAGGAATAAAATCATTGCAGGCATTATTTATAAAACAAACTTTGTGGAGAAAATAATCTTTCCAGGACTTAACAGAATTAAGTAGTACAAAATAATTATGAAAATCTGTCAAGAATTCCAATAGTAACAGTGAAAAAACCATTGCAATAAGTAAAACATCTTGATTCCCAAATAGCTGTAATATTAAAAGTGTTTTACATTCCGCATGTAAGAAACCATACCTTGTGTTAATTAACCTAAATATTTCTCGTCAGGCTTGGTATCATAGCATTGAGGGCTGCCAGAGCCTTAATTGTGTGTGAGGCCTGAATTTTTGCCAGTTCTGGATGCAGTCTCATTAGCATATTCATAAGTCACAGCCTTGCGCAGGTGCCAGCATGCTGCAAAATGTTTTGTGACTATTTGTTGCTGCAATAGAGGCAAAGAGTAAATTGCCCTTAAAAAGTCCCATTATGTACCATAAAACAACATGTAATGCTGTAAACTAACTGCAAAGGCTTTTTAGCAATTAGTCCACACCAAATGAAGTGATACTTTGTTTTGTGAGCAATGTAAATACTAGCGATCCAGAGCAGAGGAAGTAAAATAGAGATTTTCTTAACATCAGATGAATTAGAAATAGGTTTTAGTTTTATTAAGTGATCAATTAACATTTTCTGGATAATAGTCCATGTTCACGGGAAAAATCAGAATTCAGAAATTACATTCTCCACAAAAATTGAATTCTTAAATTCTTTATATCGTAAATAACTTTTTTCTACGAAATAAATGCTAAAATATAATTATTAAAAAATAGGAATACTATCTAACATTCAATTCTTGTTCAAGTGCAAATGTGCACAGATAGGCTTTGTTAATGGAGACGACTGATTAGGAAATAGTCTTTTTCCCTTTATGCGTTCACTTCAGAAAATATCTGGTCATATTAAAAGAAAATTATGGTGCCGTAAGTGGCCTGTGTTTTTAGAACCATGTGTTTCTGGATTCTAAAAGAAAAGTCTTCCCCATATGTGTGCACACACATACACACACATACACACACATACATTTTCTGTTCTTTGCAACTACGGTGTCAGTGTCTTAGCGACTCTGACTTAAATAAGGTTTTTGATTTTTTTTTTAAGGAATAATCCTATATGAAATATCAATCAGCTCTAACTCTGACATTTTAGTCCTCAGATATGACATTACTCTAATATTTCTACAATGAAGATATATAATTAACATTTGCATGTTGAACATTTCTGTATGTCTGTGTATAGATGGATTGAGATAAATATCTATAATTTTAAATCTATATATAGATATATATCTGTACAGCATGTCCCCTACTTACAGTGGTTCGACTTAACAATTTTTTGACTTTATGATGGTGTGAAAGTGATAAGCATTCAGTAGAAACCATGTTTCAAGTTTTGAATTTTGGTCTGTTCCCAGGCTGGCCATAGGTAGTTCCATACATACTCTCTTGTGACTCTGGGAAGTGGCAGCGAGCCGCAGCCCCCAGTCAGCCATGTGATCACAAAGGTGAACAACCCATATGCTTAAAACCATTCTGTACCCAGAAAACCATTCTGTTTTTCACTTTCAGAACAGTAGTCAATAAATTACATGAGATAGTCAATGTTTTATTATAAAATAGGCTTTGTGTTAGATGATTTTGCCCAACTGTAGGCTAATGTAAGTGTTCTGAGCACATTTTAACCTAGGCTAGGCTAAGTTATGATGTTCAGTAGGGTGGGTATATTAAATGCATTTTCGACTTAAGATATTTTCAATTTATGATGGGTTTGTCAGGATGTAACCCAGTTGTAAGTCGAGGAAGATCTGTAATCTTAAATTTATATACATACCTATAACGTATAATCTATATATAGAGATATATCTCAAACACACTGACATACTACTGTACATATATACATACATATATATGCACACACACATATATATATATATACACAAATGTAGGTGACATAATTCAGATTTTTATATTTTAAGGAATCAGTTTCCCAGCTGAGGGTAATTATTAAAAAGTATTACACTTATATAAAATAATGGAATGGAATAAAATACATAATACAATTATAATTGAAATCATTTATTTTTTAAATGTTTTAAACTTCAATTAAGTTTACTATACATTTTAATTTCTAGTTGGAGTTTATATAATATGCAAAGATTTTAGAAATTAAAAGTAAAAATATCAAAATAGAGATCAACATTTTTTCTATAATATATAGGTATATTGTGGCCTATATTTTTGTGATCTTTTCAGAAAAAATACATTAAGTACCTTCTTATGTGCGAGACATGATTAAATGCTCTGGGAATAAAAGATGAACAAAATGCAGTCTCTTAAGGAGCTCTTAGTTTGGTGAGGGAGACAGACAAATAATTAGCAAATTTCAAAATAATAAAGCACATGCTATGATAGAGTTATGCCTAGGGAGCTACTCTTTTTAGTTCTCACCTTTCCCAGTTATAAAAATGATTTTTTAAATTTGAAATGTTATGTTAGGAGATCAAAACTTCAGGCAGACAAAAATGAGTGGTGTAATTTGATCTTTCCATCTTCCTCAAGTTTGAGTCATAGGACTGCAGCAGAGTACAAGCAGACAAGGGAACATCTTAAAATAAATATCAGTAACAGCTGCAGATTTTCTCCTGGCAATAAGCCAACTAGGTGTGAAAGGAGAGCTTGGGAACCTCTAGGTGCATGATCTTTGGAATCGGAAATTGTTATGCTCAAATAACGGAAACACTACCATTTTGGTAGCATTACTCTGAAAATTTTCAAATTGACAGAATAGTTTCCTCATTAATCTAAGTACATTTTGCTGCCCATCGTTTGCTGCATTCTTGGAATGAAGGCAAAAAGGGAACATGTTAGCTATATTCTCTGATTCTAGTAATAGTCTCTTTGCCTACCCTTCTGATCTCAGAGATAGTCCTCATAAAATTGGTACTGCATACTCATGTCAACTTCAGATTTGTTTTCCAAGGAGAAAAGTAAGTAATATTCTCACCTTGTAACTGACTCATCTTTTAATTGGACAGATTGGGAGGTGATTATGGCCTCTCTCTCTCTCTCTCACACACACACACACACATAGGCACACACAAGCACGTGCACACACCTACACAGCTTTGACACGAAAGAATGAAAAACAAAAGGTCACCAGTTGTATGATCAACATGATTTCTTCGGGCAGCCAATAGGTACTACATATAACTTAAAAACCCAATCCAATATATAGATTTTGCTTATGTTCATGATCAAGTTACTTACTTTCTAGATTTCATATACGCCTGGTGTCAGAACTTTAGAAATGAGACTCAAACAAAAGCTATAAAATATGGATCTAAACATTTCATCTATTTAAATAGGCATCTTTCTTTGAAAAAAATTCTGATGAACAGTATAACAGTTTTGTGGTCAGAATTTAAATGAAAAGGTAAACGCTCCATTTTAATACTAAGCTTATCTCCTTGTATGGATATAATTTTATTCCTTGCCTCAGTGATCATTCTAACAAACAAGATAAGTTGACCAAACGGGTTATCATGTGCTTTAGAATACAGTTTGGAACTGAAATGCAAGTTTATCTTTGGTTTGAAAGCTGCCTAAAGCACACAGATAAATTTTTCCTCGATTAGTTATCTCGTCTTGACTTTTTAAACAGACTCAAAATTATATAAACAACATATTTAAAAATTATTTTTCTATATCCTCTTCTTACTTATGTAAATTCAATTTCAAATTAGTAATTTAACATTATCCATTCTCTCTGTGTTTTGGAGAAAATAATCCTTTAATTTTTTCCCTTAGAAAACAGAACATTAATTCAAGATCCTCCCTATTAAGTATATTATCATAGTCTACAATATTTCTTTACGAGTAATATAAATGCAAAACATGATTCTGCCACATCTCATTGACTCTCTCTTTCTTATTTCTCCTGACCTCTATGTGCTGCAATATCTGCTGCCACAAATCAAAAATTCCTAGAGCAAAACTTTTCTGCAAGAGTAAAATAAAACGAACCAAAGTAATAGGAGTTTCTGTTTTACCTACAGATAATACACACACACACATACACACACACAGAGGTATATTTATCTGATTAGCCGTCTGTACTAAATAAGCATTATCAAAAATAGCCCTAAAAATCAGAAATAAATGACTATAGACAACATTTAAATCTTTTCCTGAATTGGGTGCTAGCCTCTCCTGTGGTGATGTGGTCATCTTGCAGGGTCTGGATTGACAGGCTTTGGGGACACTGGAGCTTTCTTCTTCGGATTTGGAGTGAAGATAGCAACTGATTGATGATATTATTTGCCCAGCTGAGATTTGCACCTAAAATATCTTTCAGTTAAAGTAGTCCTTATGATGAAGGTAAATCCTATAATAGACAGTTATTTTAGTGTTTTTTTTTAAGACTTTTTCATTAAACTGTCTATACAAATGTCCATGTAATATATGTTGAAAAATATCGGAAATTAGATTCTAATTTAGAGCAAAAGGAAAGTGGGTGTTTATGAGAGGCAAATGGCTCCTTTCCACTGCTATCTCTTGGAATCTATTAATTCATACTCATCAAACATATATAGGACATCTGTTTTGTTTCCATCCTAGTACTATACCCAGGAATTAAAAGATAATAGAACATAGTATTAAGAGGGTGGTAGATATGTAATAATACAATTATAATTAAATTATAAAAGGTAATAATAAAAATATTGAAAAACATTATAAGTGAGGGCAAAAATTATTTACTATTATCTACATTCTATGTACCAAGAACTACACAGATCACTTTGTAATCTTTACATCTTTTATTTAATCAGCAATACAACTCAATACCATTGATATTATTATTTTTATGCTTGAGGACAAGTAATTGAGATTCGGAGAACTTTAAAAATTGAAATATGATTCTTGACTATCAATGGCTGAATCCAAATTGAGTCACTCCAAAGCTCATGTTTTTTTCATTATTCATGAAAGTTAAGTAGGCCTGGACTGTTTACAAAAGATTTGTCACAAAAGATGATGTGTGAGATCATGTGTGATCCAGGCCTTGATGATAACTAGGATTTTGCCAGATGGTTAAGATGTTGAAGGACATTCCAGGACATGGAAACAGCTTATGCAAATTAAGTAAGTGATATATTTGTGGATCAGTGAATTCTGTGTAGTTTGAGCTATGGTCTGAAGTGACTTTGTGAAGAGCTCTGTAAGGACTTGGCAGGGCATGCCAGATGTGGTTGAGGTCGTTTTGTTTTGTTATAAGAATGAGAGTGAAAGGAATTTTTTAAAGAACTTCAGAATGAATAAAGACCAAGCTTACGGAAAGTCAAGAAGCAATATCATCCATTAAGTAACTATTAAAATAGACTGGAATTAGGTGAGAAAAGGAAAAGATAGAGTGATACAGATTCATTAAAACATGTTTCTTTCACTAGAGGTAGTTTGAGAATTACTTATCTGGAAGATTTAGTTCCTGATTGGATGTGGGTATTGAAGGAAGAGATTTCAGATGCTGAGGTTCCTACCTGTGGTGCTGCATGAATCTTATCATTATAACAATATGAATTTAAGAAGGATGTGAAGGGAAGATAGACTTATTAAATCAGTTTGAGCCATGCTTTGTGAGCACCATGCAGCATGTATAAAGTAAAAAGAGAAGTAGAAAAAGAGTAGACCCTGAAGAACATAAATGTTTAAGCTATGGGCAAAGGAGGAGAAATTATCAAGAGAGACTAAGAAAAGCAGGAAGAAAGAAGGAGAGATTTCCTTTAAGTAAAGGATAGTTTCTCTTCCTTTGCTCACAGCTTAAACCTTTATGTTCTCCAGTGTTTACTCTTCTTCCACTTAATGGGTATAAAGTTTCAGTTATGTTTGATGAATAAGTTCTGTAGCTCTGCTGTACAATATCGTACCTACAATTAACAACATGATATTGTGCACTTCAAGGTTTAAGAGGGTAAGTCTTATGTTAAGTATTCTTATAACAAAACAAACAAGCAAAGGAACACAGGAAATTTGTGAGGTGCTCGATATGTCTATTACCTTGGTTGTGGTGATGGTTTCATGGGTGTTTGCCTATATCCAAACACATCAAACTGAACACGTTAAATATGTGCAGTTCTTCGTATATCAGTTTTTCTTCACTAAAGCTGCTAAAAAATATTTTCCAGTAGAGATGGTCAACAATATCACATACTATAGGCAGTCAAAAGAATGAGAATCAAAAGAGCTCACTGGGTTTAGCAAAATGTAGTAAAGATTTCTATATGAATATGGAAAAGAGAAAAATTTAGTGAACATGTTTAAGAAATGGAGTGAAGGCAGAACCTTCATATTATATGATGAAAGGTGAATCAGTTTTGTGGAAATAAAGGCAGATAACTGACTCATATCAAAAGATTTGCATGGTAAAAGCAAAGAGCAAATAGAATAGTAGGTTTAGAGAGAAGGGCAATATATTAGAAAGATTTTTTACTATTTGTTTATTTTATTTCATGCTGTGAAAGATTTAAACAAGTTTGACATCTTCAAAGAAGAAACCAAAGGTAAATGGGAAAGAGGGAAACTGGAGGGGAGGAAGAATTGCGGGAGGGAAAAGAAAAGAGAGGGAGGGTTGGAGATCAATGAAATGTGAGAAAAATTAAGCTAAGAATTAAACTCTCAGCTCAGGCATTGTGGGATGGGAGTCAGAATCAGATGAAAAGATTGTTCAGGAAAGAAAGGTAAAGGAAGGAAATTTCTTGCTCTAAGCCCAGAGGGAAGAACATAAATATTGAATTGATTCTGAAGGCAGAGAGAAAAGTGAGTTGAAGGAACTCTGATGATCTATATTTTCCTCAACTCTTTGAAAGATGGTCATCTGCAAAGCTGGAGATAGAGTAGGAGTTTGAGGAGAATGTAAATGAAACAGTCATGATGAAGAATGAGAGAGGGAGAGGTCCAGGGACAAATATGGTCCAGCCTTATGAACAGTACAGGTGAAGAGAGACAGTACTAGTTCCTTGGGTGTTCACCCTTAGACACAGGCCAAATAGTTTTTATTTGCTAGCTCAGGAACAGTGATCTTGATCATGAAATACTGAGTTAAACATTCACCAGAAGAAAAAGGTCACATCTTCCTGTTACTTCTCACTTGATTAATCAAAATGAATCCACAAGATACCAGTAGCCCATCTCCATATGGTTTTGGTTACATCCTTTGATGCACTCATGAAGAATTTAGTATATGCCAATGTCATTTTACATAGAAAATATCTCTTACTTTTAACTCACCTGGTACAACTGGTCACCACATCCTGCAGGCTCCTGCCTCTTTCCACCTCATCTGTTTGCACGCACCCCTCCCTGATCAAGCACATTGGGCTTTTTGGTTTTCCACTTTCGTTTCTTATAATCCTGCCTAAAATCCTCTTCACACACTCAGCCACACTGCCTCCTTCTCTTCACCTTTCAGATCTCTGCTCAAATGTCACTTTCACCAAGAGAGCTCTCTGAACATTCCAGCTGAAATAGCACCATCCTTGACTACACTCACACCTCACCTGTATTACATTCCACCCTCCTATTCCATTTTAGCATCTTTTTATAACACTCGGAAATCACATTATATTAAACCACACTTATTATTATGTTTAAAATTTTTTTTTGCTTAATTTCCTGAAGACAGGGAGTTTGAACATTCTCTTTACTATAATATTAGTGAGTCCCTAGAATAATGCTTCACAAATAATATAGTTCAAAAAAACGCCTTTCAATTGCCTGAGAATGTGCCTCTGACCTGACTGTGGGGTCAGCTCAATCCCAAAAGTAATAATGAAAGAAGAAAGAGGAAGAGGAAGAAGAGATAGAGGAATAACACTTAGTGACAGATTGCTGTTTCAGGCATGTTTTTTTGGAAGATTTCTACACATATACTGGGAATAATCATCTACAGCACCAATCTCCAAAAGTTTTAGGAAGGAGACAAGCAGGTTAAAAATGGGTATACTTTGTATATTACAGGGAAAAAGTTTAATAAAAACAAGTAAGTTATAAAATGTTTAAAGAAAAGCCATCTGCAAATGTGCATGTTGAATTTTTTTATCCTCCAAGGAAGTCAAAATGAATTAATTACACCTGCCATTTAAATTTCACTAAATTCCACCATCAACTCTTTGGAGGAAGTGGTAGAGAAGTTCCAAATTATCTTCATCAAATAAAGTGTTATCTATTTATTAGGATACATCATTTCTTAAGTATTAGTAATTTATTACCTTCAAACTAAGCTATTTATGATAAGAATAGACAAAGTTTGACTTAGTAGGGTAAAACAATAAATATCATATGATATCACTCAGATGTGGAATCTAATTTTTAAAAAATGATACAAATGAACTTATTCACAAAACAGAAACAGACTTACAGATATCAAAAACAAACTTATGGTTACCAAAGGGGAAACGTGGGGTGGGGAGGGATAAATCAGGAGCTTGGGATGAACATACACACACTACTATATATAAGATAAGTAATCATCAAGGACCTACTGCATAGCACAGGGAACTCTACTCAATATTCTGTGATAACCTATATGAAAAAAGAATCTAAAAAAGAATGAATATATGTATATGTATAACTGAATCACTTTGCTGTACACCTGAAACTAACACAACATTGTAAATCAACTATACTCCAATAAAATTTTTAAAAATCTTCCTAATTTGTCATGATAGTAAGATTTAGTGGAATTTAGTTTCTTGTCCCTTTTATTGCCCCCATAAAGCAACTTTTCTACATTAAAAATTAAATGCAACTTTTTTCCTTTAGCAAACTTGAGTCTTCTTGTATGGTATGGCAGAAGTACAGCATATAAATTCTGATAAGCTCTTGAAATTTGGAAAAAAGTATCCAACTGTGCATTTTGCCTAATGTCATGACTGGAACACTTCAGCCAAACTAAGATCTCATTGACCTTGGCAGTATTACAGAAGAAAATAGCCTTTGAAAAAAGCCTGCAATGCATTTTCCATAAACAGGTATTTGGTTCAATATCCATTTTGCATATATTGCATATTGCATATCATTCTCTGTGTTCAAAGAAGAAGAGTAAAATCTATTTTTTCTAATATTTTAAACTCGGTTTAGCTGGGACCTACTGATAACACAATGTGAAATATCCTGTATTTTCTGATATCCTTGTACCTTTCATTTTGTTTTGTTTCAGTTCTTCTCAATCTCACTGTTTTTCCTAAAATAAAATGCTTCTTATTATAAATGTCATACAATGAATATATACATGTACAATAAATATAAAAATTAAAATAAGTCATAGTACTAATAGTTCTTCTTGACCCAGGACAATAGATGCTGCATTTAACCTCCAAGTTTCCTTATCCAAATCATGGGAACAATCATTACTATTACCTAGTTGAAATCTATGAGGAAGGAGGCAGGTAGATTAAACAGATGGGTTCACAATTTAACTAATGGATCAATTTGAATTTTAAAAACTTAACATATTTTATACTATAGAAATATGGAGTAAATAGTTCTAAGGAAAAACTATTTTAAATGTTTAAAAGTAAAACCACAAATAAGCACATATAACAATATAGAAAATTTTAAATTACAAAATGTATATGCATATATTCCCTTCAAAGAAGATATTCTGAACATCACTGATAATGTTGGCATTTGACCTAAAATTGTAGATTCAAAATAATCTCAAAGAGCTCTTAGTGCATTTTCAATATAACCTAAAATGTATATAAAGCTTTACAAAGACTTCTGCATACCTCATTTCATTTGATCCTTGCAAGAACACTGTTAGTTGGGACATATTTTTAGACAGTGTTCTAGAAGTCACTTGTTCAAATAGGCAAAGGAGTTAGAATTAGGATCTAAGACAGTTGACTTTTTAATTCATTATTTTATTTGTATGATCATTCATGTATTGAAAAATTACAAATGAATACCTATTATGTACCAGATATATACATTGTGTTGAACATGACATATTCTACATCCAATTCTTGTTCTTACACAAATTAATATACTTCATATTTTATAATGAACATTATGATGACATGTTATAAAGAAAAAGAGAAAGCTGAATATTTATTGCAAAAAAATCCAGCATAGTCTAGGTCAGCAAAGGCCACCCTGATGAAATAACTGTGTTTATTCTATGCCTGATATATTGGATTCTAACAGCTTTCCCAATCTCAGGTATTGTATTTTATTGTGTGCCAAGGTTTTCAAGCCATCAGTCTTATTTTGGCTTCAGAAAACGATGAGGTTCTCATTACCTTACTGTAAAAACAAATCTCTTTGTAAAAATGTCTCAGAACACAACGTCTCATTTGTGCATAGGCTCCCCTTTGACTAAGTAAATTCCCCTTCCAACAAGAGGACTATTTGAAACATGAAAATTTGAACGTAGGGTTAAATTACAAGTAATCTGCTGAGATTGTAGCGAGATAAGTCTATTTCCGGCAGAGAACAGCTCAAGCTGTTTCACTATTACTAAAATTAAGATGTGTATGAGAGTAAAGTAGAAGTTTGGAATGGGACAGTAGGAATGGACCCAAATTGTATGTGTAATATTTTAAAAAATAGGTACAAGTTCAAAATGTACTGGAGAGTCGTCTGATTTTCCACATACATTGCTGGGGAGGAAGAAAATTTTCTCTACCCTTCTAGGTTCTTCTGGCTGGCATAAGAATTAAATTGGCATGAGACCTATTAACAGGAGAAAATCAAAAAAGTTTAATTACATGTATACATGGAAGACACCCAAGAGAATTGAGTAACTCATGAAAATGGCCCAAGTCTTTACCTTAAATACCATCTTCGGAGGAAAGCAAAAGGTGTTGGGAGTAGGAGTTTGGGACTTCAGAGGAGAGGAAAGCAATTGACATGGAGAAGGAAAAGCGAATTATTTGGTAAACAAACGTTTGTTGGGCCACGCAGAGACAACTGGACACAGAGTGAACTCTGATCCCTACGAGTTCCCCACCACCACACAAGCCCATATTCACTGCAGATATCTCTGGTGATAACTCTATTCCTGTAACAGGCCCTGCATCTAAATTCTTCAAGCAGTTGGTAGGGGTGGGGAGAGATCAAAGTTTCTTCCAGAGCCTTTTGCGTGATGATTGTTTTCAGCTCAAAATAATCGGCGCGCTAAAGAGACATTTTGGGGTGGCAAGTTTTGCTCCCCTACAATGTGAACTAGTCAAGGTACATCTAATCAGATCAAAATGATACTTGCAGTACTGAAAGGACAAGACATCAAGGTATGGCAAGTTTGGGTTCTAATCCCAGCCCTCCCATTTAATAATTGAGTCATATCACTAAGGCTCAGCTTCCTCATCTATAGAATGGAGATGATAGCTTATAAGGTTAAGAAATTTTCATGGCATAAGGTGATTTTTGCAGCACTTTGTATAAAATAATATATGAAGCATTAATAGAAATATTACTGACAACAATAGCTTGGAGATAGGTTATAATAAACTTTTTTGGAAGACTCAAAATTACAAATAGCAGAGGTTTTAAAATTTTAAATTTCTCCAATGTATATATTTTTTTCATCTGTGGAACCTTAATAATAGTTTAGTCTTCATTAAATTACCGGAAAAATTTCTATCAACTTGAGTATTGCATCCTAGGAACATCTCATTTAAAGTATTACAAACTGTTATTCATTTTTTTCTAATCTCTTATATGTTGGTTGATGTGGACCATTGCCAAGTCATCTTATATTCCAAAATTCTTAAAATATCTCAATCCCCATGTAATTTCTCAAACTACATTAGTCTGATTATCCTAATGTGCAACTCTATAAGAATCGGAACTGTGAACTATTCAGTATGAGAATCCCGCTTGTGGCAACTATATAAACGCACTTTAAAACTATCAGAATTGCAGACAGGTGCATTGGCAGAGGACAATTTCCCACTTCCAATGTGTAAGAAAAATTCCCCTAGCAGTCTCATTTTGCTATTGATGATGACTGATTTTGAAGGAATAGAGTATTACAAAAAGCAAATGTTTTAGTGTAACGAGCGTATAACTTCCGAAAATGAAAAAAAGAGGAAAAAATAAAATATATTGGTCTGTAGTCTATTACATCATATGTCCTATCTCAAAAATCAGGCAAAATATGTGCATGTAAAAAAAGCACTTGCATATATTTATATTTCATTTGGAGGTGGAAAAAGCATAAAAAGAGAGCACATAGACTATCAAATTAAGATGACATAGAGTTGAAATAGAAAATGGAAACTTTTCTCTTCATATTCTTGCTTATTTCCTCCAAAGTATTCCTCTATGTTTTGTTCAGATTTTAAGTGATTTTAGTAATGCACCTTACTCACTTCCTTTAGGTGATGATTCAGTGGACTAGTACATTTTATTGTCTGGAAAGTAACATCGGAACTTAATTTGTTCTCTCTGTAATTCGAAGTACTTGTTTATAGTTTTATTAGTTCGCCCTATGTGATGCATCTGAGTAAAGACTGTATCTTATGCCTGGGTTTAGTGAGTATTCAGTAAACTATTATTTGTTATTATTTCTTTAAGTTGAAGGAAGTATATTTGATATCACTTAATGAAATTTTAAAAATCAAAAATAACATGCAAACAGACGAAGAGGCTTCTGTGGATTCCAACAGCAACTACTCTTGCAGGATCTGTTGCTGTAGCCTTTCCAATTATACAAAAAACACCCTGTCTCCATTCTCTGTCAGATTCCGGAGTCTGCTCTAGGAATTTTCAGGCATTGTAAAACTCTGCTGAATCACTTAACATTCTGCTTCAGTTTCTCCTTAAAGCACTTACTTTGTTTACTTTGCAGTCTTTGGATGCTACAGCAGCTTTGATGCCCTTATGTCACTACCCATCTCCAAGCTAGGCCCTGCCCAACGCAGAGCCATTGCAGTATCATTTCTATGCAGATGAAATAGTTGCTTTCCAGGCTCCTTTGTTCACAACTCAACTCACTTTGTCAGTGAGTGTTGAATATTGCTTCTAGGAACTGATGATGAACTGTTTAAGAAACCTGATTGAATATCTACCTTGAATATCTATTTTGAGACTATGTTTTATAACCATACGATTTATTGCATGCTAACATTTCTCCGAAAAACATGAATTGGATTCTGTACCTGATTGGGAACACAATTATGAGATCAAATGTCTACGTAATTGAATCTTAAAATAAATGTGAAATTTCTATTTCACTTCCACAATCCTGACTAAGCTCCTTACATTTTTGGATATAATGAAATTCTAGACCATTTTTTTTTTTTTTCAGAGAACTGAGATCTGAGAAGTTCATATTCTATTTCTTAGAAATAAAATGATGGTCTTATGTTTTCTTTTCTTGTGAAAAGGCAATGTTGATGGTGACTAAGCTAAGAACTGGGTCTAGGATGTGTTGTGCTGTCTGAGGCATGTGGTTCTGGATAAAAAAAGATGATGGACAGTCCAGTGATCATCCAGATGTCTATCTGTGAGTTGGTCCCAACCAGGAAGGATCCCAGGTGTCTGTGCTGAAACTGTCCAGTTTACTAAACTAATTGGGCACCCTAGGACCATGGTGGTGCAATTAATAAGCCATTCCCCTGATAGAATAAGGACTGGCACTTAATACAAAGCAGGGCTGTAAAATTACCTCTTTCCAGATAAAGTACATCTATTTCCTTTATTCAGCCTCTGAGAAAACCAGGTCTTAGAAAGCCTTAGTCATGGCTAGCTTCCAAATATTGACCACTTTTTATAGACCCTTTCCCTTCCTAAAAGTTTCTCTTTTTTTCATCTATTTTGGAATGCATGAACACTTCATTAAAACAATTTTCTTTTTTGCTTTTTGAGTGCGTTTGGAGGTAGAATCTTTTAATTCTTTTGTCAGTATTATCTTTGAATCTTTTCATGATTATACTATGTGTAAATCATAGTTATCCTAGATGCTTTATTACTCTGCACAAACAAACTATGTATCTACTTAGGAATATGTGACAAATTCAAATCTCTTTCTACTGGCTTGAGATTTATAGAGCTCCTTTCTTTTCCAGTCTATTTCTTAATGATCTCTTCTTTATATGTATGTCTTCCCTATTTCTGTAAAGTTCTCCCACATTCAGTATTTATATTTACCACCAGCTCCTTAATAATTATCTAATGATTTTCTATACCATAGGACTTTCTAAAGTCATCACATAACATGTTACAAATATAGTGGGTATTTTAAAACACCTCTTTTTCTCTTACTCTTCAATATATCAATTTAGTAATTGCCATAGATTCCACTACCATATAATTGTTTTTTCAGTCATTGCATCAAATATCTCAGAAAGTCAAGTGTTTCCTCTCAAGACTTGTGTTTGTTAGTTTTGCAATAAAAATGAAAGATTATTTGTGAAAAACGATTTTCCAAAATGTATCAGTCGTTGGAAACATACCGTTATTTTCAACAAGTATATTTCAGTTACTTTATTTTCCTAAGCAAATAATGAGAAATACAGTTAAATATGTATCCACAATGAAGCAGAGTTAGAAAGAGCCTGAACTCTCAGTAACAGGAATGTGTAATTATACTATGAATCCATAAGATAGGGTATTATGTAACTGATAAAAATACTTTCAAATAATGTTATTTTAAAAGGATCCGAATTGTAAATACAGTGTATCTCAACTACAAAAATGTATCAGAAACCTTCAGAAAGAAGAGTACTGGAGTGTTAATAATGAGTAGATCTAAGTGGTAAGATTGTAGAGGTTTCTAATATCATTTTTATCTGTTTATATGTTTCTAAACTTTCTACAGGAATATATTATGCTAATAAGTACAGAACAAATCTATCTCCAGAGACAGAAAAAACTCGACCTGTTTTGTAAAGAATAAAAATCTATCAGTCAGGTCTTCTCAATATCTGTTCTCATGTGGGAGATAGTATCTTTTAAAATACACCTATTTGCACAAGTAACTATACCAGAGGCATTAACTCTAGTATTCCCTATTCCAAAGTCACTCCCTGGGGATGAATTAAACAGCAAGAAAGACTCCTGAACTGTTACAAAGTGTCAGGTGCCGTTTAGTGCACCATCACTAAAACACTCAATGAATCCCAAAGGCCCTAGATCAAGGCAGCACATAAGCCATCAACTCCACAGGCATCTACTAAAAAGCAACCCCGTGCACACTTAAACATGCTCAGGAAACTTCTCTGACAGCAACTGATTAGGCTACATATGTGACTGAGGAGCAATTCTCCTAACCAATAGCAAAAATAAAGGAGGGACAAAAGAAGTTACTTCCCCTTTGTACTCGGTTGGTAAAACAAAACTCAAAGAATATAGTCTGGACCAAAGAGTGGTCTGGACCACTTTACCCCTAACATATTGCCTCACTGTAAGCTTCATTTTTTTTTTTCACATATTGACTCTAACATTATAAAATCTCAGATTTTCACAAGATTTTACAATTAGACATCTGGGTCTCACATATTAAGTCCATAAGAACCACGTGGAGATATCATTAAAGTGAATTTTCTTGATTCCACTCTGAGAAACTTTGATTTGATGGTAGGAATTTATATTGTATATAACTGGTGTAAGCTGTAAATCCCAGGTGTAACTATATTGTAAATCCCAGGTGTAACTATATTGTAAATCCCAGGTGTAACTGAGATTCAAGTGGTCCATGAAGTGTATTTTGTGGGCTTGAAAAATGATTCTCATACCTGTACCATCCTTTGACAATACAGTTAAATATAAGTTGCAAAGAAGGCAGAAAAGAATAATCATTGCCAAGTTGAAGTTTACATATACATCTTTACACCTATTTTGTATCTCCGGGTGACTCACACACCCTATTTCTTGTCCACATCAGTCCACTTGGAGAAAATAAAATTAAAAAACAAACAGCAAACAAAAAACAGAATCACCGTGGTAGATCAGGCAAATGCAGCCAACATTAACAGCTTCAGGAGACCTCACACCTTTAACATCAGAAGTATTAAATGATTTTGAAGAGGGAGGAAGAAGCTGAATTGGTTTCTAACATGTTCTAAAGCAGAGGAAATTGACCCATTAGGCACAGTGCCGAGGGCCCACACTAATTTTAACAGCCCACAAGCTGTTTTCATTTATTTTGAACTCAGAAGAAAACTTAAACTTTTAAGTAGAAGAAACTGTTTTAATATATATCATTAAATATCTGTCTTTATACCAATACAAACGTAACATATACTTTTTAAATATTTTTTAATGGAGAAGGGGGACTGCAAAGGCAAAAGTGCTGAGGGCTCACGAAAGTCACAAAGCAGCTCTGGTCCAAAGTTGTCTGTTATAATTGTCCTGATTTTTAAACTAATATATGTTCACCACCGATCATTTTTCTCTCCTTTCTCTACCTTATACAGTGGAAAATGAGTGTGAAGCTAGCTATGACTTTGCATTTCTCACTAAAGTATCTGTCAAATTTATCAGGAGAAAATATATGGGTTTCTAGCAAAGCATCACGTCCTAAAGATGTCATCAGGAAATGCTTACTGACTGACTGACATCAATAAAACCTGCTCAAGAATTCACAGCCTTATGGATTCTGCTTGGGAAGCATGCTTAGCTTGTGACATGCAAGTAAGAAAGTTTTGATTTATCCCCTGTGTTTGGTGAATTGTTTATGTTCTTAATGTTTTTAGATCTTTCTTAGTATTGGTTCTGCTTGATGAATTCCATTAACGGCAAATCTGAATAAAATACCAACATTTTCTGAATATCCATTTTGTTTGTTCAACTTCTTCGTCCAGAAAATGAAAGAGGCATTTGAGAAAAGCTTACTTGTTTTTCTCCCAAGAGTCCTGAACTCAGGTCTGTCTCATGCTGAACCGGTCATATCATTTGAAAATTTTAAATACTTCTGGCCAATGAATTCTACTTCTTAGAATCTAGGTCAAAATACTCATTGAAAACAACTAAAACTCTGAATTACAAGACGATATCCACAAATAGTCATAAGCAACCAGAAATGCAATAAAAACAATATTCCTATATTAATAATGATGGCAGTAATCATATAAATCATGCATTTGCATGTTCATATTTTTTCCACTCCACATATTTGCAATGTTGCCTGGAAGGAATTTGGGATGATGACAGAATAGAAGTTTGTTATCCTGGGATTCTAAGTAAATTGGCTGGGGTCTGAAGCAACTGGAGTAGCCTGCTGCTAATCTATCTCTCCTGGTGACATTTCAACTTCTATAAGAATAAAGACAGTCCCAAAGTTAACAATGAAAGTGAAAAAAGAAGTCAACGTATTCACTAGATTGTTTATTATGTAATAATAATAAATTGCAATTTAGAAAATTGCATAATTATAAACAATATATAAGCTGAAAATGGGCAAATAAAAATATATTTAGTCTTGTATATGTAGTATGATTACAACCAGATTTTAAAAATGCAAATTAGCTATTCAAAGATTTTTGGAAAATATAGAAAGTACCCTTAGGTAAATATTTAGGAATTTTTTATTCCTTTTTATTTTCATGTTTTCCAAGTGTATATATAATGGAATTTTAATGTAGGAAATAGAACCAAGATCAAAATAAATAATGGTGTGAGCATTAATTAAGAAAGGTAAATATAAATGTACAATAAAATAGATTCAAATATTAATAAGGAATAAAGAAAAATGTAAACTATTTTAGTTGCCGTAAAATTTGTCAATGGGATATCTAAAAGCCATGGTTAATTAAGAATTAATGTATCTTGAATTAAAGTTGGTCATTTCCAATGGTACAACACTGCCTCTATACGTATTTTAAATTCTCTATCTTTTGTTTGTTTCATGCAAACTTTTACACTGCTGTGTTGTTTGTTGAGAAGCCATCATTTGATATATCTATCTACCCTCAAGTAACTCTCAATCATTCATAAAAATTATTAATGATACCAGTTCCTCTTGCTTCCCTTTAAATTAAAAGGGTACCTGCCTTCCTCTGAGGAGAAGTGCTTGCCATTACAGAAGTCTGGGAAGTAAATAGAATAGACAATTCCATGGCCACTTGTATGTTGAGGAAGAGTTGTGATTTCAGTAAATTGAACGATGGTCTCTTTCAGTCCTCAGGTTCTTCTCCACTGCTTCAGATACCTAGGCTTTCTCTTCCTCAATAACCTCACTACCCTGACTGACATTTAATTCACTCCTTGCCAATTCTCTGTTCCCAAAAGCCTACGAACCAAACATCTTTGTTTGTGCTTCCAAACAGTCAAGCTCAGCTGACTGACACCACTATACATGTGTGTTAAATAACTTATTTGGGGCTTCAAAGGGCCTGTCCCAATCTCTCAATACCCTTGTCAATCACTCCTCTAGTAGTAATCCATAATCTTACCCACTTTTTCAAGCTCCCAATCTTTCCCTGGCCGCCTATTCCCTGTAGACAATTTTCCATCATCAAGGTAGTCAAAGATTCCAAGATTTTTCCCTTTTTATGTGGGTCCTTTCTTATGCATAGTATGTATAGCTTTACTTTTACTTTTCCTTCCTAGCTTCCTTCCTTAATTCCCTCATACCTCTGAGAAAATCCTGTTTGGAAAAATCTCTTGATTTTTAAAATTTTTTCCTGCTGAATTACTAACTACCCCTGTTGTCCTCTGCCTATATCCTTGATAAGTCTATAAACATGTTTATCCTTGGCAATTCTTACTCATTATTTTAACTCTTTCCCTTTTTATCTTCCAGTGCACCTCCAAAGACCTATGTGTGCCCTCTAACTTTCTCTCCCTGCATGAAAGAACAGTCTACTGTGTATGTCAAATTCATTATATCTACAATTATATTCAAATTATATTCACCCTGTCACTTCACCATTTACCCCAATGCCTGATAATATTTTTAATCTTGTCTTTGTTGATGTCTCTGCTCAAGATAAAGACCCCCAGGGTCATTTATGAGTTTTTCTTCTACCCCATTAACATATCTAATAGTTTTCCAAGTCCAGTAGATTCTGTACACCCAATATCTTTTCCATATGTTCATGGGCTTTTTTGTTTGTTTGTTTTAACCTCTTAAAATCTGTATTAATGTTCTTGTAGAGTATTAGCATAACCTAACGGATATCCCTTCTTTCCTCATTTCTGATCTATTGTATAGACCATTAGAAAAAAATGTAATTTTAATTAATTAAAAAGATGTCAAGGACTCTCATTACCTATCAGATTTTAGCTGATCTATAATATTACCTCAACTTTGAAATTTCATACTTACATGTAACTATTATTTTATCATTTGATACCTGAATGCTGGGAAGTTATGTATACCATCACAAGGTAGAACCTAATAAAGCAGAGGGAATAGATTAATTTTAAGTGTATGTCTACCTTATGCCAAACCAGAGCTAGCCGATCCATATTCATTTCCAGACTTGTTCCCCACACAATAGCACATGAAAGTTTTATCCATATTTTATAGAGGAGAACCTAGGATAGAGAGATATTTAGGAACTTACATAAGTACACAGAGATTTCATGTCCATTCCTACTTTCATGCCGTCTTAGTCATGGCTTTTCCCTGCTTTACAACTGCATTACAGTGACCTTGATGGTTTATTAATATGATCGAATCCCAGTCAGAAGGGAGCTCTTAAAGCAGGGATCCTGCATTTTATTTTCTTTAACCAACATGCCTGACAAAAGGGTTGGCACATAAAGATATGTAAAAAATATGTATTTTTCAAATGAACTGGTTATATGCAGATTTTTTAAACTGACAACTTAAATCTTAAAGACAATCTTAAATCTTTTAAGAGTTAGTGAAATTATAAAGAAATAAAAAATAAATACATTCAATAATTATTTAAGTGCCTACTGCCTGCTTAGCACTAGTGGAGATACACTAACAAAGGAGAAAAAAATCCTTCATAAAACTTAGGTTATAACTGGGAGAAATACAAAAATAGAAGAAAATACAAAGAAAATGTGATTATTTACATTAATTATTCAGCCATAAAAAAGGAAGGAAATCCTGCCATTTGTGACAACATGGATGGAACTTAAGGGCATTATGTTAAGTGAAATAAGTCAAACAGAGAAAGAGAAATACTGCATAATGTTGCCTATAAGTGGAATCTTAAAACAAATTAAAAAAACAAAAAAACCCAAATTCATAGATACAAAGAACAGATTGGAATTTGCCAGAGGCAGAGAGTGGGGAGGGTGAGCCAAGTAAGTGAAGGCGATCTAAAGGTACAAACTTTCATTTATAAGATGAATAAGTCCTGGGGAAGTAATGTATGGCATGATGACCAAATATACTAATATTGCATAGTATATTTGAAAGTTGCAAAGGGAGTAGATCTTAAAGTTTTCATTGCAAGAAAAAAATATTAACTGTGTGTGGTGATGGATGTTAAATTAACTAAACTTATTGTGGTAACTATTTCTCAAAATATACATGTATTAAATCATTATGTTGTACACCTAAAACTAACAAAATACAATGTTATTTGTCAATTATGACTCAATAAAAAAGAAAACTTTAAAATGCAATATATATATAAAGTATTAATATGCTGATAAGTGCTATGACATAAAGTTAATTAGAAAAGGGGAAACGATAGGGTATGTGGCCTACATATTTTTAAGTAGAGCCAACAAGATTTGCTAACATACTGGAACTGGGATGTGTGAGAAAGAAAGGAATTAGGAATTATATCAAAATCTTTTGCCTGAGTAACTTGAGTTGTCCATTTCTATGATGCGGAAGGCTGTAATAAAACTGAGTTTGAGAAGTACCATGAGGTCAGTTGTATACATGGTACCGTGGTCTGCCTACTAAACATCCAAATGGAAATGCAACTCTGCAGATAAATGTATGAGCCTAGTGTTCAGGGAAGAGGTCCAGGCTGGAGATATAAATTTAGCAGTCATCACTGCACAGATGGCGTTTAATTTTACAAGACCAGATGAGAATACCAAAGCAGTGAGGAAAGAGAAGGGCAGAAAAGAGAAGGGCAAGAAGTAAGCCCTGGGGATGCTCAAAGGTGAAGAGGTTGGGCAGATGAGGAAAAATGAACAAAGGGACTGAAAGAAAGTAGTCAGTGAGGGAGGAAGTAAACTAGAAGAGAGTGGAATTTTGGAAGGTAAGGGAAAAAAAGCATTAGAAGAAGAGAAGAAATGATGATCTGCTTCAAATGCTATTGATAATTCAAGTAATACGGGACTGAAAAATGGCAACTGAAATTTACAATGTAATGGTCATCAGTAACCTTGGAGACAGCAATTTCAGAAAGTGTTAAAGACAAAAGCCTGAAGGAGAGGTTTAAAGAGAAAATGAAGGAAGAGAAATTGAAGATAGCAAATAGTAAAACCCACAAGATGCTCTGTTTCCAAGGGGAACAGAGAAATGAAGTAGTATAATAGTAGAGATATAGGTCAAGAGAGAAAGAGAAGGAGTTGTACTATTTTTAAAAGGATATGGGGAAATTACAAAACCAATTATCTCCTCATTCTCAGATATTCCATACATGTTACATTTAAGTTCTTAAATAGCAATAACCAGGTTAACATATACATTAAAAAATAACAGAGAATTATTCTGAATAATGATAATTTTCTCTGGAGCAAACGAATTGTCATATTAAAAATGTAGAGAACTAGTAGGGCTATTATGTGTTTAACTTAGGTTTTTTAAAAAAAATATTGACCAAAAAATATCCATTGATCAAAAAACAAATCATAGTTTAGATATCTATGTGGTCAAAAAATATACAATAAAAAATATTTAGGAATATGTGGTGATAATTCAAAATTAAGTAACCAGGATGTAGGAATGTGTTACAGTAACATACAGCTCAAGTGTTACCGTCTCTCATATTTTGATAAATTAATAATTGGGTTATAAAGAGAAGCAGTGAAAAACCATAGATAATATTTTCTAATCTGATGACAATTTTCGGTATTTTGGTTGTATCTGATCAATTAAAATCACAACAATATATGGCACATTTAAAAGAAGTAATAAATCTTCAAAATAAAACTTTAGCGGAGGGGCTTCCCTGGTGGCGCAGTGGTTGAGAGTCTGCCTGCTAATGCAGGGGACACGGGTTCGAGCCCTGGTCTCGGAAGATCCCACATGCCGCGGAGCAACTAAGCCCGTGAGCCACAACTACTGAGCCTGCGCGTCTGGAGCCTGTGCTCCGCAACAAGAGAGGCCGCGATAGTGAGAGGCCCGCGCACCGCGATGAAGAGTGGCCCCCCGCTCGCCGCAACTGGAGAAAGCCCTAGCACAGAAACGAAGACCCAACACAGCCAAAAATAAATAAATAAATTTATTAAAAAAAAAAAAAAAAAAAAAAAAACTTTAGCGGAGAAAACAAAACATAGAGCTTTGTCCTGTTACTCCTAATACCCAGTTATCATTCCAGTAGTGGAAGTGAGATTTGGGGGGAGATACTTATTTTTCTAAACACTGGTTTCTAGAATACAACATTGAGGGACTTTAAGAGATAGTAAACCTCATTCCATATATTTAACTTATTAGTATCCAGTTACTCTGTCACTGGTGAAAATTAACCAGCATAGGAAAACAAAAATCTTTATTTCATATCTACAAATTGATGTACATCAAACACTTACAGATGACTAAATAAAAATGAAATCTTACAAACAATTTGGTATGACTCCCTTCAACCTCTGTGCTCCATCCTTCCCTTAGTGTGGGCAGAAGTGCTATCATGAAGACATTTGAAAAGGGACTAATGTTTTCTCAGATGATCTCTTCAAGTGGGGCCCCAAGGAAAGATCCAAGCTAAAATATTCCATTAGATAGTTCCTTGGAGAATAATATGGTTATTCTTGAAATGCTGCAAAGGAAATAACTATAGTAAATCTGATTTAAAGAGGACAATTAAGTTAGAATTATTCAGTTCCAAGAAGTGGCTAAGGAAATGTAGTCTATAAATGTAAAAGCTTGTAACTAACAAATCACTCCTTTATATCACAAGTATATGACCTAGAAAGCTATAGCTTCAGTAAACTCATGAACCAGTGTATTTATTGCTATTTCTTACTTAACCCTGTGACTGAGATTTAGTAAAAAAAAAAAAATCTGTCTGTAAAAGGATGTATGTCAAATTACTATATAGATCAAACTAGTCAATTTATGGGAAGCATGGGATAAGGATGATGCAATTCTATTGACAATGAATATAGGAAACTCAGGAAATATTTTAAATAATTTTATCACATCATATTTACTCTGGGTGTTAGAAGAAATATGCATTGAACCTTTACTGGCCTAAAAGTACTGCATGCAGCGTACTGCGTATATTCTTTATGAAATCAACTCATTTTACTTGAATTTCTGTTTGATAACTTCAAATCTTAAAGTTGCAGTTTTTTTAGTTGCACAGCCATACATCCAGATTTATTTGGGACATTTCTGATGTCAGATATTACGTGAAAGTGTACTAATTAGAGTTAAACCATGTGTTTTGGTTTTGGTTTTGGAAAACATGGCCACCATATTACTAGATCCCTTTAGAACAGAGATGGGAATTAAAGTGCTTATTTTAGGATGAAGGTTCTTAACCTAAGAGAGAGAGAAAGGGGGTGGGGGTGGGTATTCAGATGGGTAGACGGGTCTGGGTAGAGAGGTCACCTCAAAGATTGAAGAAAAAAGCATCCATTAACATTTTGGTAAATTAAACAAAAAGATAGTATACTTCTTGAATATTTGTATTCTCTACAATGTCAGGCAAATGTAGAGAAAACATTCACCTTCCAAAGTCAATTCTAGTATCAGTGGTCTTTAAAGCATGTGTACGTGCTTTGGAGAGAAATTCATTCCAGTCTGTCCCACATCCCTGGAAATTGCTCAGTCCAGAACAAACTGGGAATTTGGCATGTGTTGCTGATCTCCAAAGAAAACTTCATTTCATTAATTAGTAATTCTAAAATAGAGTACATAGTAAATTGAGAATCACTTAGTTGAAACACTAAAAAAGGGTGTACCTTGGCTATTGATATGACAAATAGACGGTCAAAAACATGTACTGAACCACGATGGTAAAATACAGAAATGCCACTTTTAGGGAGGTCTATGAATTTAATATTCTTACCTGGACATATTCATTTTTTACTATATTCCAGTAGAACTATAGTTGAAAGCTAAGTCAGTTTTAGCTTAAACCTCTTTAACAGCATCCTTACTTTCTTCCTCTTCTCCATTTATTTCATTAGCTAAGAACAAATTTTTTCAAATTTTGATTTCATCATGCACTCTACTTATAAAAACAATAGAGTGATCATATCTTAAAACCCAGTCAAGGCGTATGATGCCTTTTAATACTTCCTTTTGTCTGGCTTGCTTTAACTCCAGGTATATGCAAAAAGCATTGTGACAAGGGATACCATCTACTGCCAGGGAAACCTACCTCCTGACCCCCCACTTACTCTTTATTTCCTTCCACTATTACTCTAGTAATTATATTTCTATGGTCTGCAATCAGTACCTTCCCTAAATGATATTATCTGCCTCAAAACAGTCTTTAAAGATCAACTCTTGTGGGGGAAGGATAAATTGGGAGATTGGGATTGACATATACACACTACTATATATAAAATAGATAACTAATGAGGACCTACTGTATAGCACAGTGAACTCTACTCAATACTCTGTAATGACCTATATGGGAAAAGAATCTAAAAAAGAGTGGATATATGTATATGTATAATTCGCTTTGCTGTACAGCAGGAATTAACACAACATTGTAAATCAACTCTACTCCAATAAAAATTTTTAAAAAAAGTAAAGATTAACTCTTATATTAGGAACACCTAGACCATCTATAACCACTCCTCCAATAAATGCCACTCCATTCTTTATTCATCATGGACAGATAACAAACTGTTTTCTAAGGAAAAGTTGGATTTTTTTTTTAAATTTCTGAAACTTTGTGATAATTTGGAAGGAGTATGTAAAGAATAAAATAGTGATAGTTAAGAAAAATAATGGGAAAATTTAAGTCAATAAAAAGGTAGGGTTTAGGGGTACCCTGACAATGATCTTAAGACCCTCCAAGATGGAGTTCTTTCTGATGTATATTCAAGATATGATTTACCTAATTGCATACTCATTTGAATATCTCTATTAGTCCATAATGAATTACAAAGACCCTGAATTCTATACAATTGCATTTTTAGTGTACATTTTATTTTACCTGATATATGTGTATTTTCTTCCTTAGCAATGGTACTGAAACAAATGTTAATACCTCACTGAAACATGAAAATTCATTCCTTATTTTTCCTTTGATTTGAAACATGTATAAATATCTTTATTTCTCTATATTTGTTTTATTTTTAATGTAAGGTAATTAAAATTAAATACTTAGAGCTACAATATTATAAAGTGCTAATCAGTTCACAAAATCATAAAATCTAAATTCACTTTATATAGGGTTCTTTTTCAAAATCACACACAAAAAATTCAATTTCATCCAAGCTAAACTTAAAAAAATATCTAAATATATTCTCACAAATACCAATACACACTAATAAAAGTAATGTCTGCTCTCTTTCAAAACATTTTAGTAACTAGGCCACAGGAAAAAGTGCTTAAATATTTTTAAAAATTAAAAAAATACATAGAAATATGTAGCAGTCAATACCCAACAAAAAGATCAATTATCTATAACAGTAAGATTTCTGGAATATATATATATATATATTTCTTATTTCTTAAAAATCAAGTAAAATCTACAAGAAATGCTTTAAAATAGCATTGACAGTATTCTACATATAATATCTTATGTTGAAAAATGTATTATCTTTACAGAAATCTATATGTCTAAAGCTTATATTTTTAAAATTTGCTTCACTTGCCATCATAGTTGTCATTATAAGAGGTTGCTGGATACAGTATGTTTTTTCTAGTTGGGTGCAGCAAACGACGGTTAGGCTATGACAGTTGGAAGATGCCTGTGAGAACAGAACCACCTATTATAATATATGTGCACATGTTTGTGATAGTGTATTATAAGGCATATTGATATTTAGAATAACCATTTTGGTTTCCAGTTTTTCTTTAGCAATCTCATATTTACCTTTGGCATACAATCATTTGGAGTGTTCACATGTTAATCTATTTAGAAAATGATTAACATTGTATTTGGCATTTAAAACATTTGTTCCTGTGTGTCTGAGATAAAGGGGCAAAATTTCATAAAATACAGAATCAGGAATGTATTTTTTTCCCAGACAGGGCTGAGTCTAATGTTTTCTAACACTAGTGGTAAATTCTCTGGATGGCAGAATGCTTCTGTCTCTTGTCTACCTAACATATTCTAAGAAAAGTGAAAGTAGGTCAGGTTATTTTGCAAAATATGAACCCTGTTATATCTTCTCTGAGGTAACCTTACCTAGGCATTCAGTCTTTGTGACTATGACAAACTCTTACTACATATGTCATTTTAGTTTTAAATCTGAATTTATGATTAGTTGACTCCTATGAAAACATGTGCTAATTTAACCTTATTAGCAAATAAATTAAAATGAAGTGTCTGAATTTTCTGCTTGACAGATTTGGGGAAAATAGAAATGTGTATTGTAAAAGTAAAAATAAGTTGTATTATATTGACATTTACTAGCCAAAACATTTTGTCATTACATGATATATGTCATTGGGAAGTGTCAAAAATGTCATTATCCTTAAAATCAGTCATAGCACACTGAAAATTCATTCCATTCTATTTTGTTACCATAGGAGCAATAATAAATTTAATGAGATAACTTGCAAAGGACAAATACAAATTAATCCTGGAACACTGGAAAATAACCTGGAATGCTATGATGAAAACCACCATGGGTAAAGGTAATCACTGTTGATTGTGTGAAGCAATTAGATTGCTGCATGAAAGAACATGGAGAAACAGGAAGAGACAAACATTGGTGTTTAAAGAAGGAAACCTTGTTAACATTCACTCAAGAAGAACGCCCTTAAGGAATAGAGCTGTACCTTCCCACCGGCAACAAAAATTGCTAACTTGGAACAAATATTTAACTTTGGGCTCATTTTATTTGGGAAAACATATAAAGAAAGCTATCTATCTGGCTGTCTTCAGAGTAAAATTTGGAGTCATAAACATTATCTCAAGATAGTCACACATATGCCATTTTTTGCAAATAATATAATTATCCCTGAAAAATATAAATATTTGCATTATTTTAAAAGGTATATTTCCTGGGAAACATCAAGGGAGCTTGAAATGTGTTACTTTCCATCAAATAGAGGAAAATGTAGCATGCTGGACCCAGAGTAATTCTTGAAGACAACTGGAAACTGACTGCTGCTTATCTGTGTTTCCCCAGGGTTGGAATGACTATTGGAGCCTCCTCTTACCTACTGTCAAACACACCATTCATCTTTTCCCATTCTGTTAGCTTTGAATCAGAAACTATGCTGATGATTTTACATTTCCAAGGAGATAATTCCATGTACAATGCACTCACAAACATGTTCCATACTAGTCACATCTTAGACTTTCAGTAATATTTGATGAATGAATGAAACTCCAAAAACATTCCAATTAATATCACCTTAAACAAAAGTCACAATACCACCATCCCCATGTTCTCCAATAAGAAGAAAACTCCACCCCATTACAGATAAGAAAATTAATAGATTGACACTAGAAAAATACATTTATAAATTATACAATTATATATATAATTTTTGTTGCAGGACTCAATCTACAAAGTTTATTGTATGATATAAATTATATGTTATAACTAATAGAGAAAATAAGAGCAATTTTATTTTCTGGACCATAAGGTCCTTTAACATAGGACTATGGTATAATATTATCTCTAGTTCCCAAAACAGTTTCTGTTAAATAAATGAGTGAATAAAACCCCATCACTTGCATATGAACACTGTTTCAAGAAACGATTTGTAAATTCATACTGTTTAGTGCACAGGGTATATTTTTGCAAAGAATCAATAAAGTTTAAAAATGGTAAGAATTTAGGTCCAACTCACAAAACTCCACGAAAGATCTTATAATAACTTATGTCCAAGTCTGTAATAGTAATTTTACAGTCACTGATCAATATTTAGAATTCTATGTATATTTGTATCTTATTATTATTACATCTTCCCTGCTGCCAAAAAATAATATCTTAAGATAGTTGACCCACTTGAAATATGTCAATTAAGCAAGCATTACTATGGAGAAATTAAATCAGAATTGTAATACTTCAGAAGCACATTTCTGTCACTTCAGTAAGACTGGGGTTTTCTCTACCCCTGACCTTTTCACCTGCCACATAATGAGAACACATTTTCTCCAGTTATAACCCACCAATACTGACTACTGTGTTTCGCAGAATGTGAAACAGAGGGTGAGAATACTGGCTGTAAACTATAGGAGCAAAAGCAGTATAAACCATAGCCATCTGCCAACGCAACGCTCTTCTCCCAAGAATTCAAACCCCAAATCCAGGTACCTACCCTTTTTTCCATCCGCCAACGTGAGGAGTAATTGTGCCAACGACACCTTCCATTTTCATCACCTACTAAACATGACTGAAGTCTTCTCTCTGTTCTTCTGAGTATCAAAAAATGTCCCATCACAACCTTATTAGCCACATATGAAATGCATACAAAGTATTTTTAATTAAACCAATGAATTGTCTTAACTGTAAATAACAATTTGGAGAAACAAAGAGTGAGCATTCTCCCTCATTGATTCTCCCACACTTCCTATTATTTTTTCACCTATATTTCACAGAAAGAGCCTCTGGCTATAATAAGAATTTCAGACTAGAAGCTAGGAATGAATCAAATGTTTTGGATGGTTTACAAACGATTTCCCTATTTAAAATCTAAAGATGGGGAAGATGGATTAGACTGATGTCTAAGGTATCTTCCAAATCGATAATTATAATTGAATCCTGCAAAACAATAGAGTGATTATTAGGCAAAATTCCACTTGGTATAACTTCTACTCCACAAGGAAACACAACCCATAGCACAAAATGCTTAACAAGTCAAAGAAAAATCTGTTAATTTATTTTTATTGTTTTATTTAAGATTTTGTTTTATGTGGACCATTTTTAAAGTCTTTACTGAATTTGTTACAATATTGCTTCTGTTTTATGTTTTGGCTTTTTGGCCACGAGGCATGTGGGATCTTAGCTCCCTGACCAGGGATCAAACCCACAGCGCCTGCATTGGAAAGTGAATTAACCATTGGACCACCAGGGAAGTCCCAGAAAAATCCCAAAAAGTTAATTTAGACAAATAATTGTTATTGAGGAGAAAAATGAAAACAAATTTATCTTGTTATATTTTTTAAAGTTGAAAATATTTTCTTAGAAAAATCTAAAAATCTTTAAAAGGTATAATTGCACATAGTCTTTGCTTATTTAAACATTTATTTTTATTAAAAATTTGGCTATAAAATTATGGCTGTGTTTTCTATATATGATTGGTTCCAAAATACCTTCTAACCATGGCCTACTTGGTGGTGTTTTTGTTTGTTTTTCTGTTTAACTCACCTCATGACCTAAAATTCCTAACATTAATCATATTTTTAGTTTTTCAGGCCTTCATCAAAAGTAACTCATGATAGAAATAAATCCCTACTGCTGGCTGATAAACAAGAAATTTTTATTACTCCTTGAGGATAAGAAGTTTACTTTCCATTCACATGAGTTGTGGAGATCCCTGAATTCTGCTTTTAGGATATTAATTTATCTTGGACGTGTAAAAAATTAGGCTGTCTTCATCTTGAAATGGATACAGGTGTTTCTTTAAATGTGCAAGCAACATACTAAGTCTCTTGAGAACTATTCTGAGAAACATTGTCAATTTACTTATTATCTTTTGGTGTTGAAACAACTTCTTCCTTAAAAATAATAAAGGAATCTGTGTTTCCCTCTTTGTTCAACTGATTTTTCAGTTGTGGTTGTGGGACTATGTTGATGGGTGATGTACTACTTGTAATCAAATTCTCTGCAGATTTCAGTGCATAAGGAACTTCAGAAAGATCACTGTAACCTCTAAGCGAAATCAGTGGGAACATCTACAGCTACTGCTGGGTGGCTGCAATACTAAGCCACAGAAGAGAGTGGCTGCACAAGACAATTTATTCAGTGAGCTATAACGAGACATTTTATCTTTCTGGTTATAATGTTCTCTATGAAAGGCCACAGCTGATTCCTGTTTAAAAGCACAATTTTTTTCATTACTCACTATAGAAGGTAAATTATCTTTGTTATTTCTATCTTACCATTATAGTATTTAAAATTGAGGAAAGTTAGATGATGCTTCAGTAGTTAGAAATCAAATAATTGACAGAAACAGAAGATTCATTTTTAACTCCTAGGCCTATGTGTCAAAATCTTAACCTGATCTTTGTAATATGCATAACAAGTTTCTATAAAGTAATGATACATACCCAAACAACTAATAGCCTTTGCAATGCTTGGAGACTATAATACCCAAAACTTTTGCCCTTATTTCAATTCAGCCAGCCACTTCTATTACCAGGGAGTATTCCAGCTCAGAAATCTCATCTTAGCATCCTTCATTTTGACCACAGATTCCATTTCTTCAGTTCTTCCAAAAACTCATTTCTGCCGAATCTGCTCTTCAAATTCTTAGAGACCACCATAGTCCTAATTCTTTCAACTTGCTCCTGTCTATTAGAACTACTCTTCATTTTCTTTCTAGTTTGGACCCAGTTATTTATCCATTGACTAATTCTCTATTCAGGTCATCTAAAGTATTTGCATCATTATGCTTCCACAAAATAGGTCCAGCAAACGCCTGTCTGGGTCAGCATCACGTGTGTCTTTTCATCCAACTACCTAAGTATGGATTAAGACACATGCACACACTCATACACTCAGACATTCCTCTGCTGAATGGCAGGATTACAAAATCATTTTTTCCTAATTCGGCTGGAGCTTCTGATCTCTCTGTGAATTCTTTCCATCTCTACTTTCCACTTTTATTCACATAAGTTAATTAATAACATTGCTTTGGTGAGGAATGGTCTTCCATAAATTCTTGTCCTCGAAACTAAAGCTTACATGCAGTCACATCGTCCATATTTTCTCATCCTTTAAAGAGTAATCTATGTTCCGATGCCTTAAACCCCTTCTTCCTCGGACCCTGGTCAATTAATCATATCATCCAACTTAGACACCTTCAAAAGTTGTCCTCCTTACTGTCTCTTTTTCTAATCCAATTAATATGCTCATATGTATCCCATTCTAAACAAGTAATTTTTCCTTGATCTTATTTTAACCCCTAGCTGCATCTAGTACCTTCTTACCAAATTTTCACAAAAATTTTATATATACAGTAATCACTTATATCCACCTCCACACCTACCATTCACTCTTCAACACACTGGCATTTGTCTTCCTCCCTAAGAAACCCCCCCTTTCACTGAATTTGGCATCCTGCTAATTAACAAATGCTGTGGACATTTACCTAGAGCACATCTGCTGAGCTAACATTCAAACTTTCTTCAATTCTCAACCATTTACCTTCATGATGCATCAGGTCTTACATCTCTTTGATCAGCTCTTGAATAACCATTTTTGCCAGTATTCAGTCCTATTATCACTGCTCTTTTCAATCTACACCTGCTTCCATGTTATCTTGATAATTTCTTCTATAATGATGGTTTCATTTACCATATCCTGTAAGTCCTAAATCTATTACTTAAACCCCTCCCCTACCTTTGGTTTTAATATCAAAAGGCATGCAGTATGCCAATGCAGAGTTAGCATGTGCAAGAATGGACTCATCTTTTCCCAAAAATCAATGAAGTTTTTGGTATTTTTTTGTCCAAATTAGTGGCATCTTAATCCACCAAATAAGTCAAACTGGAACCCTGGGAGTAATTCCTGAATTCTATCTTTTATCCAACAATGTAGTCATCAAGTACAGACAATTTGACCACTTAAATAGCTTATGAATACACCCCCCTCTCTACATATTGAACAGCTCACTATGCTACTTAATAATATCCGAAGAATCCCATAAACCAAAGACTCCCATAAATAAACTGGTAGCTTAGAGGCCTTGTATGACTCAGACATTTTTGTTTTCCAGTAGTATTAGTATTGATCATACACAGTAATAGATAGGTAGATAAACAGATAGATAAATAGACAGATAGATTTTTGTCCATAATAATAAAATGTTATAATGGTTACTCAGAATAAAATATCCATTTCACAGTCCTCCTTGCATCTAGGCATGTAGACAAAGAAGAGAATCCTATGGAAGTTTCCAGTAACTTTCTAAATGAGTTTGTTCTTCTCTCCATTATCTTGGTCATTTCCTCTGCTGCCTGGACATTCTGAACTAGAACAACATAAGTTCAGCCCAGGGATGATGGGGGAGTGACGGAGACAGAATCTGGTTCCCTATAGTTTTGGTAGAAAAGAACTGACATTCTAGCCCAGGACTGCATTTTTCCAGATCAATCTGTGAGCAATAAATAATTTCATTCTTATTTTAGGATATCCTGTTATTTGCAGCTGAACTTAATTCTAATGAATACACCAGATTTTTGGCTATTTTTGAAAGACTGGGCAATCTGGCAATTCTATACGACGTTTCCCCATGGCAACGACTGACTGGAGAGAACAGCCTTAGTGTTAAAAATTCTTCTGTGTCTCCCTCTCTAGACTTGATTCTTTAATAATTCATTTTATTTGCCTTTGAATATCAAAACCAATACAAGATACAATCAAATTTCCTTAACCTAACATTCAAAGTTCGTGATGATTTGGAACTTTGGAACATCATAGCCCTTTTTTGTGTCCTTTACTCTCCCCGTAGACAAAGTCCTTGCATTTCCTTATCGATACCAGTCTCTTTCTAACCTCACTTCCTTGGTTTATGAAGTACCGGCTACCTAGAAAGGCCCTATAATGCTCCCTATTCCAATAGGGACATGTGCCTCCTGGGACGGTCAGCCTTAGATGTTCCTTCTTACAGGAGGCCTTCCTGTCCCTTTAGGTTTGGTTGCAAGTTCCTCCTCCCACTTGCAATTTCCTAAGCATATCTATTACTACATTATTCTAAAAATAAATTTCTGCTGAAGAATCTACTACTCAACAATATTTTAAATAAAAATGCTTTAAAAATATGCAGGGTGTTATTTTTTTAAACGAGGATTACCAGAACTTCAAAGATTATGAATCAGTAAGTTGAAGACAGTGCCCAGGAATCTGCACTTGAAAGAAGCACATCTGGTGGTTTTCACACAGGTAATCCAACACCCACATTTTGACAGGAAATGTCTTTAAAATGTGAGCTCCTTGAGAGTGTGGGCTTTCTTATTTATCATATTGTACTTGACACCTAACACATTGCCTTTTGCTCAATAAATGCTTGTTAACACAAGTGTCTTTCTGCACTTGGGAGAAGCAGGAATTCTTGCAGGTCATGAGGTAAGTTTAATAAAATATAGCTAAGATATATAAAATTGTAAGCCATCATCTCCGGACCTTGGCTCAGTCTGGCAAACTATCAGTACAGGGGTTGGTCAGCATCATTTATACTAAGCAGAAATATGAGTGTTTAGTGCTTTATCTGTGTTTCTAACTTTTGTACACCAAGATCTAGAGCAGTAGTACAAATGTGCTTATTTACTCAACGGTAGTATTTATTCACTCATAATTCACTCAGAGTTCATAATTGGAACTAAACATCTCTCAATATCCGTGAATGTCGATACAGCACTCTATACATACTGGCCACTCAATACTTCTATTGACTGCCCACATATGCTATTTTTCACAATAACGTGTATGTTTTATTTTGTTTTGGGATACCAAATGTAAAACTTTTAAGTATTCAGCTTAGTAATGAAACATGTTCTGACTTGACAGAGATTTTAATTGACTAATAAATAAAAGGTAAATGGCTATTTTTCACATTCCTGATTTCAGATGCTTCATCACCCTAGACATTCTTCTCATTAATCTAATTTACTAAAATCACATAGAAAATTGCTTGCCTCAGTTTATAACCCAAATGTTTGGGAGTATTATAAAATATTTTAAAAATTAAATCTAAATAAGTATATATAATTGTTTACTATAGAAATGCATTTAATGAAATAAATTTTTAGAATAGATATCTATTATTAGAAATGTTTTCTGCTCAGGTAGAAGATGCTTAGTTTTTCTATTCTTGATATGTAGCTAACTTTTAAAAAATCTACCAAACGTTAATACTTGTTCCTCAATGATCAGCTTGAGACACATACCTACAGTTATATGCTGCCATTCTGAGAAAAAATCATTCTTCAACCACAGATCAAGCTGCTATCTGGATCATCCCTGGCTATTTCCTATTCTTCTTACAACACTTGACTTTCATAATGCCTCTTTGTAACTTTTTCTATTATTTTTGTTCAATGCGTTTTGTTCATGTCCTTGCCAGATTCTATTATACACTCAAAACCACATATGCACTTGGGTTTTCATTTTCTTTCTTAATAGACCTTGAAATTTCCTTCTTAATGCCAACAATTAGTCAAACTGAGAGTTCCCATTAACTGTGCAGGCTTCCTGACTAATGTCTCAGGGTGATATATTTTAACCCTGAGCACATTATTAGAGTGCCATAATAAGTATCTTCATTTTGGCACTATCTCTCCTTAAACAATAATTTTCTCATTCTCTGGGCTGATTTTCAATATGAGCTGAAGAACAGATATATTGAACTTGTTTACCTGTTCACACAAATTTAGAGTACAATTTTAGGGATGGCTTAAAAGAAGAATTGTGATTAATTATAAAATTACTCTTAATGGAATATGTAGACCCACATTCTGAAAAAATCTTCTAGGGCTCAAGTTAATTAAAAATAATGGATAAACATGAGAGTGCATAAGAGATATTCCTCAAGCAATTTCATAACTCAAAAATATAATACAAAACTAAATCATCCTTAATATAAGTGAAACACAGCTCAGACATACATTTTACTACCTCAACTAAATCAAGAGAATAACCTTTGTAAATGGGTTGCACTTTCATTAGTACAGAAAAACTCTAATGGTAAAATACTTAAGCTATAATATTAGGGCCGCTGAAATAATGTGATTCAAAATCATCTGCAGTCCCACAGAATCAAACAGTCCAATTTATAAAATGTCTTCTTGCATCTAAATAACAGAGATTCATTTCTTTTCTTCATCATCAGTACAATAAGAGTCTCAAGACTTCCTTAGTTCAGAAGGCCAAAATGACTATGCTCTTCTGTCATTTTTGCCCTGCCCCCAGAACATACATATGGAAAGTGAGAAATTATCTCTGCATCAGCACTCGTGCTACACAGCTAGAGTCAAAATTACATTTAATTTTATCTCAAAGTGGTGTCGACCATATTACATTAAAGGAGTGGAAAGATATGAGCTGTGTTTACAATACAAAGACATGGAGGGCCATTATTTGGTCCCTATCAAGTCCTTGTATCCCTATAGCACACTTTGGATTGTTTCTCCACCTCTTGTGCAGAGGACTCATGAGCAACTAGCGCGATGTATTTCTCCCTTAAACTTGAATTCTTTTTTATTTTCTCCCCAAACATTCATGGATTAGGTGGGAGCTCTCTTTCAGTAAATCAACAAATTTTTGAGGTCTCTAAACATGGATTAAATAATTTAGCAAAAAATAGTAAACATGCCTTTTATGCATCTGCTTGAATTTTTAAGAAAATTGTGTATCACAGAACTTTCTTCTGTCCAAAAAAAAAAAAAAAAAGTCCTCTGTACAGTGATTATAAAAAATACACCCCAAATTAATTTTAGTTGCTGAGGTGAATCCATCAAATGCTGTAAAACCACTAATAAAATACTTGTAGAATCCATAGGAATTTAAAATTTCAGTATAGTATTATTAAAGTTTATAATACAGTTGTTTCTGCTCTAATCTTTAGAGGCACAAGTATTTGCTTTTTAACCCCAAAATTAGGAACTGAATTTCAAAGATACCGAGCTAATTAATTCAAAAAGACAGTGAATTTCCCTAAAATTCCCTAAATGAAATGAAATGAAAGCTTTTTTAAACAATAAACTTTGTAACTTCTTAAAAAGATGAAAACTAATCATTGCTTATGAATAAGACTATTGTTTTTATAAGATAAAAAAGATTACAAGAATTATAAAATATTATCAAGAAAAAAATCAATGTCAAGTAACTAATTCTGTTTGGCCTAAAGCAACTTGGGACAAGATATGCTTGAGCTTAGTAGAAACTAACAATCCCTAATAAGTAATTTTAATGAATGCTTAAATTTCAAAATCATCTAGGAAACTCGTCTTATTAAGTATTGATACTTATTTCACCACCGTGTGATATGCATTTGGCAAATTTCACATGGGTAAAACATTTAAACTATTTATAAATTAATAAGTGATTTTAGTAAATCTAAAATAAAGCTTTGCTTTATTTATTCAACAAACTATGCAAATGCACCATTTTCCTTTTAGTAATTCTATTAACCTTGCAAATTAGAAAAAAATGATAGGATTTCTTTGTATTTCAACATAGACATTTTTGGTGTTGCTGTGTTCCTTTCCATCCTTCTTGAGTTAGTGACTCAGAGGTTGTGGTCTACTATTGCCCTCATTCTTAAACCATGGGTTCGTGTGTGTGTGTGTGTGTGTGTGTGTGTGTGTGTGTGTGTGCAAGGCAGGAAAATTTTTTCCTGAAAGACTCCAGTAGATTTTTTTTTAAACATCTTTATTGGCATATAATTGCTTTATAATGGTGTGTTAGTCTCTGCTTTATAACAAAGTGAATCAGCTATACATATACATATATCCCCATACCTCCCCCCTCTTGCATCTCCCTCCCACCCTCCCTATCCCACCCCTCTAGGTGGTCACAAAGCACCGAGCTGATCTCCCTGTGCTATGCGGCTGCTTCTCACTAGCTATCTATTTTACATTTGGTAGTGTATATATGTCCACGCCACTCTCTCACTTCGTCCCAGCTTACCCTTCCCACTCGCCGTGTGCTCAAGTCCATTCCCTACGTCTGTGTTTTTATTCCTGTCCTGCCCCTAGGTTCTTCAGAACCATTTTTTTTTTTTTTAGATTCCATATATATGTGTTAGCATATGGCATTTTTTTTTCACTTTCTGACTTACTTCACTCTGTATGACAGACTCTAAGTCCATCCACCTCACTACAAATAACTCAATTTCATTGCTTTTTTTGGCTGAGTAATATTCCATTGTATATATGTGTCACATCTTCTTTATCCATTCATCTCTCGATGGACAATTAGGTAGCTTCCATGTCCTGGCTATTGTAAATAGAGCTGCAATGAACATTGTGGTACATGACTATTTTTTGAATTATGGTTTTCTCAGGGTATATGCCCAGTAGTGGGATTGCTCGGTCATATAGTAGTTCTATTTTTAGTTTTTTAAGGAACCTCCATACTGTTCTCCACAGTGGCTGTATCAATTTACATTCCCACCAACAATGCAAGAGGGTTCCCTTTTCTCCACACCCTCTCCAGCATTTACTGTTTGTAGATTTTGTGATGATGGCCATTCTGACTGGTGTGAGGTGATACCTCCTTGTAGTTTTGATTTGCGTTTCTCTAATGATTAGTGATGTTGAGCATCCTTTCATGTGTTTGTTGGCAATCTGTATATCTTCTTTGGAGGAATGTCTATTTAGGTCTTCTGCCCAATTTTGGATTGGGTTGTGTGTTTTTTTGATATTGGGCTGCATGAGCTGCTTGCAAATTTTGGAGATTAATCCTTTGTCACTTGCTTCATCAGCAAATACTTTCTCCCATTTTGAGGGTTGTCTTTTCATCTTGTTTATGGTTTCCTTTGCTGTGCAAAAGCTTTTAAGTTTCATTAGGTCCCATTTGTTTATTTTTGTTTGTATTTCCATTTCTCTAGGAGGTGAGTCAAAAAGGATCCTGCTGTGATTTATATCATGGAGTGTTCTGCCTATGTTTTCCTCTAAGAGTTTGATAGTGTCTGGCCTTACATTTAGGTCTTTAATACATTTTGAGTTTATTTTTGTATATGGTGTTAGGGAGCATTCTAATTTCATTCTTTAAAATGTTTTTTTTTTTTAGAAATTCACATTCTTTTATTTATTTATTTATTTATTTATGACTGTGTTGGGTCTTCGTTTCTGTGTGAGGGCTTTCTCTAGTTGTGGCAAGTGGAGACCACTCTTCATCGCGGTGCGCGGGCCTCTCACCATCGCGGCCTCTCTTGTTGCGGAGCACAGGCTCCAGACGCGCAGGCTCAGTAATTGTGGCTCACGGGCCCAGTTGCTCCGTGGCATGTGGGATCTTCCCAGACCAGGGCTCGAACCCGTGTCCCCTGCATTGGCAGGCAGATTCTCAACCACTGCGCCACCAGGGAAGCCCTAATTTCATTCTTTTACATGTAGCTGTCCAGTTTTCCCACCACCACTTATTGAAGAGGCTGTCTTTTCTCCATTGTATATTCTTGCCTCCTTTATCAAAAATAAGGTGACCATATGTGCGTGGGTTTATCTCTGGGCTTTCTATCCTGTTCCATTGATCTATATTTCTGTTTTTGTGCCAGTACCATACTGTCTTGATTACTGTAGCTTTGTAGTATAGTCTGAAGTCTGGGAGCCTGATTCCTCTAGGTCTGTTTTTCTTTCTCAAGATTGCTTTGGCTATTCGGGGTCTTTTGTGTTTCCATACAAATTGTGAAATTTTTTGTTCCAGTTCTGTGGAAAATACCATTGGTAGTTTGATAGGGATTACATTGAATCTGTAGATTGCTTTGGATAGTATAGTCATTTTCACAATGTTGATTTTTCTAATCCAAAAACATGGTAAATCTCTTCATCTGTTTGTATCATCTCTAATTTCTTTCATCAGTGTCTTATAGTTTTCTGCATACAGGTCTTTTATTTCCTTAATTAGGTTTATTCCTAGGTATTTTATTCTTTTTGTTGCAGTGGTAAATGGGAGTGTTTCCTTAATTTCACTTTCAGATTTTTCATCATTAGTGTATAGGAATGCAAGATATTTTTGTGCGTTAATTTTTTATCCTGCTACTTTACCAAATTCATTGATTAGCTCTAGTAGTTTTCTGGTAGCATCTTTAGGATTCTCTATGTATAGTATCATGTCATCGGAAAGAGTGACAGCTTTACTTCTTCTTTTCTGATCTGGATTCCTTTTATTTCTTTTTCTTCTATGATTGCTGTGGCTAAAACTTCCAAAACTATGTTGAATAATAGTGGTGAGAGTGGACAACCTTGTCTTGTTCCTAATCTTAGTGGAAGTGGTTTCAGTTTTTCACCATTGAGGACGATGTTGGCTGTGGGTTTTTCATATATGGCCTTTATTATGTTGAGGTAAGTTCCCTCTAAGCCTACTTTTTGCAGGGTTTTTATCATAAATGGGTGTTGAATTTTGTCCAAAGCTTTTTCTGCATCTATTGAGATGATCATATGGTTTTTCTCCTTCTATTTATTAATATGGTTTTTCACATTGATTTGCGTATATTGAAGAATCCTTGCATTCCTGGGATAAACCCCACTTGATCATGGTGAATGATCTTTTTAATGTGTTGTTGGATTCTGTTTGCTAGTATTTTGTTGAGGATTTTTGCATCTATGTTCATCAGTGATATTGGCCTGTAGTTTTCTTTCTTTGTGACATCTTTGTCTGGTTTTGGTATCAGGGTGATGGTGGCCTCATAGAATGAGTTTGGGAGTGTTCCTCCCTTTGCTATGTTTTGGAAGAGTTTGAGAAGGATAGGTGTTAGCTCTTCTCTAAATGTTTGATAGAATTCTCCTGTGAAGCCATCTGGTCATGGGCTTTTGTTTGTTGGAAGATTTTTAACCACAGTTTCAATTTCAGTGCTTGTGATTGGTCTGTTTATATTTTCTATTTCTTCCTGTTTCAGTCTCTGAAGGTTGTGCTTTTCTAAGAATTTGCCCATGTCTTCCAGGTTGTCCATTTTATTGGTGTATAGTTGCTTGTAGTAATCTCTCATGATCCTTTGTATTTCTGCAGTGTCAGTTTTTACTTCTCCATTTTCATTTCTAATTCTATTGATTTGAGTCTTCTCCGTTTTTTTCTTGATGAGTCTGGCTAATGGTTTATCAATTTTGTTTATATTCTCAAAGAACCAGCTTTTAGTTTTTGTTTTTTTTTTAAACATCTTTATTGGAGTATAATTGCTTTACAATGGTGTGTTATTTTCTGCTTTATAACAAAGTGAATCAGCTATACATATACATATATCCCCATATCTCTTTCTCTTGCGTCTCCCTCCCTCCCACCCTCCTTATCCCACCCTTCTATGTGGTCACAGAGCACCGACCTGATTTTCTAGTTTTATTGATCTTTGCTATTGTTTCCTTCATTTCTTTGTCCTTTATTTCTGATCTGATCTTTATGATTTCTTTCCTTCTGCTAATTTTGGGGTATTTTTGTTCTTCTCTCTCAAATTGCTTTGGGTGTAAGGTTAGGTTGTTTATTTGTGATGTTTCTTGTTTCTTTAGGTAGGATTGTATTGCTATAAACTTCCCTCTTATGAAGCAACTGACAAAGGATTAATCTCCAATATTTACAAGCAGCTCATGCAGCTCAATAACAAAAAAACAAACAACCCAATCCAAAAATGGGCAGAAGACCTAAATAGACATTTCTCCAAAGAAGATATACAGATTGCCAACAAACACATGAAAGGATGCTCAACATCACTAATCATTAGAGAAATGCAAATCAAAACTACAATGGGGTATCATCTCACACTGGTCAGAATGGCCATCATCAAAAAATCTAGAAACAATAAATGCTGGAGAGGGTGTGGAGAAAAGGGAACCCTCTTGCACTGTTGGTGGGAATGTAAATTGAAACCATAATTCAAAAACAGTCATATACCAAAATGTTCATTGCAGCTCTATTTACAATAGCCAGGACATGGAAGCAACCTAAATGTCCATCGACAGATGAATGGATAAAGAAGATGTGGCACATATATACAATGGAATATTACTCAGCCATAAAAAGAAATGAAATGGAGGTATTTGTAATGAGGTGGATGGACTTAGAGTCTGTCATACAGAGTGAAGTAAGTCAGAAAGAGAAAAACAAATACAGTATGCTAACACATATATATGGAATCTAAGGAAAAAAAAAAAAAAAGGTCATGAAGAACCTAGTGGCAAGACAGGAATAAAGACACAGACCTACTAGAGAATGGACTTGAGGATATGGGGAGGGGGTGGGGTGAGATGTGACAGGGTGAGAGAGTGTCATGGACATATATACACTACCAAATGTAAAATAGATAACTAGTGAGAAGCAGCCGCATAGCACAGGGAGATCAGCTCGGTGCTTTGTGACCACCTAGAGGGGTGGGATAGGGAGGGTGGGAGGGAGATGCAAGAGGGAAGAGATATGGGAACATATGTGTATGTATAACTGATTCACTTTGTTATAAAGCAGAAACTAACACACCATTGTAAAGCAATTATACTCCAAAAAAGATGTTTAAAAAAAAAAAAAAACTTCCCTCTTACAACTGCTTTTGCTGCATCCCATAGGTTTTGGGTTGTCACGTTTTCATTGTCATTTGTTTCTAGGTATTTTTTGATTTCCTCTTTGACTTCTTCAGTGATCTCTTGGTTTTTTATTAATGTATTGTTTAGCCTTCATGTGTTTATATTTTTTAGAGATTTTTTCCTGTAATTGATGTCTAGTCTCGTAGCATTGTGGTTGGAAAAGATACTTGATACGATATCAATTTTCTTAAATTTACCAAGGCTTGATTTGAGACCTAAAATATAATCTATCCTGGAGAATGTTCCATGAGCACTTAAGAAGAAAGTGTATTCTGTTGTTTTGGGATGGAATGTCCTATAAATATCAATTAAGTCCATCTTGTTTAATGTATCATTTAAAGCTTGTGTTTCCTTATTTATTTTCATTTTAGATGATCTGTCCATTGGTGAAAGTGGGATGTTAAAGTCCCCTAGTATGATTGTGTTACTGCCGATTTCCCCTTTAATGGCTGTTAGCATTCGCCTTATGTATTGAGGTGCTCCTTTGTTCTGGTGCCTGTATTCTCGTGGATGAGGCTGGATTTTGTCTTTCTGGCGGGCAGGACCACATCTGGTGGTGTGTTTTGGGGTGTCTGTACCTTATTATGATTTTAGGCAGCTTCTCTGCTAATGGGTGGGGTTGTGTTCCTGTCTCGCTAGTTGTTTGGCATAGGGTGTCCAGCACTGTAGCTTGCTGGTCGTTGAGTGGAGCTGGGTCTTAGAGTTGAGATGGAGATCTCTGGGAGAACTTTCACCGTTTGATGTTACGTGGAGCCAGGAGACGTTTGGTTGACCAATGTCCCGAACTTGGCTCTCCCACCTCAGAAGCACAGGCCTGATACCCGGTCAGAGCACCAAGACCCTGTCAGCCACACAGCCAGGTATGTGGGGAGTTTCTTGCCTTTTGGGAAGTCTGAGGTCTTCTCCCAGCGTTCAGTAGGTGTTCTGCAGGAGTTGTTCCACATGTAGATGTAGTTCTGATGTATTTGTGGGGAGGAAGGTAATCTCCACTTCTTACTTCTCTGCCATCTTGAAGGTCTTTTCAGTAGATTTTTTAAAGAATCTCTTTATAGGCATATTTTTTCTGAATTACAGCACTATGACTTTGCTTTTTATGTAAATCTAATTTTATATAAATCTATTTCTAGCTCCATATATCAAATATATTATGATTACCTTATCAAAAGGATTAAGCCCTACGCCCTCTTAAGAAGGTAACCACCTTTATCTCTATAATAGACTTAAGAATGGAGTTATTTATTTACAAATATCATGCTTTGTCATTTGGATAATACTTGATTTGAGAAGAGTATGGGTCCTGAAAATAATAATTTTGTTTTGCCATTTTGCAACTATACTTAAAGCATAAAGATATGTGTTTTTATAAATATTCATTCAATCAACTAACATTAATCATGTATCATTCTTCAAATAATCAAGGTGGATAAAAGATCCAGAACATATGAACCTTGCTCAGGAAGAACTTACAATGTCAGTAAAATCTAAAGGGTGCAGATTTTCTAATGTTCAATAATATCTATTTATCACAGTGAACATAGGTATAAATTATTTTAAAAGAAGGTGGGAGGTGAATTTTTCGTCAAGTAGATTTGCTTACTGAATTAAAAAAACAGTTCAAATTAAAACAAATTGAACTTTTGTTTCATTAAGTATGGTCTTAGATGATAAGTTCAGATGGAAGATCAATCAGCATTTTAACACACCAAATTAGAGGAAATACACTTGCTTATAACGGTAAGAAAGTCACCCAGTTACATATTTAAGGAACTGCATACTAATCAGCATTAACCATCAGTTTATTATTAGTTACATTTTGTTAGGCTTATGAAGTCCCTATATGAAAAGGACAACTCATTAAAGACAAGTGGGATTCCGGTAACTTTTGAAGGGTACACTGTTTTCAAATAAACTCTAGTGTGAGCAATGAATCTTATTCCCCTTAAAAATGGGCTGAACCGAAGGATCTTCCAGAGCCATAGTAATAGAGAAAATTTGTTCTATGCCATGTTCTATATTTATTGAGACACAAGTTATTTTGAACCACTAGGTCATAAGTAGTGATCTATCCTGTGTTTCAACAGATGGCGTAATTGAAGAAAGGCCAAGTTCTTCATGGTAAATGGCACACAATTTAGACTCAGAGATGCCTGAAAGCCATAGGAAAAAATGCAATGGCTTCTCTTTTTCTTTTATTATTATTATTTCTCTGAAATGCTAGTTTCTTTCAGAAGGAATTGGCTCTAAGCCTATTATTTTAGACCACTAAACTATGAATTTGGTTTTCTAAGATCCGAGCTTATTTTGTTTTGTTTTTCCCCTCCCAAATTAGGTGTATCAGGCAATTATCTCTTCTGCCCTGCAAGTCTGTAAATAAGTGTTCTGGAAAAAACAAACAAATAAACAAAGGGTGTTGTGAATGACAAGAGGGTAGTGGCTTCTAAGGTCAATAAGTGTGGGAAATATTGCATATCACACATTTCTCATGGGGACTCAGAATATTTCTTGAAATCATTGAAGTCCTACAGTAAGGACTAGTACTTAAGTTATTTAATGCAGTGTTTCTCCAAATTTTAAAATCAAAAAATCATTTCTGGAGACCATAGTCTTTATATCTCTTGGACCTTGGGAATAATGAAACAGTTCTATAAATAGGAGAGTCACCACAGATTATATTGGAAGTAGTCCCTGGGATGAAAGCGTGTTTCCTATCCTAAGCAAATGTTTTCTGACATCTTAGCCTGTTTCACTTTTGGCATTGGAAAGCAAAATGAACTGCCTTCCCAGAAGATAGCATGGATTATTAGCATGCTCACAATAGCAATAATACTATATTATAGATGCATTCATAGATAGGTGTTATGCCAAACAAAAAGAACTGTGGTTCTGGTTACAACTAATACAGAGTCTTCAAAACCAGACACAATACTTGTTCAATTCTGTAACTGATTTTGGTGGAGAATTTGTCTTAAACAAGCACCAGTCTGAATTCCCTCCCCAGTTCTGTTGGACACCTTGGAAGCAGCAAAAAGGCAAAATTCTGCATTCTCATTATCTTAGACGATGGAGAAGGAATCTCTCAGATTTCTTTATTTAAAAAAAAAGTGAGTTGGTTGCATATCATATTTATATGTAATTTGAAAAACTAAGAAACATTCTTCCTGCCAAATATCCCTATTAAAATACTAGCATTAAAAATGCATTTATTTGTTACCAGGCTGCTATTAAATTTTTTAAAATACTCCACCTCTTGCAAAAAAAATTGTTGTTTTAAGCTATCTTCTCACCTTAGTACTATTTAGCTTGAGGTTTTTTTTTTCTTTCTTTTTTTTTTCTTTTCTTCCTGTGGATTAGCTAAAAATAGCTACAACATAGAGATTTAAATGGAGTTTAGGAAGTGGAAGTACAAAAGGAAGAGAAATTAAATTTTAGAGTGTCAGTTACGGTCCAGTAATAGAACAAGCTGTGGGATGCAGGTAAATTTGTGTCAAAAATTTTTTTAAAATTATGTGTTTACTTCAGTGTGGCTGTGGAATAGGGAAACATAACAAGATAGCATTATATACCTGTAATCCCTGGAAAAACAACAACATGGATGTCAGAAAAAATGTCACAGAAGGTTGGGTTGGGTAGATATGATAATCTCCCATCAAATACCCAGTTGCCTGTTAAAATGCATTTGTTTTAAAGTCCTTCTGATCTGGCTTTGCATTTTGGCTCTGCCACTGAGCAGCGTACTCCCAGGTAAATTGCTTTCTAATCTTCAGATTCTTTATTTGTAAAATAGTGATTTTAAAAAATGACCTACCAGATATAATTATTTTGAGAATTATGTAAAAATATTTATGCAATAGAGAGCCACTCTTAATGGCTAAAGCTTTCTGAGAGTTCATCATGTATTAACCTCTTACAAGCATTTTAAGTGTACTAATGCATTTAATATTCATGATATTGCTATGAAGTAGACGCTATCATTGTCATTTACATTTTACAAGCGAGAAAATCAAGGAGCAAGAAGGTTAATAACTTGGTCAAGTTCACACAGCTAGCCAGAGCTAGGATTAGAATTGATACAGTCTGATTCTAGACATGGGATTCTTAACCACTCCAGTAATTCTTGATCAAACATGACTAATTTATTGTCAGTCCTCTTCAATCATTATTTTATCCCTGGCCTATTTTGTCCGCATTTAAAATTATATTCTAACAAAATTCCCTGGTATAATTTAAAATATCCATACACTGAATGGAAAAAACTTAGAGAAATATCCTATATAATTTTGAAAATTTTATGTAATATGTATAATGCAAAATATGTTGAGATATTTTAATTAATCTATAATAAAGATTCTATTTGCATTTTATTAGAGGAATTTAGAGTTAATCTAGTCCAGGGATGGCAAACTACCCCCCACAGGCCAGATCAGTCCTGCTGCCTGTTTTTATGCCACCTGTGAGCTAAGACTTGTTGTTGCATTTTAGAATGGTTAAAAAATCCAAAGAATAATATTTTTTAACATGTACAAATTATATAAGATTCAAATTTCAGTGTCAGTAAATAAAGTTTTGAACTTTTTCAACACAAATTTTTGGAAATTTGTTTTCTCTCTTGTTCAATACATATCTACATATGGACTTAATATCTACATAATGTCCTAGATTTTGCATCTAAGTCCACAGAGCCCAAAATACTTATTATCAGGCCCATTACAGAAAAAGTTTTCTGACCACTTGATTCTAGCCCAACAGCCTCATTTTAGGTATGAAAATTGAGACTTACTGGAATTAAGAGCCTTGACTAGTACGTAGTCCAGAATCAAGGCCTTCTGACTCTAGGTTCCTTGTTACGGACCCAATAAGATCCCAAAGACTTTAAACTCTGTAGCACCGTGAGGCTGTCTTGTGAGAAACCAAGCAGAGCTGTCATCCAGCTTTTAACTTTCCTTTTAAAAATAAGCTGAGTATTTACATCATGGCATCCCAACCATACAGAAAGAACGGAAGCCACTTAGGGCCTTATGAAGAGGGAAAAGTATCCTTGTACAATATCTAAAATGAATATTTGAATTTCAGCAGGACAAAAAAATAAAATGAAAAGTAATCACAATTTACTCAGAAGATTAAGTTCAATTACACTTAAGTTGTTAGAGATTAGAGACAGTTAGTGATGGTGTGCTGATTGATGCAGATAGACCGTTCTATGAAGAAAACATGAAATGTGTTTTATTGTGCTGTCTACTCGAAGTGTGGACTAAATACCAAATGTGGCATAGGGTTTTTAAGCGCTAACCAGACCAGACTACAGAGTTGCAAGCAAAAGTAAAATAAAGCTTCCCGTAACAGAGTCCAACCTTTGACTAACTACCAAATAAGAACAGCCTCATCCTCATTCTTGTCTTACTATTGATTACTAATCTTCCTTTGCCAGAAATCTTTCCTCTTGCGGAAAAAAAAGAAGTTAAGTCTTTTGTCACTGGTAATGGATAAAATTGTTTGCTTCCTTCTCACTCAGAAATACGCTTATTAAAGCAAAGAGCTTAAGCATTTCAATTTAAAGTTTACACTGTACCTTTATATCACAAGCTGTTTTGCCTTTTCCAGGCCATTTTCTTTCATTTTCAACTGATTTTCATAAATGAATATTTTGCTAGGTTTTATGCATAGTCTTCTGGTTTGAGGAAAAATGTACAGATTTTAGAGATATCACACATGTTTTATACCTTTCCTACAACAGTTAAGTCTAAAATCAAGTTTACATTCAATTTTCAATAAACCTGCCCTGAAGGTAGAATATACCAGTTGAATGCAACCGTAGGCTTAGTTTTTAATTTTATAAAATAGAGCCATCAATAAAAGATGAATGATGAATTCCAAGTCTATGTTTTCCTCCCTAAACTCTCCCTGAGCTCCATATTTCTATGTCCAAAAGTCTACCCAGAATCTGTAAATAGGCATCTCACTGTTACCATGTTCAAAATCTAACACTAAAACCTACACCTGCTTCCTCCAGCCTTCCCTTCTCAATAAAAGACACCGTCACCAAGTTAGTTGATAAAGAAAACACACACGCATACCCTTATTTTTCCTTTCCTTGGCACTCCCACATCTGCTCCAGTACAGAGTTCTGCTGGACACCAAAAATTTACCACCAAGCTCACCACTTCTGTCCACCTCCACTACTACCACGACTGTCCAAGAGGCCATCATGCCCTTCCCAAGCTCTGCAAGAGCAGTTCCATGCCTTCTACTGCCCCCCAATAATTCATCACTAAATAAGCCAAAATGGCTATTTAAACTACTTGTATCATATCACTTGCCTGCTTAAATCTCTTTGTTATACTTGAAATAAAATCTAAACTCTTTGCTATGGCTTATAAGGCATTCTCTGTTTTCTCTCTGCCTCTTCCACTTCATATCTGCCTATGGTCAGATGCCAGCCGTTCTGGCCTTCTTTCTGGTACCTAAACATTTCATGCACGTTTATAAATCAGGATGTTTTGTACTTGATGATTTGTTTGCCAGGATCTCTCTTTATCTAACCTTCAAATGATTGTCTCAACATTTTCACTTAGTTCATGCGTCATCTCTTCAGAGGGAACTTCCATGACCATCCTAAAAAAAAGAGATCACCAGTACCTCCCGCATTTTATTTCATTCATAGCTCTTCATCAGTCAGTGGTTTACCATTATCTTTGTTTGGTTTTGCATAATCCCCTATAGAATGTAAATTCAGATGAGCAGAAATCTAGTCTTTTCTGTGTTGTTTTAGAACCTCTGCTTAAGCGCCTGGCATGCAGTAGGGGGATCAATAAATATCAAAGTAAAATTTCCATCATCTTCAGTTGTTTTTCTTCCTTTGCTTTAATTTTCTGAATTAGGCATAATTAAGATGTATCTCCCTGACACCAATGCTATTTTGCCTCCTTGAAATGTCTTGAGCTACATGGTACATACACCACTGACGATTGTATTAGTCTTGAGGAATACACTATTATAAGGCTGTAGTCAAAATATTCCTCAATCATGGTTTAAAAGCTTACATAAATATGGACTGAAATTTCTCTTCTTAAAATATGTCACACTAGTTTAAGATATTATTAACTAAAATCCATGCCTTTATAAAAGAAAGTAATTCTGTTTCCAATTATGAATTTAATTACTCATCAAGTGTGTAGATTGGGCTTTCAGGCATGGAAATTTAACAGGCACTATATTAGCTATCCATGTGAAGATGTTGAGAAAAAGGTTCTATGTTATACAAAGCTTGTCGCATGAATTGTTTTGGGCTGGCAATAAGTGATGTCATGCTTATGCAAATAATGTTCAAAAGGGCTGATCTGACTTTCTTCTCAATGTGGTGTTATAAATTTAAAGTTATAATAGTAACATGACATTCCATGTAATTCATTTCTCCGGGATTATTACTGTTTCCAGCTTTTAGTTTCTTGGCTTCAAGTCTTATTCCTCATAATATTATACCATAAGATGTAATACCCTCTGGAATACTCTGCTTGTTATGTCTTAATGTCTAATTATACCAAATACCATCTGTACCATGAAACCTGATTGTTAGAATGTTGATCATTCTGGTGAAAAATACAAATGCCATGCAAAGTTTTGCTGAAAAATTTAAAATGTAACATTTTCTGATTCCCACAAATAATAATAATAATAATAAAATTAAGCTCCCTCATTAAAGCATGTATTGAGTCATCAGAACACATTTAGTCATTAAGGAAACAGAGGGATTAATGGTATTAAACTATTTGCTTTAGTCATTTCATTCCCTTTAGATTCATCTGATAATGAGTTAAGGCAATTTAGATCCATTATTCAGGAACCTTGAGAAATTCACTAACATAAATTTCCAACTCAGTGATGCCAAAACTATACTCAAACATTTGCTGTATAGCCACCAAAACCCAAACTGGTGCAAAATATATCCAATTAAGTAAAGTTAACTGGACTCGCCACTTTACCAGATTAGCTACAAAAATTATCTAACTGAACAGAAATTAGCAAATAATTATTATTCGATATGATTGCATATATTATACAACAGTTTAGTCATGTAGGATTACTTAAATTATATAAAATAATTATTTTAATAAATAAAAATGCCTGGACTAAGCATGTGGATTTTACAATAATGTATAGGCAATGTCATTATTTCAAATTCATTTGCTATTTTGTAATCCTATTGTTTTATAGAAGTGGCAAAAATTTCTACATATTATTCAAATCATATTACTATCGTAATAATAAGCATAACTTTCTTGTATCATATGCCTTTTGGAAATTTTAAAAAGATATTGATTTAAAAAAGAAAATTACACAATAAATATCACTGAATCTGGTAAAAACCATTATTGTTTATGCTAATAGTGGCCCTTTCCACTCATCCTCCTTTCCTGGGAGGCAGAGAGAGCGCTTCTCTGCACTGTGGATCGACCATCTACATTTGAGGCCCTTCTCATTTTTTCACTATATATTGACTCTATTGATATGCTGTAGCTGAATATGTTTTCTTCCTGTATTCTTCTGCCAAGAAAAGAAATGGAGTTAGAGGCAAAGGGAATAATGCATAGAAGTTAGTAAATGCATGACTTTGCTTACTGCTTTCTGGACTTGTACACCTGGAACGCATTACTAGGTAACTGAAGATTAGGCTTTACTAAATAAGAAATGGCTACAGGATTATTAGCTTTACCATAAAAATTTTCAAGTATATATAATATATTAAAGCTTCTGTTATCTATTTTATGTATATTATAAACAACACAAATCAAAACTAAGTATCCAGAGATAGCTACTCCAAAATTCTTATGATACCATAAAATATTTTATTCAGCTTTCTAAATTTATATTTGATTTCTCAAATAACTGACATTGAAAATTATCAGTCATCCATTTGTTAAGATAAAAACTGGTTTGATGGTTTCTTTTTAGAAGGATTAGTTAGGAAACTCTTAGTGAATTTACAAAAGAGCAGACATTATTCCCATTTTATAGAAGAAGAGATAAACCTAGAAAAGTAATGAAAGTACCTCTTTCATTTTAAAACATTGTTTTAAGATTTTCAACTCTTCGAACAAGAGGTAATAAAACTTATGTGACAACTGCAGTTATCCAAATGGCCAAGACCTTAAATTACTTAAAAGAAACAAAATTTTCTAGTGGCATCACATCATTTAAAAATGATCAATGATGAACTATTCTAAAATTACAGTGATGTATGTATCTCATTTTGTAGGCTGTAAACTCCTTGAGGTTAGAACTACCTTTTTTTATTCTCTAAGAGAGCATCTACAATATTTTTCATGTAACAAGTACCCAATATTGTTGCCAATTGCCAATTGAATCTGTAGGTTCTAACTCATTCGAAATTCTTTCAACAAGTAGATAATTCTCCTGTCAGCTTTGTGCAAAGTTCAATTAGGAAATATAATTATTTTTCAAGTATGCAATATAGTATATATTTAGCAAGTAAATGGAAGGAGAAGGGTGATTAATTAGATATTCGGGATCTAAGCCAATTAACTAAAACTGCCAGTCAATTGAGGCCAAAGGGTGATACTGGGCTTTAATAATCTAAGATGATTACTTCAGTGATCCATTTCATTATAAAATTATAGTCCTTAAACACTTAATCTGTTATTATCTTAACTATTTAATTTTTTCTGAAACCCAATCAAATTTTGATAGGCCAGAACAGAGTAGATATTGATTCAGGTCAGGATTGTTCTGTTTGTGACACGTACTTTCATGAAACCATTTAGTGGCATTTCTTTCACTTTCAACACAAAGACGAAAGTCCTCCATGTCCTGTATGTTACTTTTTATAATCATATTTTTGGTGACTTTATAGATGAAAGAAAATGCCAAGGGATTAAGTTAAATTTATTTAATTTAGCCTTTGTTTTTTATGGTTCTGGATCACATTGAAGCAAATCATGTAACTTAATAATTTTGAGTATGCATTGCATTTACTATATCTGTTGATATCATAGTTCATCTTTTAAAAATTAAATAATATGTTACATTTGGAATAGATTGAAATAAGAAAGAAAATGAAACAAAAGTGAATACATGCTAAAATTAAAATTTTAGCACATTTTATGTTTCCATTTTTCCTCAAATAAGCATACAAATAAAACTAGTATTTATAAATTAGCTCGCAGAAGAGGTAAATTAGAAACCGCACTACATCATATTCTACCAACACGTTAAAAACACACACTTCCCTGTTCACCCTTGCAAATTCATCCATCTCTCTGTACATACCAAACACATTTATTAGCAATTCTGGGAAAAGCTAAATTAACAAACTGTCCTTGAAATCACCAGTATAATTTTGACACATTAAAATGCCTGACAATTCTAATTACATCTGATATAAACACTGTTAAGAAAAAGAATCCTGTTATAGTAATGTTAGATCAGCTATTCCAGCTTCCTCCTGGATAAACATGTAAAAATGGTTAAACAATAAGTTTCTATGGCAACAACTTAAATTCTAAGATCTTCTTAGTTACACCAGCTGCCACAGAAGGTACTACTTTCTTTAAAGCAGTGGGAACTAACCAAGATATCTCCTTTCCTCCTTTTCCATCTGGCACAACTAAAATCTCTTACTTTGATGAATTAAAGGATGATTTAACTGGAAACAAGATATCTCAACTAAAGCACATGGTAACTACCGTTATATGAGCATTGTATGTTAAGACAAAACAAAGACAAGAAGCTAAGTACTTCTAAGTGAAAGTTATATGGTGAGACCATATATATTATGTATCCTGCAAATTAAGCTTATATATATACATATATAAACTATATGTTAGTTTATATATGTAACTGTGCCAGAGATACTTTACCAAAATAAATAAAACATTGTCTAAATAACAAATGCTCTTATGAAATCATTGAATATCTTTTCTACATGGATTTTTAACATATATTATTATGTATTAAAATATTTGATAGTCCTAATATTTTAGAATCAATATATAGATAATTTAGATTTAATGATTTGAACTTATATAATTCATAAATTCATACAGCACATTCATTTTTTTCTTATATGTTAAATCTTCTTATACAGTCTTGGAGAACACACTAAGTTATCTCCTTCAAATATAGGACAATTTTTTCTGTTGCAAGACATACTGGAAATATAAAGGGCCACCAATACATACTGAATTAAGAAGATAAAACCAGGGTCCTTAATTTTTATATTGTATTTTTACAGCTATATACACACACACACACACACATATATATATATATATATATATATATTATATATAAAAAGGATAGCATTCTTTAAGAAATTACCAGGTAAATATATCTGACTACTCCATTCAAAGAGTGAGGTTTTGGAGTATGAGGAAAATTGTATTTAAATACAGCTCCACTATTTACCAGATTTGAGTTATTGCTTACTTTTTTTAAGCCTCAATTTTCTCATTGGTATAATAGAAATAACAATATCTTATTAAATTTTTATGCACTTGTGAGGGCTAAATTAAGTAATTCTGTAAATCACTTAGCACATGCCTGGACACAATGACCACTCAGAAACCACTGAAGCTAATCTTTTAAAAATACCTTTAACATTGCCTTCTATATTTTAATTTCTTTCTAATTACTATGAAGAAAAGTTCATGCCCCAGTGCACACTTTCTACCAGAAGTTCTATTTTCCTGACTTAAACTAATCATGTGTCAGTTTTTAAAATTACCATCATGCCTCACTAGGTATCTTTCAAGTGTCACTTTCCACCAGAAACATAGAACACCTGCCATCTTTTCTTTTCCTTCTTAAGGTCATAATATCCTTGAATATATAACTCTTCCCCTCCCCCAACTTTTCAATCAAGAATGAGTCTGTTGATTGCCTACAAGGAACCCAGTTGTCTTTCCATAAAAGAATTAAGGCCTTCACATGAAAAATGAATAAATAAATAACAACCCATAATATTTGTCAGAGGATAGTGGGTTACAACCTTACTACTATGAAATGCAGTCCACAAACAAAAGAATCAAGAGAGAAAATGATGAATGGCCTTAGGAATAGTGATGGTTTATAATAAGGATTTTATTTTAAAAACATTAAAATAAATAATACATACTCCAGAACATCACTGTTCTGGGAAATTGCTTCTCTTTAGAATATGAGTTCTAGAAGGCAAATCTTCTTACAACTGCTCTGGGGGCTTTCATTAGCTGATTTACAATCCTACAGTAATTTTTTTTTTTTTTTTTAAATCTGTGGTCTGCAGTCTTCTAACATACTTCTCAAGGGTGGATATGTGGTGGAATGCAGACCCCCATCAATGTGTAGTTTTATTTGCTGTTTTGTCCCCTAACTGCTGATAAAATAGACTGCTTAGAAATCCCAGAGGACTATGACTGAGGCCAGAGTTACACTGGCTCATAAAATTCAAACAGTTCAATGCTTTTCTTGTTAATTACTGGGCCACAACCAAAAATCCGAATGATGGGAGAGAAACACTTCTTTAGGATAATGATTGATTTCCATAAAGATGAGTGCTTTAACAAATTTCAATATGCATTTGCTGGGGCGGGTAGGGTGGGTGGGCACTAATTAGTTTTACCGTTTTCAGCAGATGTTGAATTCAAAACGCCAGCAGCGTCTCAAATGCCAGTCATTAGGGCTGTCTTTCATCGAAGAGTGCTGACCAATGAAACCGCCACTGTTTAGTGAGACCGACGTTGACAGAGTCAATTAAATCAAATCTCTACTAACATCCTTAACCTATCTGCAATGTATGCAGCAGCAGCAGAAGCAGCAGTGAGGGATTTCCAGTGTTAATAAAGGAATTCACTGCAGCAGCAGGAGAGGGGGAAAAAAGGGAGGGGGAGGGGGCGTGTCGGGGGAAAGACCTTCCTTAACCACAGGGGAAAGCTGGAAAAGTCCGGGGGCGGGGATGGAGAGGGAGGGGAGCTACGTAAAGGGTAAAAAGCTAAGTGAGATGATTAAAGAGAGAGCCTTAATGCAGCTCTTGAAGTGATCCACCCCCAACCTTCCCCCTCCCGCGTCCCTTCCACCGCAAATCCAATTTACCAGTTGCAAATAAGAAGCTGGAAAAATGTAAGGACCCAGAGTTGAAAACATTTTCACTTTAATACTGAAAAAATATGCCATTATAAAATCCTCGAATAGAATTAGTAAGTTCCACGTGCTTTCTCGGTTCTTTTTTCCTACTTTATAAGTAAGATTTACACCAGCACAGAATTGCTACCATTGGATCGCAGCCTAAGCACTAGAGTGACATTAATTGGTCATGCTTAACTGCCTCAAAATCTTTTTTTCTTAATAATTACACTGATACTATAATAGAAATCATGGGTACTTATTTTACATTCAGATGGAAGGCATTATTGGATATGTATAGAAAAATATTCCCCCTCAAAAAAAAAATCACCATCAAAATAAAAGAGCCCAAAACAACCCATAAAACTTTGCTTAACAAAATACATTTTTAACTCATAAAATGAACTGATGACTAGCCATGCAAATGTCCTAAATAAAACCTTTACATATTTTTTTCACAGTAAACGTACGCTCTGAACTGCCTACCGATCACAAATAATGGCGAAATGGCACTTTCTGATTATACTGTATTTTGTTTATAGAAAGTTTGATACGATGGGATTTATCAGGTAAGAGGGTGGGTGCTGTGAACGTGACGGCGTCCCCAGTCGCGGGAGGGCAGCGTCCCCGGAGCGCGTGGATTCCATGCGAGCCATGCAGCACGTTTTGTTTTCTGCCAGAAGTCAGAGTTGCTTATTTACAATACATTCATGCCTTCGTGCAACTGCCCAGCCCTGCGTAGCCAACAGGGAGCCATCGCGCCCCCCCTCCTCACGGGCTACTCCACAGGGGAAGAATAGATACCTATCTCTCTATATAGATGTGGGTATATGTCTATATGCATAGGACCACGGTACCTTCCCCTCCAGCCCCTCTCCCGAGGGGAAGGGCACTGTCTGATCTCTGAGCAGGGCCCCCGCCGGGGCTTTGTCAAAAGGGGCTGCAGCAGAGAGGGATCTGGCAGGCTCTCCCAGCTCGCCACAGTCTGCTCTTTGTTTCCAGAGGGAGCTAAGGGGTCAGACCCTCTCAGTTGAGCGAGTTCATAGTTATTAATTTACTATGTCCATCAAGCCTTGGGGCGCGCTGGACCTGGGTGTGGGCTCCTCTGACCCCCGGGGATGCCGGCGGAGTGGGGGGGGGAGGGGGGAGGCAGTTCCATCCCCCCCCTCCTCTGCTTTAGCCGGGTTGGGGGTCTTAGTCTGAGAGCGAGTGGGAGCCACAATCATACACTCTGTGGGCCCCGTCTGCGTTGTAAGGCCCATTGTGCCAGTAGGAAGAGTCACAGACTGTCTGTAGGGAATTAATTTCGGACGCCGAGGAGTTGGCGTCCCTTCTCTTGGACCGCTTTCGATTCCTCAGGATAAACACGAGCATGCCCACCACCGTGAAGGCGGAGGTGACAAACACCAGCAGCAGTCCCGGGACCAACACGGAGATGGACACCCTGCTGGTGTCTAAGTAGGAGTTGGAGTGTGTCCCGGTCTCCGCCAACCCGGTGCTGTTTTTACTGTGCGAAGTTAACGTGGGCGAGATCCTCGCGTACAGCTGGGGGCAGATCTCGTCATTGGAGAGCAGCATGAAATCCTTCCTGAAGAAGTTCACTGGCGTCTCGCACTTGAGGTCGCTCATCAGCACTTCGGAACCCAGGCGTTCTGCCCATTGCTTGAAAGGCACAATGGTGCAGGAGCACTCCCAAGGGTTTCCGTGCAGGTCTATCTGGATGATGGAGGTTAACTGGTCCAGCACCCCTGCCACCGGAAGGTACATGAAGTAATTGTTGTGCAGGCTGAGTTTAGAGAGCGAGACCCCAGCAAACACGTCCACGGGTAGGGACCTCAGCAAGTTGTTGTTGAGAATGAGGATCCTCAGTTTGGGCATGGCATTGAAGGTGGCCGGCAGGATGAGCTGGATGGCGTTGTACTCCACGTTGAGGTACTCAAGGTTTTGCAGGCCGGCGAATTTCTCCCGGGACAGCGTGTCAAGGTAGTTACTATCCATGTACAACCACCTGAGGTCCAAAAGATTCTTAAAAGTGTTGTTCTCTACGGTGGCAATGTTATTGTTGCCCAGATCCAACAGAATGAGATTCTTGTAATCCACAAAGTGCGATTTTCGGACGCTATGGATCTTGTTATCTCGCAGGAAAAGCTCCTGCACGTTGGAAAGCCTGGGCTTCAAATCAGCCAAGCTGCTCACGTTCCGGTTGTTGCAGTTCATCTTTAAACCCGACCCTGGGATGTGGTCGCAGCTGCAGCCCCCAGGGCAGGGCAAGCCGTGGGCTGGGGGTTTGTTTCTGGCGCTGCCGGTAGCTATCGCTGCCGTGGGTCTGATTTTGATCTGCCAGTTGCCTGGGATCTTTGTACCTCCGTTTGGAGCCGACCCTGGGGTGGCATGATCTTCTTGCCCACTTGTCTTGACAGGAGTTGGCAGGGGGCCAGGAGCAAAGGTCTCTTCTTGGGCAGGGGGAGCCGGGAGACTAGAATCCACTCTGTTTTTCAAAGGACACAAGTCCTGTTCAGTGGTTTCATTGAGGTCTTTGCCCTGCAGTCTGGTGGGGGCTTCGCAGACTACTCGGCCGATCAGGGCATTTTTGGGAATGTTTTCGAGCCATTCTTTCAGGGAGAGCAGATCACAAGTGCAGTCCCATGGGTTATCCTCTAGCAGGATCTCGGCAATGCCAGGGATTTGCTCCAAGACCTCCTCGTAGGGCAGTGTTTTCAGCCTGTTTCCCCGGAGGTCGAGGTGAGTGATGGGCACATATTGGAACACATTGGCAGGTAGGGTGCTGATGAGATTATCGTTTAAAATGAGTACCTCCAGCTTGTTCAAGTCCTGGAAGGCCCCCGGGTCTATATCCCGTAATAAATTAAAATCAGCCTGGAGGTATTCCAGATCGTCCAGCCCCAGGAAAGTCTGCTTTCGAAAAGATTTGATCTTGTTGTTATTGATGTGCAGCCTTTTCACCAGCTGCAGCCCCAGAAAAGCCCCAGGAACGATTTCATGCAAGCCATTATTTTCCATGTGCAAACTAACCGCATTATAAAAGTTAGCGAACTCATTAGGGAAAAGTCGAGTGAGGGAATTGCCATGCAGAAATAGATGGTAAAACTGGGAAGTCGGGGCGGTGAAACGCTGAAGACTTGTAAAGCCCTTTTTTTCACAGTCTACGTGTAGGTCCCCTTCTATCTCATTGCAGGAACAGATCTTCTCTTTGCAAACGTCCCCTGTAACGTTTCCAGCGGCAAAACAAAGAGACGTCTCCAGCAACAGAATCCAAAGCAGCATTTTTAAAGCGAGCAATTCATCCCCGATCTCATCACAAAGTAACAGCGACCATCCTGCTCTCCACAGACACAATTCAAGTTCATTTAGTGCTCCAATGTCCGAACCCAGGGAAGGAGAAGAAAAGGGTTTGGGGGGGTGGGGGTGGATTCCTTCCTCCCTAACCCCCCCGCACTGCAACAACCCAGGCGCCAGTCAATAATTATATCTACAAACTATCCAGGCACGTAGTGCAAGGCAAGCAAAAAAAAAAAAAAAAAAAGTAGAAAAAATAACCCCACTCCCCCTCAACCCTTTAAAAATAACGAAAAAGAAGTTAAATATATACATATAAATTAAAAATACACCCTTACAGAATCTCGTCTAGTGTTCCTCACTAACCAGAAAGGGAACAATGCTAGTAATTAGAAGCAAGTGCATGTTAGAGAAACAAGCAGAGGGTTTGCAGCGTAGTACAGGCACACTGCCTGTGCATGGCTGTGCATCGGACTGACCTTGCCTCTGATACAAAGCAGGGTTTTCGGCGGCTTCTGCTGTTGAGGCTGCTGATGGGAGTTCTTGCCGTGGCTGCGGGTTGCCCAGGAGTCCCCCCGAGGAGCTGTCCAGCCCCCTCCCGGTGCTGAAATCACGCCCGACCCGAGGACTCACGCTGCCGAACCAATGGCGCTGGAAAATTTCCGCAATCGCTGCGTTTTGTGGCTGTCCATCGTTTCCCTTTCCTCCCCTTCGCTCCTCTTCAGCCTTTTTTTCTGGTCTCCGGCTCTCGGTTACTAGATCTTCTTTTCTTGTTCTTCTCTTTCTTCTGCTCTTTCGGAATTACGTGGAGGGGGCGGAGGGGTGGGGGCGAGTTGTCTGAGGGAGGGAGAGAGCGTGAGAATGGGGAGGGGGGAAGAAGAGAGTTGCTAAGAAGCTCTGCTCGTTCCAGCCTGGTGCACTCTGAAAGATCTGACACCCTCTGCTGATCTGCAGTAGCAAAAATCCATCTGGTGAGGGAATGCTGAAGGAAAAAAAAAATCAATCCACGTACAGGGCAAGCGTTAAAAATGTGGGCATTAAAGGCTGTCGATCCACATAGACGTTTATTTGAAAAGGATTATTTAATTCTTTTTGCGTGCTGGAAACTTTACCCTTTCCTTTCCTTAACGACCTCACAGCCCCCACTAGCTCCAGCGTTTGGAAAGAGTGCTTTTAAAACATTTATTTCCGGATGGCTTGAATAAAATTAGTGTCAGGGTGTCAAGCGAACAGCAATTTGAGGCAATTATACTGCACGCCATTTTCATCGGTGCTTTAAATGCATTTCTTCTGTCTCTGCAGTACAATGTTTTATGCTATTTGATGTCTTTGAAACCGTTTTTTTGTTTGTTTGTTTCCTTTTTAACATGTTTGAAAGTAGCTATCTGGAACATATATTCATATATATATTTTATACAATACAATTGGGTATGAATTTTTTTTGCTGCTAGGTATGTAATTTAGGCAAATACTTTTTAAAACTTGGTATAGAATTTTAGTCAATTTGGCCATTGACAGTTAGGTTTCTCTGATGATATTTCTTGAATGTTACTTAAGTCTGCAGGGTGAAAACACAGTGCACGCTTTCGTCTTTGATTCCAGACCCGAAATCCTTCACTGGGAACCGGAAAAGGAGGGAGGGGGCAGGGAAAAATCCCAGTATGATTCGTGAGTGCTCTTAAAAACCCACTGGCAGACTCGTGTGTGCACACCACACACACGCACGCACACAGGCTCACCCTCACACTCTCACACACACGAAGTTTCTGCATCCGTTTGGACGAATTTAAAATGCATACAAGTAAATAACCGGTTGCATTCTGCTAGGGGGAGATAGAAATCTCCAGTCCCTAAGGCTCTGTGCGAAACTTATCTACAGATAGTGGCCAGTTTCTCTTTGCCGGCTCAATGGTGCTGCCAGGGCACAGTGCTCAGGCTTTTCCCAGGGAAGTAATTGCTGGATTCTTCAAACTTAGATGGAGCTTATAAAAACCAAGTTCTACTAACATCTGGGACGGGAGAGAATGTGACAACGCAGCTTCTCTGGAAGGCTGTTTTGCTGACTTAGAGTCAACACCTTTTCCATCAATACTTCTAAAAATTGTGTGCATTATTTTAGTGTTTGGAATTTACAGGACTTAAAAAAAAATGTTGTTTGGTCCTTTCTTCAGTCTAAGCAGAGATCATATGTTCACATCAGTTTCCCTTTTAATTAGGTCTTACACAAGTTGGACAGTTGTTACAAGCCTGATAATAAGCTGCATAAAATATCAAATATTCAAGGATTGTGTATTTGGAAAAGGTTAAAGAGTGAAAGATTTGGAGGGAGGAATGGGGTTGGGAAAATTCAGGGAAATGTAGAGGAGATTTCTTATTCCAGGTCCAGAAGCTAATTACTGGGGAGGGGCAGGTTTCTTATCTATATATAATATTTTCATATAATCAAATGTTGTGTTGTCGTCTTCTGGTGAAATTCAGTGGAGGGTTGTGGATGAGGGTTCAGCTCAGAATGGGGTGTGCGCACACATGTGCGTGTGTGTGTGTGTGAGAGAGAGAGAGAGAGAGAGAGAGAGAAAGACAGAGAGAGAGAGAGAGAGAGAGAGACAGAGAGAGAATGAAAGGCCTTTTTCAGACAACCTATTACACTTTTAAAAACAATTCTGTTCTTATTTAATTTAACCTATTACCACATGCAGGAAGAGGGAAGATAGCTTAATCCATTTGAAACTATTTCACGAAAATAATGCTATGTAGTTGAGAACTGCAGATGTGGAGGAGGAGTTAAATTGAGGGGAAGGATATTTCTGTTTCTTTGTAATAGGACTCAGATCTGAAACTTCTTGGCCCCAGAAACCACGCTGAGAGAGGAGGGCAGACTCATGCAGTGTCTGTGGCAAGACTGAAGGAGAGACAGAAAAATGCTGGCTGTTTAGGAAGAAAAATATTGATGGTAATCATCTAAAATCACACCTTTAAGCTTAATTGGTTACTTATTTATTCAACTTGCTGAATAAATACTTTATGTGAAGAGACCCAAAGAAATGTATTGAAGCTAACTTTAACAGAATTGGGGTAACAAGCAATTGATATTAAGATTTCATACCCCCCTCCCACCCATTAAACGCTGTATCTTTCTCTCCTGATTGCTTCTTTCCTCTCAAAGCACCAATCACATTAGAAAATTTATGGACAGGATTTTCCTATTTCAATATGTTACAAAATTTTTTTCTACCATCCTCAAATAGCTTATTATCTCTGCACTGTAAGAAAAGGATGTGGTATTGCCCAGATGAACAGCCAAACTTCAGAAGAAAATATTAAGGTTGTATCACCTCTATGAAGATATCCACTACCAATTTGTAAGCAAAAAATTGTCACACACGTATAGTTCTATGGAAGATGCACCCTTGTTAATGAGTTAACAAAAGTCTTCTTAAAGTAATTATTTTCATAATAAGTACATTTCAGAGGAATAAAGCAGCTTAGAAAAGTATACCCACCCCTCCAAAGGCTAACTCTTCAAGTACAGCCGTACATTTCTTGGTGGGAAGTAAAAAAAAAATATGGGAATGTGTATGTGATCTAAACATTTCTAACGCTTTAGGGGAACATTTCTTAGGCATGAACTCTTCTTAAGGGTTCTACTATATCTATTTGAGGTCAAGTGAACTACTTCAATTGCTTTGCCTCTTATAACAGATGATCTCAGGAGCCAGAGATAAAGGACACTCCAGCTGATGATGAGAATTGATAATATTTGCTCGGGGCTGTAGTTTCATTTTTATGTTGTGGCCAGAAGTATTTCAATTGCATCGTTAAATGTTCATTTTTTCTTATTCTTCCTCAAACAGGTTCATCTCTCAAGTGACACGAGTAACATGTAAATATCACAAAGTCATTCAGAGTAAGAAAGAGGTCATCAGTTAATAATCTATTTTTTTGCAAGTGACATAAAATTTCCAGATATTTCCATATGTTCCCTGCACATTTAAGATGAAAAAGTAGAATTTATAGCAAACATTAATTTTTATATCTTTTTAGTCTTCAGTATTTAATACTCACAATAATTTTTAAAGTATTCAATTTTGATTTTTAATTATAAAAATAATATATTTTTAAGAAATACAAAATTATATATAAGAAGTTCATCTTCAGTCTTTCCTCATCCACACTACTTTTTATTCCAGAGAGAAATACTGATAACTTGTTGGTGTATAGTGATACCATTATCCTATTTTATAAATATGGAAACTGAAATTGAGGAATATTGAGTTATACATCAAGATTAAATAATATCTGTTGACTTTTCGAAAGATAGCAGAGCTATAAACTCATGAGCCAAACTTTTACTCTCAGTCCTAAATCCCTATTTATTCTAAATATGCTAGGCTGTTACCTTGATTAAGCTCTCCCTGGATCGGTTTCCTTACTAGTAAATTAAATCATTGGAGTTTGTGGATATTTTGTTCTCTTCAAATTCTTTTTTTCTGAATCCAACACTTTTAAAAAATAATTTCACAAAAGCTCTAGTGTCTTGACTCCTTACACTTTTCACATTTGGATTTAGGATATTTTGTTCATGTATTTGCATATTCACTAGGGCTTGAAGCCAAGAGTAAATGTAACAGGAACTGTAGAATAGAATTCACTAGTTCTGAGCTTAATCTACTACTATGCTTTCCTATGTTTCATAAGATAAAGGAGTTGTTGGAATTCTTCCTTCTGATAACAACCGTAAACTAAGAGACAAGAACACAATCAATTATACCTGTAAACTAATACGTTTCGAATGTACGATTTCCCCCATTTTCTTTTTGTAGATTGCAAATAACATTCTAGGAATATAGTGTCAAGATAATTATCACATTAGATGACTTCTAAAAGGCAAAACAGTAAAATAAAAAAAAAATTCTTATTTTTAATCTTCCAACTTCCTTTTTAAAAAATTTTTATTGCAGTATAGTTGATTTACAATGTTGTGTTAGGTTCAGGTATACAGCAAAGTGCATCAGTTATACATATACATATATCCACTCTTTTTTTTTTTTAGATTATTTTCCTCTATAGGCCATTACAGAGTATTGAGTAGAGTTCCCTGTGCTATACAGCCGGTTCTTATTAGTTATCTATTTTATATATAGTAGTGTGTATATGTCAATCCCAATCTATCCCTCGCCCGCCTTTTCCCCTGGTAACCATAAGTTTGTTTTCTACATCTGTGACTCTACTTCTGTTTTGTAAATAAGTTCATTTGTACCCTCTTTTTAGATTCCACATATAAGCTATATCATATGATCTGTGTCTTTCTGTGTCTGACTTACTTCACTCAGTATTACAATCTCTAGGTCCATCCATGTTGCTACAAATGCCATTATTTTGTAAAAATATTTCTTTTATAGTAAGTTGATTTTCAAAATGTACCTACTTTTACTTATCATCAAATAAACAGCAAACTCAGTAGAATATATCAAAATACCTTTCCCGTTTTTACTTTGTGTCCTGAAGTATCATTTTCTCATGTTCATATCGCTTTAAATTTATACTGCTTTGTGTCTTAAGTTCAACCATCTTGGAGTGGAACCTATTTTCTCATTAAGTCCATTTGTCTAATAAAACTCATATGAGTCACTGTTTTGGACCTATTGGGAAGAACATTGATCAAAACTATAAATTTATATGTAAGAAAATCTTAGTTTATTCCTTTTACTATACTACACTGAAATAAGGACATATGTTTGTACAATTGTTTATTATATTAATTGGAGCTTAAGTATATGCTGTTAAGAACTTATTCTACTCTTTAAAAACTATCCTACAAGACCATGCAGATAATCACATACAGAAAAAGAGCTCTGTTTTTGTTTCCTACAAAGTATGTTTTACCATTTTTAAGATAAAGAAATACGTATTACTTGTTTAGGTTTTGGAAAATATTGAGAGCAACAAGAACAAAATTAAAATCACAGAGTTGCAGCACTCAGAAATTAATCTGTGAACATACAACCATATATTTTGTAATATACTTTTTGCACTTAACATTTATTTGTGAAAATGCTCAATGTTAATAAACACCCATTACTGTATTATGTTAGGAGCTGAATTCCTTTGCATGACATAAAATAATCATTGAACTAATTCCACATTGTTGGAGATTTAGTTCTTTCTAAAAATTTTGCTCTCATAATGCTGCAAAGAACAAGCTTGTACATAAGTCACTGTAAACATCATTATTTATCTTCTTATTACAGATCCCTAGCAGTTGAATTCCCAGGTCAAAGTATAGGAAAAATGGGATATAAATTGACAAATTGCCTACACAAAATTTTTGCCAATTTATACTCCATGAGCAGTAGATGAAATTTGCCATTCCCCTAAATCCCTACCAACAGTATTCATTATCATTTAAAATATTTCCCTCTAGTTCAGTACTTTTAAAGTGAAGCCAATGCTGACTTTATTACTTGAGCAAATTCATTTCAATTTCTAACTACTTATTGAGTACATCGTTTGCCTTCTTCATTCCTATTCAACTTTTAAGATATAATTTTTACTTAACATCACTTCTGTGAGTCCTTTCCATACCAAGCCACCTATGCATCTCAATCCCTTTCACCTTAATACCATCAATAGAATAACTACTAAATTGTGTTTTAAAAAAATTATTTGTTTGAAGCATTGATTTCTCACTAGAGTGTAACATTCTTGAGGGCAGAGATCAAATCCTTTTATCTTTTTATATCTGTCACCTAGCAGAGTACTGGGCCCATTATGTGGTGTGATGTGCATAGACCAACAGTGAGATAAGATGATATGTGAGTTAGTGATAAATTGAGTGGGGGCAGATCACAGGAGTTAGAAAGCTCAGAGACAGGATTAATTCACAAACTAGGAACTTGGGAAAGAGATACAATCTATGAATTATTTAGGTAGACTTTTAAGTTTCATGTTTTCTACGCATTATGTGTACTTGATATATTTTCTCCTGTGTTATCATGCATATATTTATAAAGTTATTTTTCTTCTCCAGAAAATGAGTTTCTAACCTACATTTTGTATATCCCTTAAGTGTTAGTACATTACCATGAACCTGGTTGACAACCAATAAATGTGTGATGATGCTAATGATAGGGATGAATTGTTACTTTTGCAAGAGGAAGTAGAATTGTGAAATTAACTGTTGTGAATATAAAAGATTTGAAAATCAGAAAATCTAAAGACCCGGTGAGTTTACCTCTTCAGCTTATTGACTGGACTTTTAAAATGCATAAAAAGAAAAATATTATTTGTTATTGTATTTGTCTTTTGGGGGATGTGGCAAATTTTTAAAGAGGCTAAAGTGTCTTCCTTATTTCTTTTATTAATAAAAATGTCTCTTATTAAAAAATCTCTCTTTCTGTGCACTAGCTATATTATTATCTTTGTCATGTATATCACTATGTCTTCCTTGGGTCTTATTTCAGGCCAAAATTTGACTCTCTTTTTTGAGAGTGTTCATGTGACATCAAGATAATGCAACAATTTTATGTATTTTATGTATTATACCCATACTCTGTTTCAACAGTTTTCAAAAAAGGTAGATGTTAATATCATTTATTTATTTATCTTTACGTGTGCACAGAAGCCACACACAAACATTCATACACTGCAAGCATTGTTTAATATGTCATATAATACCTACCCTGTGTAAGATACCAGAATACAAAAATGTAAGATGGCCAATGTCACCATTTGCATTTTCATTCTTGTCTGCAGTATCTTGAAGAGGAGGAATAAATCTCCAAATCACACGCACTCTTGTAGGCCAGGTAGAGTGATGTATTTAACAGAGGTAGATGGCTTTTTGTGATGGCCATTAAATCACATCTTATGGATGGCTAATATCTAATCAGCTGATGAGAAAGTTCAACACCATCTCTTTTAGATTTCTGCACAAGCACTATGTACTAGCAGCTAACTTTTATTTCAACATCATGAAAAATGGAAATCCTATCGGGCACTTTGAATTACCCAAGGAAAAAGATTAAATACTATCTGTTAAAGTAGAAAACATGTCATTTTCTAATCAGTTGGAATTAGCAACTCTTACATTTATGGTAACTATTAGGCTGTGAAAAAGCATTATCTCACATGAGCAGTAACCTGGAGCTTTGAACATGACTCTTACTTCGTACCACTTGTTGGTCAGTTTCTTTTAAGTCTTGTTGGGAGATAACCTACACTTACCATCATCAATGATAAAAACTTTAGCCCTCCATTTTCCCAGATCTCACAGTGGCTCTAGCAGACTGTATGGCTTGGGCTGGCCAATTAGACTCACATGTCTGGAGTTTGAAATTAGACCTAGTGACACGTGGAAAGAGAAACAGAAGGACTTCCACTAGCAGCGGTAGTACTGGCGGCAAGGAGGAGCGTGCAGCACGACTCTGATAGGGAACCTGTGCTCAGGATCCCCTGCTGAGGGTGAGGTTCATGCAAACTGTGGGCTGCTGGTCAGAACACCGGCGGCACCGTCCTCAGCACAGGGTGCTGCGCGGTGGCAAGACTGCAACGGATTCTGACAGTGGGGCCACTTTTGTTTCTGTCCATCTACCCAACATGGTTGGCCTCTCCAGAGACTCTGGGAGCTACTCAGTTTTCTCTCTCTAAATATCTTTTTCTGTGTGAATAAATCAGGAAATCTGACTGATCTGAAATGTGAGTCAAGTGAACATAACATTCTGGTTTTCCTAGAAAAGTCCTGCTTTATGCTGCTTTTTCCAGTAGTAAATATACACAGCACACAACTTCACTTCCCCAAGTGTCCTGATCCATACAATAAATTATATGGTCAACCCAACAAAGAGGCCATTTCTCCCCTTGGAAATCTGTAAATTAAATGACATAAATAGGGTACTAGCCAGTATGCTCTAGGTAGATTTAAAAGTGGAATAAAAAACCCACAAATTTTCAATTCACAGATTCTAGTTAGCCTGTTCCTATAACAAGTATTTGGACATGAATCATTCGTGCACGGAGCTGTACAAGTAACAGATCTCCCACTCCGCAGCAGGTGTAACTTGGGCAGCGTTCATATCTGTGATAAGAATAAGAGGGCCCAGCATACTTAAGCTCTCTCGGTGGTTATTGTTGTTGTTGAGATAAGTGTACATAAGCTTGAACAGTTGAATGTTAGAAAATTAACTAAATAATTAGTATTTTAAGGAAAAAGTCTAGAAACCAAGGAAGGAGAGAGAATTGAAAAAAATTTTGGTTATATTCGGTTAAGTACCAATTTGTACAGAGTTGTAAGGGATGTAAGGGACCCTGAAGGCCTGATATGATGCAAACCCTCAGTACAATAGGCAATGGCTTTTTGAAAAACAGTGCACATTTCCTATTTTTATTTATTTATTTATTTATGGCTGAGTTGGGTCTTCGTTTCTGTGTGAGGGCTTTCTCTAATTGCGGCAAGTGGGGACCACTCTTCATCGCCGTGCGCGGGCCTCTCACTATCGCGGCCTCTCTTGTGCGGAGCACAGGCTCCAGACGCGCAGGCTCAGTAATTGTGGCTCACGGGCCTAGTTGCTCCGCGGCATGTGGGATCCTCCCAGACCAGGGCTCGAACCAGTGTCCCCTGCATTGGCAGGTAGATTCTCAACCACTGCGCCACCAGGGAAGCCCTACATCTCCTATTGTTAAACTCTGCACATATAGTCTGAGGATTTATTTTTCTATATTCCTTGTCAAAATGTAAGGGGATCCATATTAACTATTATACTTAGAACTTTTAAAATTAATTGTTATCTTAGACTGGCTTTTAGGTTTGGGAATTATGATGCTCAGGGCATGTAACAATTGAACATCTTCCCCACCACAGGGTTTATTTTGAAACTTGACCTCACAATGATGTTATTCTAGAGGTAATTCTGCATGGAACATTCTGAAGGAACCAAGTGATAACAATGCACCCACAGAAACTACTTCTCAGATGAAAATTCCCACCATCCCCCAAAATTCTACCAATGCTTCTTCTAATAATTTATGAAAGATAATTGTAGTTTATCAAAGATAACTGTACAAAAAGTAGGTAATTTTTTCCTACTTCTGAGATAATGATGGCTAAGGGTTTCAGAATATTATAGTGATTAACAGCAGAAGATAAATTCAAATTTTGTAATCATATTTGAAAATCCACAGTGTCACTTTGAGGGGGCATTGAGAAATAAGGCTTTAAAGCCAGCAAATCACTTCAGTTAACATTATTGTTGTTTACGTATCCAGTTGTTCCATCTCTAGGAACATCTTCGTAGGTCAGCTGAGGTTGGCGTGTTAGACTGCATGGCTTGCATAATTCCCTTGAGAGAATTTTATCATTTCTCATTTTACTTGTGTCACTGTGGCTAGGCTAACTAGCTACATTCCTATTTCTTCTTGGACAAGTGCCTCCATTGCAGCCATTTATTTCTTTGAACATATAGTATGATATGTGTGCTTATATTAAAAGTACAATACTTTTTTCAGCTCCCAATTATTTCAAGCTGAAGTTCATATCTAAATCACTGTGACATATCCTTTTCCTGGAATATTTCTTTTTGTCCAAAGCCTTTCTCCCTATAATAACTACTGTGAAGTCTAAGATGTGATCTCATATCTTGTAGTTGATTTACATGTTATTAAATAAACAAATATATACACATATACACAGGTGTACATACACATGTACACCTGTACATATGGATACACACATATAAATAGGTGTACATGCATGTGGATGTGTGTGTATATGTTTCCTCAAATGTGGCTTTCTGTCTCCACTTGGTTGTCTACCATCAGTGGGATTTTTTGAAAAGTGACTAAATATTCTTTATCTTCATTTTTTTTCAGTAAAATTGGAATAATAGCTTATTTTCGAGAACATAAGATTCTCCATACATATTAATGAACAATTCATATTTTTGTCTATGTCTTTATAATATTATCTGCCTGCCTTTTTTTTTTTTTTTTAACATATTCTTCCTTTTTCTAATATGGCACAGATTGAAATTGTCAACCTAAAAAAACCCATTGACTGGACTAGAAAATATATGGAATATACGCATGGGATATTTCAAATATAATGAAAGCTTTTGAATAACATCTAATACTAATAAAGAAAATTCACTAGTTTAATAGCTATGTTAAAAACAATTGTGTTAAACGGGTACCAGATTTTCATTCTAAAACTCATACGGTTACTTGCTGTTTTTCTTAAATGAAGTTTTTTGTATAATAGGTTTTAATTAAGGGGGGAAAATTTAGCAAAAGTTTATTTTACGGTAACTTTCTAAAATGCCTCTCTACAAGGCCATTTTCACATGTCGTTGTAATTGACCTCATAGTACTTGAATCTAGTTGAATTTAGTTTAATCGACTAGCTTATTTGTAACGCTTATGAAATTCACTTCTTTGAATATTTGTTAGCATACAACCTTCATAAAAATACTTGTCATTGAAAAACATGGTTACCACAAATTGCAAATATCGTTACTTTGATTTAAAAATTAAGTAGAAACAATAATAAAAACAAATACACAATACAAATTTCCTTACACTTTAATGCTTTTCATCTTTAATACTGTGTTTGAGATGTACTATTTTAATATACTCTTCCACAATTTTTTTTACTAATTTGAATTTGAAAATATTTCTTAATTATTCTCAAATATTCCACCCTTTCTGAAATTAGAAATAATTAATTAAAACATAAAACATCAAAACCCAGTAATTTTGCTCTTACTTTTAATCTTTTTATCTACTTCTTCTAAACTAATCTAAAAATAAGTAGTGATAATAGCATATTTAAAATTTTCATAACTGTAATTGTTTTAAGTTCTCTTATATTAAAAGAACACCATTAGGAAACTCTCTAGAAGATGATTATTTACTGCAGCATTATTAGCCAAGTTTTGCCTTTTGCTTGATCAATTAATTCTATGTAAACCATTTTTATGTCTTCAACTCATAAATAACTGGGTTTATACCATTGTTTCTCAAACTTTTTATATTTTCTACTTCTCATGCCAAGAGCCTTTTAGAGACTTTTTCCCCCTAATCTTCCACCCATAAAATTTCATACAAGAAATATACTGTATATCATATATGTGTTATGGCCCTTTGGAGGTTTACAAACCATTGTAATATCTAATATTCTGCCGCTCCAAGCCAACTTTTTCCCTTTGTGGGTGATATTGCCCCCACTGAAAATGTGTGATCTATTCCCACAGAGTTTACTACTAGTTTAATAACATATTTACAATTCATGATATTGCTGAAGGAAGACTTGCTGAAATAGTCACCACCAGCGCATAAAATATGTCAATAGCATTAGAAGATAACATAAAACAGTTTGTCTCTGAGGTGGTCTTGAAAAATCAAAATCAAATGTCATATTTCAATAGGATGTTTCTAAGGTAAATCAACCAGATGCAAAATCTTCTTTCCATAAATTATAGTTCTGCTCACAGTACTTAAACATCTGCAAACATGTCAGTCAACAGACATGTTGAAATGCTCTCCCAATCTATGTTAAGAGAAGACATCATTTTTTTTTCATCTGAGGCTCATTCATCTGAGGTTTATTACAACCAGCATCAGCACACATGCCTCTGGCAAATGGTTTGCTGCACTGTGCTTGTCCTGCTGTCAATCTCAATTGCCCAGTGTCAGGAGTTGTACGCTTGACCAACCCCAGGTGGCCAACCACCTTTGAGCTGGACTCTCTCCCTCACCAATGGGGTGAAGAGGAGGAGCGTGAAACAATGGGAGAATAAACAGCCTTGTTTTAAAATCTAATTTCAAATTACAACCAAATAAAACACAAAACCGTGGATATCAATAGGATGTGCAAATAGTCGTAGCTTATTGCTTATTTTGCATAATAAAATAAAAAATGAATAATTATGACTATATATATCACTATTATTTAGTAAATGGTTATTAAATTACTTTGCTTTACATGTTTAAAATGTCTAAGCACAGAAATAGAAACAAAGTAGAGGCTTTTGTTAATATGGTATCAAGTTTTACTCTAATCTTTGCCTCTAGATTCTTGGCATTCTGTTCTATTTGAGGTCATGTCACTGCCTTTTCTGAGCCTATGCAGAAGTAGTATACAATTAGCATTATCTATATAAATATGAGATTTTCAGGTTTTGATCATGATGAAAGCATTTTGTTTCATGAAGATCAAAATCCAATGACACAACACAGAATCAAAGGCAGCTTCACCAAAATTTTAGTTATTTTCCTAGGATAACACATCTATTCAGATTTGAACTTTCACACATTAGCTACATCTTCCCAGTGGATCTATTATTGAACAAAATAATTGTTGCAGTTCAGTGCCCAGGAAGAGTAAACATACTTCTAATGCACTTTTAAAATTTCCCATGTGTGTATATCAAATATGATAATGTGGAAGAACTCGCTATATTCCAAAGTGCCATGAAAATGGGAGCTACTTTGGCTACACTTTCAACTTCTTGAAAAAAGCGACTAGGTCATGTTTTTCTTTGTATTTCTAGCATCTGGCAGAGGACCTGGCACAGTGCAGCTGCACAGAATTAAGGAATTAATTAATAGCATGTTTGGTTTCACAAAGGATTTAAGGTAGTTTATACAGGAAATATACACAATAAAATAACAAAATGTAGATATAGACGTATTTTTAGGGAGAATTCAATTTGGAAAAGGCCATCAGGACCATAAGGTTTTCAGTCATTTTAATTTGGTTACACATTTGCTCCTGAGCATTATGGTATCTGAAACAAAATGGGTAATAACACTTTTGCTAGTTTATAAGGCATGATTATAGGTAGGGTGTATTCCACGTTTGCGAAATTACTCACGGTACATCAAACTCATAGAATTCCTGTGATGTTTTCTCTTTCTACACTCTTCTAGTAAGAAAAGCATAATTCAAAAAAATGTACTTTCATTTTATTAATCACCACATCTTATGCCCTGTCCTGTTATTCAAACATAACTTACCATTCAATAGTCTACTTCCATTTATAAGTAGGTCTACTGGGTGCAGGATATTTTTAAACATCCATGAGTGGGTAGCCAAATTCTGAAAGTAAGTACTATATTGGGAGTTACTTTATAATATGGGGAGGTAACTATAGTTTCCTTAAGAAAACCAATTTTTTTCAGAAGTACTGAATATAAGTGCATGTTTTCAATGTAGGTTTTCATATAGAAGAAACTGAGAAATCTCAATATTTTGGATAACATAATAACTCCTTAGAGCAAATAAAGGAATGAGTTTTAAAGGCTGTTCCTATAATAATCTTTTGGTGAAATAGCAACACTGCATTCAAATAATTTGGTAGGGTGCCGAGACTGAATAATCTACATACAAACTCCTTGACTGTATGGCTTAATCCATGTTTAAATCCTTAATTGTCTACAAATATAAAAGGATTCCATATGCTTCATAAACTCTTTCAAAGTAACATTATGGTATATGTTAGTCTGCTTCCTGTCAAAGGTTAAGAAGCTTAAAAATGCTTATGACTGTACAATGAATGATAATTTTGAATTATTTCAAAAGCTAGGTGAAAAAGACACATGGCAATGACTTTCAAAATAATACTTTAGAAGAAATATTTCTCTTCTTATTTATGTGAAACAATGTTTTAATGTGGTCCATTGTTATTTTTTATTATTGTATATATTGACATATACATATGTATTAATAAATGAGGGTGAGCAGAAGAAAAAGAGAACGTTTTCTAATATTAGCCAAGTATGGACCACCATTATTTCTTTTCTTCTTATAGAGATAAGAAATATATCAAAATATCTGCATATGTTAGTAAATTTAAAGGAGGTATGAACAGAAAAGTTTTCAACACTAGCCAACTATTGAGCTGTAAAGTATAAAACACTATGAAAATTAAAGTTAAAAGATGCCAAAACATTATAGAAAATATGCCAGAACAATCAAAAGAGGTGGGAGGGCATTTAGATCCCAAAGGATACTAATTAATGCTCAAATATAAATTTAATCACTACATTTTGTAGTTCAAAAAACAAAGATGCACAATTTATATTAAACATCAGCTATGCAATAATATCTGCCCTGCTTATTTCATGTCTATACTCTGAGGATTAAGAAGGATGATGGGGACAAAGGGCCCTTGTAAACTGTAAATCACTGTCTAAGTTATTTAGGTAACCATTATTTTACTTTCTTTTCTCTGTTCGTAAAATACTTTTAAATGAATAACTATATGAAATTTCTGAGCAAAACCCAGATGCACACCTAGAAGCTTTATCAGATTCTTTGAAATGTGTCTTTTTTCATAAAGAATTGATGAATCCAGAGATTATGATGAAAACATAGTGCTTATAGTTAAAAGTAAGGTACTGTGCACTTCAAAATTTAAAAAGGTAGATCTCATGTTAAGTGTTCTTACCTCCCCCAAATAAAAATTAAAAATAAAAAACAAGGACTTCCTTGGTGGCGCAGTGGTTAAGAATCCGCCTGCCAATTCAGGGGACATGGGTTCGATCCCTGGTCCGGGAAGATCCCACATGCCTGGAGCAACTAAGCCCGAGCACCACAACTACTGAGCCTGCGCTCTAGAGCCCGTGAGCCACAACTACTGAAGCCCGTGCCCCTAGAGCCCGTGCTCTGCAACAAGAGAAGCCACCACAATGAGAAGCCCGTGCACTGCATCGAAGAGTAGCCTCCGCTCACCACAACTAGAGAAAGCCCACGTGCAGCAACAAAGACCCAATGCAGCCAAAAATAAATAAGCTAAAAAAAAAAAAATTAAATTAAATTAAAAAAATAAAGGGACACAAGGAAGCTTTTGGAGGCGATGGATATGTTTATTACCCTGCTTGTGTGATTACAGTGATGGTAGCATGAGTGTATTCATATGTCCAAACCCATTAAATTGTATACATTAATTACACCTCAATAAAGATGGGGGATAAAACATGTTAGAGAAGTATAGAAGCCAAATTTTTTAGTGTTTACTTTCCAATAAATGTAAGTGTAAACTTATTAAAATTTATTTATTTATTTTGAATTTTATTTTATTTATTTTTTTATACAGAAGGTTCTCATTAGTTATCCATTTTAAACTTACTAAAATTTACATGGCATGTTTCCATTCTCATGTCATAATACTCTAGCTTATATTATAGGCATGTCCTATCTCCCACTATAAACTGTAAACTGTTTGAATTTATGTCTGCATGTATATATGTATGTATGCATAAATGCATATATATGTGAAATATACATATCTATATATATATATGTCTATATGTATATATATATATAAAACTCAGTGCTCAAAATAACATCATAGTTTGTACATTGGTATGGATGGCAATAACAAGACCTCTTTACTTTCTAGTCCCTGAAAGTTATACTTCACATAGGTACATATTATCTTAAATACATGCCACTTCACCCTAAAGACTAGCTCATTGCATAAAGACATCTGATACCAACAAGAAACTTAAAAACAAGAGAAAAGCATTAGAACCAGAGCACAATAAGAGGAGAATCACAAAGTAATATACTGGCAAAGGACATCCAAGAATGTTAAGGAAAAGAGTGAGCCTGGAAAGTATGTCCACTTAAGTCCTTTAATTCTGATTTCACACTCATCAAACCTCCTTCTAGCTACTATATATCTTCCCCAGACATTCCCTATGGGAACAGGGATAAACAGAATAGATATTCAAAACGAATTTTCAAATAAATAAATGACAATTACAACTTAATATTAACTCTGCGGAACACTTTCTCATTATATCTTTGCTACTCATTTAGCTACAAATTACAATTTCCTTATATCAGAATTATTTCATTTCACATTTTCTTTTAATGTATAACATATTGATACCTGATTTTCTCACCTAGGCTGTGCATACTTTGAAATCAAACTACGTTTTACATTCACACATAGTATGTTCCCAGTAAATATTTATTCTTTAATTTCTCATGATAAAAATAAAACAAAACCCAATTTGTAATTCTATGTATCAAAGAAGAGATAATAACATTGCTAATTCATTTTTTTCTTTAGTGGCTCATAATATAGAACTAATTTGTAATTTCTGAGCTTCATTAAATACACCTAGAACTATGTATTTAAGTTCAAAATTATAGTGTCAATTAGGCATACATGGAAATCATCTTTTAAAACAAAAAGTAGAAGATACCAGGAGAGACATGCCTGTTCTAAGCTAATTAGTGTACAATGGAATATTTTCAGTTAGAGGGGTGTTTTCCACAAAATAATTTTACCATTGATATAAATTCATGTACCTCATGAAAAAGACTAAAAATGTTATGATTCCATTTCAGGTTTCTAGAGCCATTTCTACTTGTCTCAGAAAATTGTGTTTTGTCCAATAAAGCACATTGGAACTCAAACAGTTTTCTCCATGCCTTTCTCCCCATCCCACCTGCCTTTTTTTCACTACTGCTGTTTCTATCCTAGTTCGCTTTTCATTTAAAATGTATAACTAAAAGAATCCAGTCATGTATACAGTGAATTTCTAAACAATCTTCAAGTCGATCAAATACTACTGTATTTTTAAGATTTCTAAATTCTATTTAGATTTTTTTCCTTTATACAGTCCATGAGACAGTGTTAAGTAAATATTTGTTACAACAATGCAGTATCTGCTCAATGTTATTGATTCAGCTACTAACAAGTTTATAGCCCGTCAAAAATATAACATTTCTATTTCATTTTAGTACATTGAAATTTTAAAAAGATTTAAGTCATTTGTAGACCCTCTTCTGACCCTACATTCAAATTAGTTACCAGAACATGCTATTACATTTGCCCATTTGAATATACTACAAAATCTATTTTCAGGTGTCTGATACTCTAAACAGAGCATTAAAATAAAAATAAATTAGAAAAAATACAGGCTGCATATGAACAATTGTAATTTATTCATAACTACTAAGAATGTGCATTCCTCTTAGTTCTCAATTACAGATATATTTACATATTTTGAGGTTATACTAGGTGGTTCCTGAGATCCCTGCAGGTCTGTGACTGTGATATATATGTATTGGTGAAGAACAAATGAACAGATAGATAAATACAAGAATATGGCTACTGTGATTTAAGAAAAAAGTGGTGATAGAGTGAATGCTTTGCTGAAAAGTACAGTTGTTTGGTCTGTGAATTCTTTCTTTGGGACTGAGGAGCTACACTTGGGATTTTGGATTTTATAAGAACTTGCAGTCTGCATAGAACAGTATCTCATTTTAATATGAGGCCAAATGAATGTTTTGCTGCCCTCACCAGGACACCACAGTGTATGCAACTCTTAATTGCATTGAGAAGACTTTTGAATATTTGCCTAGACATATTCATATACTTCTATGCATGTACATATAAAATCCTACTGGAAGCCTTATTATACTTCTAATTTTTTTATTTATTCATTCATTCATTAAAATGAAGGCACCAGAAACATCAAGCAAAGCCATCTGAAAACTAATATCAATTATGAGTAATACAAGCATGCTAATGAGGGAAATTTTTGTTTTATACCAATTTATGATTATAAAGATTAAAAGAATATGTTTATTTTGTGAAGTCTAATAAAATAATGTGTCATGTACAATTAAATTAGGACATACATTTATTTCAAAAGCAAAATAATAATAATGTGTCCATAGTTTATAGAATTATTTAAGTCCAAGGAAAACATCCCCTTATCCGGTGAAAATAATACTTATTTGGCGGCAGAAGCATGTACTTAATCGAAGCCAAGAAGAAGGGTTGAGGCACTCACAGAAATCTATTGAGCACTACACCCCTCTCTGGGCCTTCAAATGTAATGACATACACGTTATTATTTACATACTTTTCCACAAAGGCCTTGATTTTTTTGGTCTTTCAAATTAATGATCACTGATAATTGCTTACTTTTTTACGTTGCATTTCTTTTTTATGTGAAAAATATACTGTTTTCTGAGCCACTTAGTATTTAGGTCAGCCTTATTGTAGAAAGATCTATACAAGTGTTTGTGAGTTGTCATTAGCTGTAGACTTCTTGAAGAAAAACATTTCAGGACCTTGAAGGCATTAAGCTAACTGAGATAATTCAGACAGAGAAAGACAAATACCATATAATCTCAATTATATGCAGAATCCAAAAGAGACTGTTGTAGAAACAGAGAGTAGAATGGCTGTTACCAGAGGCTGTGGATGGGGGAATTGGGGAGATGTTGCTCAAAGGGTACAAATTGTAGTTAGAAGATAAATAGTGATTATAGTCAATAATACTGTATTATATACTTCAAAGTTGCCAAGAGACCACACCTTAAATGTTCTCACCACAAAAAGAAATGTTAATTATGTGTGTTATAGGTGTTAACTAACACTATAGTGCTAATCATATTGCAAGCATCAAATAAACATGTTGTACAATTAAACTTACACAAGTATATCTCCATAAAAAAATATAACATACAGAAAAAGAAAAGAAGAATATTTCAGATTTTTAAGGTGATGAAGAAAGGACAATAGCTCTTATACAATAGCTTGCTTTTACACTTTGAAAAGTACAGCTGGGTAAAATCAGAGATATTCCATGATTTCCTTGGAAGAGCTTTGGATGGTATATGCCTTTCCACCTTCTAGATTTTAAGAGATGAATAATGAAGCCATTTGTCCTTGAACTGAGAGTTTTTTCTGAACATATATATATTAAAATATATAAACTTATAAATTATTGAAACAGATTCAAGAATATTATACTTTATAAAATGTGTATAATGGGTATTTGAGTGTTTATTTTATTCTTTTTAGTATGTATCTATGTTTCTTTTTTCTTGATTAATCCTCAAGAAAAACATGTCTCTTTTATTACTCTTTTCAAACAGTATTTTTTCTTCTTTATTGCCAACTTTTTATCTTCTCTATTGCATCTTCTTTCTCTAATTCATTAACTTCTTCTCTCATGTTAAGCAGTTATACCTTCTTTGAGTTTTATTTAGTGTTCTGTTTTAGACTTAAGTTAGCCATTTTGCTATTATCATCTTTTTATTCTTGTCTAATATAAATATTAAATCCATAATTTTTCTTCAATATATTATTGTTCATTGTATTAATATGTACTATTTTCATTGCCTTCAAATTTTTATGTTATATGGAAAATCATTGGGAGATATTTAGAAATGCATTTAAAATTTTTCACATGCACACACTGTATTTTGATACTGACTTCTGACTTAAATTGCATTATGGTTCAAGCATATGATCAGTCTCACAATCATACTTTAAAAATGTTAAACTTGCTTTAAAGTCTAGTAGATAATTGATTGTAATATATATTATCTGTGAACTTTAAGAAGAATGTGTTTTCTGTAAACATTGGATGTTGTATACTGTTGTTCAGATATTTTATATTCCATAATTTTGTCTACTTGAATATACAAATATTTGATACAGGTATTTTAATGTCTTAGAAATATGATGACAGATTTTTCCAAATCTCATCAAAATTAGATTACTTTTTGTTCATATATTTGTGCTATGTTTACTTTAACAGGTGTCAAACTATTTTGTTTTGATATTAAAATAAATAATCATTTTCTTTGTGAGTATTTGATTGGTATATATTTGCTATCACCTTTTACTCTCATCTCTCTTTTCTTATATATTAATTATGGCTTTAGGAAATAGGACACAGCAGCCAATTTTTACATCTTAACTGGCAAACTATTGTTTTTATTTATAGTCATTCCTAATATATTCACATTTATTTCTACCTACATATTTTGACTTTTCCATTTTCCTTTCATTTCATATGCTTTTATATTTTCTTATCTTATTTTGATAGGCCTTTTTTCTTTTATTCCACCTTTCTGTAGACTCAGAATTTATGCACTCTATTTCTATAATTTTAATGGTTGTGCTTAAAACTTTACGATACATACTTAAGTCAATGAGGTTAAAAATTTAAACAAGATATATTTAATTATCTTCATTGCTAAGAATGTAAAAACTTTAGAACTCTTTAACTCCACTCACTCTTCAGAGATGACATGCTTCTGTGGTTACATTTAATAAAATAATTTTCATTAGACTCCCTTTTGTTTTTTTGACTTACATGTATACAATTTCTTGCTTATATTCATTCTTTACCTCAGTTTTCCTTGCTGAGATTATTTTCTGTTAGACCCATAAAGTTATAACTTCTTTGATCTCAAGCTACTGCATTGCTTGTGATAATTGACTCAAAGGTAAATTTCATTAATTTATATGTAAACTCTTTCTCTCTAGGAAAGAGTTTAGAACTTACACTTTATCTTTCAGAATCTTGTCATTCACTTTTTTGAGTACTTGCCAAGGCTATGCAGCTCAGATACTTGTGTTTCTGAGAAATTTCTTTCTATTAGCTTTTATTTTCTTTGCTCTCTTTATCAGCATTCATATTTAGTTGTATATCAGATTTCATATATTGCTTTTCCCTCATTTTATCCTTTTGCGCTATTTCTTTGATATATCTTGACTTTTATAAGCCATCGGTTATTTTGTATTTAGTTTTAGAAATAATATTTTTAATTTTCAAGAGCTCATTATTTCCTATTTTGATTTTTTACATTTTTCTTGTATTGTGAATGCAATATTTAAGTGAAATATAGTTACTCTAAAATTCACTTCTTTTCCTCAATCTGTTTCCTATAGAGGAATGGTTCTCAACTAGAAATGATTTAGTCCCCTTAGAACACTGGCAATGCCTGAAGACACTTTGGTTACCACAACTAACAGGGAAGTGCTGTTGGCTTATACTATGCATCATGTCCAAAATGTCAATAGTGTCATAATTGAGAAAACCTCAAGAGTCATTTTTAAAATCTCAATTTTTGATTCGTCTACTGATCCTTGAATATCCTTTCATATTTAAAAATGAGACAATAAAAATCTGGTTTCGAACCTTACGTACTTGTGTGATTTTGTCAGTGGGGAGCTTTGTTACAGGATGAATAGAACAAAAACAAGAATGTATACTTGGCATTTAATTGCTTCAGAGAAAAATTGTTTAATTCTTTGCTTGAGTGCTTAGCTTCCAGAACTTTATAAGATGGTGTAAGAGAAGAGGTGATGGAATTTTATGGTTCATATACAGTCATGTAATGAATCCTCTTGTTTGGTAAGGTATATCAATCTTACACTTTATTGTATGCAGGATTCTCAAGTTTCTACTTTCCTTCGGTTCTCCTGTGACAAGTCTTTGCTGTTTCTCCTTCGTTTATACTATAAGCTCCAGTTATTGCTGCCCTATTTCATCACTTTCACCTCTTTATTTGCTTTCAGCATTCAGAATTTTGCTCAGACCTCTTGTCTGATGATTCTACTTCACCTATCCTCCTGAATATTGCGAGTTTATAATTTTAGGATTTTAAAATTTCACTTTTATGGGGTTTTTGGATGTAAGGAAGGTAGATGTGCCAAATGTATCCATCAGTTGCAGTCGTCGTTGGAAAACATTTGCTTCTTTCAGTTTTGAACTTGTTGAATCATTGGAAAGTATTAAAATCAGCCATCTAGTCTTCTCCCAGCAGTTGAGATGATCTATTTCATATGCTTTTTAAAACATATTACTTCCCACTCAGAACCCTTTAACAGTTCCTCATTGCATATTACCTAAAACATAAAATCCTTCTCCTGATTTCCTACTCAAAGTGCCTAATGATCTGGACCCTGTTCATCTCTGTAATCTCATCACTCTTGTGATGACTGTGGAGCAGTCATATTGATCTCACTGCCCCCCCAAATTAAATTCTTTCTAGGTTTAGAGACTTTACAAATGCTATTCCTTTTGCTTGGAGAAAAAATTTTTAACTGAAATTTACTTCCCACAGGAGACCTTCTCTGATCACCACTCACTCCCCCCATTCTAATATTAATTATGTCTAATCGTTGTAAGTTCTCATCTTGCCCCATTATTTTTCTTTCAAAGCACTCTCACTTTTTTCTTTTTTTAAAAAAATAAATTTATTTATTTATTTTTATTTATTTATGGCTGTGTTGGGTCTTCGTTTCTGTGCGAGGGCTTTCTCCAGTTGTGGCAAGCGAGGGCCACTCTTCATCGCGGTGCGCGGGCCTCTCACTATCGCGGCCTCTCTTGTTGTGGAGCACAGGCTCCAGACGCGCAGGCTCAGTAATTGCGGCTCACGGGCCCAGTTGCTCCGCGGCATGTGGGATCTTCCCAGATCAGGGCACGAACCCTTGTCCCCTGCATTGGCAGGCAGATTCTCAACCACTGCGCCACCAGGGAAACCCTGCACTCTCACTTTTTAAACATTACATAGTCACTTTTTGTAGATAACTTTCCCTTCTACAAAGTTTTATGAGGGCATGGATCACATTTTTCACTAAACACAGTATCCTCAGAACTTAGTCTAGCACAGAGTAGGCAGCAATCATATAGTTATAAATAAGTTAGTGACATTAAAACATGCTATTTGTATTTTTGATATTGTCAAGTATAATCGTAATGACTCCCTTCTCAAAAGATAAGCTTTATGCACCTAAAGTTTAATCACTGAATGAGTGGAAGATTATTGTGTATCATAAAGAATGGGGGATATCTTGTAACATATGCATATGTACATATGTATGTATCTATATGTGTGTGTCTGTGTTTTCTTTTAATCTTGAAATGACTCAAAAATCCCTATAGTTTTAATGCTACACAAACCTTAGATTATAAGGTTTCTTGGTTTTTCAATCTCTCTCTCTCTCTCTCTCACACTCACACACACACACACACACACAGAGTTCTGTGATCCTTCCTTCCTTTCTACAATGTTAACTTTGCTGCAAATGGCATATTATGTCCCTGGTATATCCTATTCTGAATAAGAATTCCTGAGATTCACGGTCTTGAAATGCTATTAAGTCATTAGTTTAATGAGTTCAATAATTAAACTTAAATACTACTGCTTCTTTTCAGAAATATTAAAATAAAAATGTTTCCATATTGTACATTTGATGTAGAATTTTTATCACCAAATAACAAAGCTCATGGGCAGACTGATTGTCAATGGGCTCATGGTTGTCATATAAGCCAAAAATTGCATACTATTTGAAAAGAACTATGTGCTATTACTTGATATAGTAAATTTCCATTAGGATTTTAAAGCCACAAATAGGCACTTTACCAAAGTCCTCATTAACCTGTATCAGTAAATAGATGCTTTACATCTAGATGATGGAGAAATAGAACTCTATTAAGAGCTGTTATAATATTCACATTACAATAGTTTCTCTAAATGTCCTTTACCTTCTACTAAATTACTTCATATAATCATAAAAATGTAACAGGATATTACTTTATTATTACATCAGTATTATACAACTCTGCAAGTTCTTGTGCATTTTGATTTTTCAATACATGTCTGTACTGAGAAAAGTCTGTCATGTTGAAAAATTAGGCCTCCCTTGCCTCAAAGACAAGTAATGTTATTCAGAATTCTTTTTGTTTAAATATTTCACTGTTGTCCAAATTTTAATCAATTCCGAAGTATTGAATTCTGTGTTTGTAAGGGTGTATGTAAGTACAAATTTTGGGAGCTTAGTGGATACCTGGCACTCTTATTAGCACTTCTATACATCTGTGAGATAACTACCATCTGACACACTGGTCTAATTCACATAGTTGTCATTAATGGACAACTGATTTAAAGCTAAGTTTATCCAGTTATAAAATCCACACTCGTATACTGCAGGCTATATCCTTTAATATATGATACATTTAACTGATGTTGATCACTTTGGACTCAACATCTTTTAAGTGTAAGAAAAAGTGTTTTCTTTAAAAACATATTGTATTAATGTTATATTAATACATAAAATACTACAGAAGCCAGAATTGGGGGTATAAAGATAAATAGAAATCTGCAACTCAGATCTGTTGATAGTAATACCACACAGTTCACATGCTAATATCTTAAGACAAATCAAACTGAAGTAAGACATTGAATTACTGTACAAAAATAGATTTTCCCTATCATCTATACCTTCTGATTCTCGCAGAATATATATCTATCTAATGTAAAACTTCCTTTTTTGTCTGTTAAATTTTAAGTAAAAATCTGATTTTGTGTGCTGCCATCATAATGGCCTCTCATTAGAGCAATGATGGAGTTTTTGCCTCATTCTCCTCACTCTTAAGAGGGAAGATATTGTCATTTTGAATTGATCCAGAGGCAAAAGGTGCTACCAAGAGCACAATCTGGAAAGTAAGCTCTATGAGAAAGGGATCTTGTTGTTCTCAATATTGGTTGCCCCCCATACCCAGCCCAGTGTCAAGCACAGAAGTGAAATAAATTTTATGCAATAAATATTTGTTGATTCGATGAATGACTATAATAATTTTATCTCTACAACTGGATTAATTTATGCTTAACAGGTCTTTTAAAAAATATGACTGCTACCTTCTACTAAAATAATAGTCAAATTTTAAATTTCTTTTTTTGCTTAAGCCCGAATATGTATTGTAATAAATTTGATAAAGAACATTTGTTACAAAATTTTGTTCCAGTATTTATTTGTACCATATTCATACCTGAATATGTATTGTAATAAATTTGATAAAGAACATTTGTTACAAAATTTTGTTCCAGTATTTATTTGTACCATGAACTGATTTAGCTATACATTTTTTGATTGATCAAATAATTGTGCAGGCATCATTTATGATGACCCAGGAATCAATTTTAAAAAAAGAAGCCTTCCTTTTAAGTCAAAATCAAACAATTTCCCAACACAGCAATACTTTATGCTTTGTGTGGTAACAAATTAAAAGACACAGCCATTTTTATTTTTATTGAATACAAGTAAAAAGAAATAAAATCGCTCAAGAGAATTTAAGTGTTAAAATGATTTATCACTTAAAGGTCACCTGTAAATATGCTTTCTAATATCAAATACTCAATTTTCTACCTTTCTGTATATCCAAAACATATAGTATAATATTGTTATTATACTATAATATAGTATAATGTTTTCATTGTTGTTTGCAAGAAAACCATGAGCACAAAAAACTGTCACATTGTCAGATGTGGTAGATACAGTCCATATTTTCTTCCAATTTTATTGTAATAGTAAACTGTTTAAAACTTTATTTTCAATTCAATTCACTTATAATAATTATGCCATTTCAACTTATTAGAAACATTTTGAAGCTATTAATGCAATGTGCACATCTTGCATAGCAGAATTGTTTCTTGAGGCATCAAGAACATCTTGCACAAAAAAGCTCTGGCCACCCCTTGATTCATGATTCTGTTTTGCATTTAGACTTAATTTTTAAGTCACATAAATCATATGTAAAGGGACCTTGGTAGATCTTGATGCCACCAGAGCTTTTATAGAATTTAACTTTGGTTTGATGATTATTTTGAGTTGATGAAAATTGACTACGACAGAATCTAAAAGGCATGTTGGATTTTTTGACACAGATTTCTAAATCTCTATCATTAGCTCCTTGTGCTACAGGTACCAACCTAATATCACAAAGACAGTGACTATGTTTATATTTGAGACTTGCTATCTCAGGTAAAAATTAGAATCATCATACACTTTGAAAATCAACATTACTTATTGAATGACCTCAAAATTTATTTCTACATAGTTTTTTTTTCTTACAGATGTATTCCTACTAAACATAATTTCTCTATATACGTTATTGAGAATACTCTTTCTCTGATTCTTGAACTACAAAATGCTACTAGCAAATAATATCATTCCTTACATCATTATCCCATAACAAATTGGTTAATTCTGATGTAATATTTATATTAAAATGCATTTTGATACTAAAAAGCTATTCTGATTAATGGGATCCATATATATGCTTTATGATATATATGTTTTAAGGAAAAATATAAAATGTATTAGGAAATATATTTGTAGCTATATTTATATACTCTTAACTCTAAAAAAAAATGTGTTGAGGACTACAGATGGACTTTTGTGCTAAACAAACAAATTTAAATGTCTTTAATGTCACAAAAATTAATGACCCCCAAAAAACGGAAATCTAAATATTTTTCCAAATATTATTTCTAATTTACCTTTATGGCTCTTCATTTTGATCTTATTTTATACTTTGAACACTCTAGTTTTAATTCATTTCTTTGTAATAAATTAAATTTCAAATGGAAAAGTTGACATGATAGATGAATCTTATTTTGTGATAAGCTTATGCTGTTTGTAGACAACAAAGTTTTTACTAAGATACTGAAAATTGCAGCATACAATCCAGATTGTTTTTTGACTGTCTCTAAAAATTGTTACAATACACAAAAGTAAAAATGAAAGGCAAAACAATCACTTTGAAATCTCTATGGTGACAAAATGTTTATAAAATATTCAAATATAAATCTAGCACTATAATCATTTATATAACCTTCTTGGAAAATTTGACTTGGGTAGTTCCTTAGTAATTTTTTAACTTTCTTTATTAAGTCATCCATGAACAAGCTCTTTAATTTCTATGTACTCTGACTGTGTTTTTTATAATATATAGAAAAGAAGCATAAGCAAAAAATATTATTCTCTATTTATTAATCACCCCTTCACTTCAAATTCATGTTAAATTGAGTCATCTGTTTATATGACATACATACACCTTTTACCATTTTGTCTTCATAAGAAATTGTGAGGTTTATAAAACTTTTCTCATGTTACAGATAAGTAAATTGGGGAACAGAGAAAATAAGTAACATTGTGAAATTTACAAAGGTGATAATTCCCAGATACATGTGCTTTCATTCTTTATTTATATTTCTGTAAGAGCTAGACAGAAGGGTATCTGAAATAAGTAATTACTTAATAGCCAAAATAAATTCTTGAAAAATGTTACCACTGGTTTTGCAAGTTATGGATGGAATGAAATGATGTCTTGGGTATGATTAAAAATATCTTATGGTGGAGGGAAGTGGATGGTGTACAGAAGAAAACAATAATGGCCAAATGTTGATAACCATTGAAGTTGAGCATGCGTAAATAGGGGTTAATTATATCTTACTTCCTACTTTTCTATATGCTTGATTTTTTTCATAAAAAAATCTAAAAAAATGTAAATACTTCATCTAACAACAGCAGAATACACATTCTTCTCAAGCTCACTTTGACAAGATAGACCACATTCAAAACCATAAAACATGCTTTAGAAAATTTAAAAGAATAGAAACCATACAATATCTACTTTTAAACCATAATGGATTTAAACTAGAAATCAATAACAGAAAGATAACCAGAAAATCCCAAAATACATAGAAATTAAATGGCATACCTCTAAATAACACATGGGTGAAAGAAGAAATTTAAAAATATTTGGAACAAAAGAAAAATGAAAACACAACTTATCAAAATTTGTGGGATGTGGTGAAAGCATTGCTTAGAGGGACATTTATAGCATTGAATACATATACTATAAAGAAAAAAGGTCTGAAATAATAATCTCAGTTTTCACATAATGAAACTTGAAAAAAAAGAGAAAATCAAATCCAAAGTAACCACAAGAAAAGAAATAATAAAATTTAGAGCAGAAATTAAAGAAAGAAAAAACAGAAAATCAATAGAGAAAATCAACAAAACCAAAAGCTGATTCTTTCAAAAGATCAATAGACTCAATATTGTCAACATGTCAGCATTTCCCAGATTGATCTATAGATTGAGGTAAATCTCAACCAAAATGCCAGAAAATTACTTTGTGGATATTGACAAACTGACTCTAAAGTTTGTGTAAGAGGCAAAAGACCCAGAATAGCCAATACAATGTTGAAGGAGAAAATGTTGGAGGACTGACACTACCCAATATCAAGACTTACTATAAAGACACAGTAATCTAGACAGTGTGGTATTGGTGAAAACATCAACTAATAGATCAATGGAACAGAATAGAGATCCCAGAAATAAGCCCACATAAATATAGTTAGCTGATCTTTGACAAAGTAGTAAAGATAGTATTTTCAATAAATGGTGCTGGACCAACTATTACATCCATGTGAATATAGACACAGACCTTACATCCTTCATAAAATTTAACTCAAAATGGATCATAGACCTAAATGTAAAACACAAAACTATAAAACTCTGAGAAGATGACATAGGAGAAAACCTAGATGGTCTTGGGTATGGTGATAAATGTTTAGATATAACAACAAAGGCATGATCCATGAAAGAAAGAATTGATAAGCCAGACTTCATTAAAGTTAAAAGCTTCTGGTCTGTGAAAGACAATGTCAAGAGAATGAGAAGACAAGCCATAGACTGCGAGAAAATATTTGCAAAAGACTCATGTATTAAAGGAGTATTATCCAAAACATGCAAAGAATTCTTAAAACTCAAAATAAGAAAACATATAACCTGATTCAAAAAACGAACCAAAGACCTTAACAGATATCTTACCAAAGAAAATGTACAGATGGCAAATAAGCCTATGTACAGATGTTCCACATTAAATGTTATCAGGAAATGCAAATAAAAACAACAGTGAGATCCCACTACACATTTATGGCCAAAATCTAAAACACTGCAACACCAAATGCTGATGAGGATGTGGAGCAACAGGAACTCTCATTCATTGCTGACAGGAATGCAAAATTGTACAGCCACTTTGTAATACAGTTTAGTGGCTTCTTACAAAACCAAGCATACTCTTACAATAGGATCCAGTAACAACGCTCCTTGGTATTTTCCCAAACCAGTCTCAAACGTATGTCCCCACCAAAACCTGCACACAGATGTTTAAAGCAGCTTTGTTTTTAATTGTCAAAACTTTTTAGCAACGAAGGAGTCCTTCAGTAGATAAATAGATAAACCGCGGTACATTCAAACAAAGGAATTATTCACTGCTAAAAGGAAATGAGCTACTGAGCCATGAAAGCACATGGAGGAATCTTAACTGCATATTACTAAGTGAAAGAAGGTAATCTCAAAAGGCTACATACTGTATTAATTCCAACTATATGACTTTCTAGAAAACGTAAAACTGTGGAGACAGTAAAAAGATCAGCAGTTGTTTGGGGTTCAGAGGGGATGGATGAAAATTTGGAGCACAGATGATTTGGGGGCAGCGAAAATATTTCGTATGATACTATAATGATGGATGCATGTCATTATGCATTTATCCAAACCCACAGAATGTACAATACCAAGAGTTAATCCTAAGTAAACTATGGACTTTGGGTGATTATGATGTGTCAAGGTTGCTTCATCCATTGATAATAAATGTACCATCTGGTGTGGGATGTTAATAATGGGTAAGGCCGTGTTTGTTGGGGGAGAGGTAGGGAGTAAATGAGAAATCTTTATACCTTCCTTTCAATTTTCCTCTGAACCTGAGACTGCTCTAAAAATAGGCTTTAAAATATCTTTTTAAAATATGTTGCCAAATTTAAATAAATTTAGAGTGAAATAATGAAATAAAAGGGCCCAATTGTGTGTGTGTGTGTCCTAGTAAAAGACTTTTGGGTGGAAAACTAGAAATGACAGCAACATACTATGCCACTGATTAAGTTAAATGAAGAATGAAAAAAGAGTGACAACATGGAAAAATATGGCATCACTGAAGTTAAATTCAAATGATTAGTTAAAAAAGGAGGAAATACACAAAATACAATACAAAACGGTGGCATTATTTTGCAAACAACTTACTTTGTTATATTTATAATGTATATTTTAAGAAATAACCATTAAATTGAACACTAGCCATGTTAATAAATATGTAAAAATATGTTGTAAATTTAGAAGTTTCTGAATTTACTCTTGCTCATTTATGAGATATACTAAATCTTAGTCTTTTCTAGCAATTAAACAGCTGCTTGTATTGAAAATCCAACTCCACCATTTATTAGGTGTGCGATATTGAACATGTTACTTAACTTCTTTATGCCTCATGATATTTATCAAAATGAGGGTAAGGGGGCTTCCCTCCTGGCGCAGTGGTTGAGAATCTGCCTGCTAATGCAGGGGACACGGGTTCGAGCCCTGGTCTGGGAAGATCCCACATGCCGTACAACAGCTAGGCCCGTGAGCCACAACCACTGAGCCTGCGCATCTGGAGCCTGTGCTCCGCAACAAGAGAGGCCGCGATAATGAGAGGCCCACGCACCGCGATGAAGAGTGGCCCCCGCTTCCCACAACTAGAGAAAGCCCTCGCACAGAAACGAAGACCCAACACAGCCATAAATAAATAAATAAATAAAATTAAAAAAAAAAATGAGGGTAAGGATTGTATTTATTTTATAAGGTTATTATAAAGAGTCATGGCGTTAATACACATTAACTTGTTAAGTATATAAAAAAGGACCTGACACATACATGAAAGAAATTCTGACTATGAGGAGGAGGAGGATAATGAGGAATATATAGGAAACAATCATGGTTTGAGTTTTGATTTTTTTAAAATATTCACAATAGAAGAAATCCCCATCTAACCAGCACTGAGCACAGGTATTTATATAAGGGGTTTAACATCACCTAGCCTTGTAAGAATCTGATAGCATTTTTCTTCATCCTGCAAAGTCATGTTCTTAGAGGTCTATCTAGGATATAGGGAATTCTGAACACATTCTTTTTATATATATATAAATTTATTTATTTTATTTATTTTTGGCTGCGTTGGGTCTTCGTTGCTGCGTGCGGGCTTTCTCTAGTTGCGGCAAGTGGGGGCTACTTTCCTTCCTGTGCACTGGCTTCTCATTGCAGTGGCCTCTCCTGCTGCGGAGCATGGGCTCTAGGTGTGTGGGCTTCAGTAGTTGTGGCACACGGGCTCAGTAGTTGTGGCTTGTGGGCTCTAGAGCACAGACCCAGTAGTTGTGGTGCACGGGCTTAGTTGCTCCGTGGCATGTGGGATCTTCCTGGACCAGGGCTCGAACCCATGTCCCCTGCATTGGCAGGCGGATTCTTAACCACTGTGCCATCAGTGAAGTCCCTGAACACATTCTTAATTCAGCATTATTTTGATGAGGATTCCATAGGGTTTCCATTATTTTAGTATCACACTGATTGATAGGTAGAAACAATTGGAAGCTGTCATCTCTATTTTCGAAGGTTCATCATCTTCTTTATAGAAAAAAAAAAACACTTGGTTCTACTAGTTTCTTAATAGTCAAGCTTTAGTATGAAAATACCAGCAAGGAATAGCATTTAATTTTTGTATCTTGGATATGACTTATGTCATAACCTCTAAGTAGGAGAGTCTATCTCCAATGATGAATTATGCCCTAGTATGGGTATACTCTGAAAAAAATGATATTTTCTCAGACTTTCAGTTATTCAGTCTCTTCAGATGAGCTGAAGATAAATTTCATTTCATCTTACCATAAATTACTCTGAAGAGTGAGTAATATATAAATGAAGTCCCTCTATAATAGCTCAGTGGATTGATATCATATGTCTATTGCAGGGACCTAATTTTTACTCATGGATTATAATGGTCACTGCATCATTTAGTACCAAACATTATACACGAAAATGCCCCACTAGTTAGTCTTACAATCTAAAACTGTACCTCTACCTCAGAATCCAATATAATGAAATGTTTCTTTGGCTCAATCCACTAGCTATAATCTTGGTTTCCCTATTATAAAGCAATCTAAATGAGTTGCAGTAAATTAGACGAATTAAGTTAACAAGTCAAGCAATGCATACACAGTACTGTTAATCTCTGTTCAATTAATAGTATGTTCAGTTATCATAAGTCTTTACTTCTATAGCTATTGAAGGAGTTTCTAAATACCTGTATCACTTATGTTTAGAGATTTTCTTTTGGATGTTGGAGTTATGTAAATATAATGGATCACCATTATTATTATAAGTTGGAATAATAAAATGTTGCTTACACTAAACCATGCAACAAATTATGGTACTCATTTGGCGTTGTTAACTCTTTGAGTTTCAGTGAAAAGAAGATGACTAATCTAATTTTGATATTTAATACTGTTATGTAGGCGTGAGGTGAAAATGTTCATCATGAAAAGAGCCATTTCCAAATGTCTTAAAATTTAGTTTTCACCTTTCTAAACAGGATTGATTCTGATACTTCAGGATAAGATATACATTTTCCATTATGTTTTTTGTTGTTGTTATTTTCTCAATTCCATTGTTTTAATCATTGGGAATCTGCTAAATCCTTTGGATTGAACTTCAGATTTATTCTTCAGTGGTTCAACAAGCTTAATTTTTAAAAAAGGAAATGGAAACAATTTAACTAGAAAATTAAATCACCAACACGAGTCTCTTTTTCTTGCTACCCTTTATATTGACAGTTTTCATCAGTGCCACTTATATGCCATAGAAAATAATACCTCACTTACGTTGAGATAACTTTTCCAGTAATGTCAAATATTTAGAACAGTTAAAAACATGAAAGCAATAAACTTATGCTATTCAATCATGTGCAGAATATAATACAATTTCCTTAAAGGAAGCCCTTCAGGCTGCTATTCAGAACCTATGCATGCTAATTTTAGACATCATTTCGATGTGGATTTTTTAGCTGCTATTTGAGTTTGTAGCACATTAGAAGCAGTAAATTAGAAGTCTTTCTGTTTATGTGTGTGTGTGTGTGTGTGTGTGTGTGTGTGTGTAGTTTTGAGTGGCAAAATTTAGGAAATGTATTAAAGTATCATTCAGAGCAGAAGAAATTGTAAGTAGGTACAGCATTTGTGTGGGCCAGAGTGGTACTGGTAAGGGTGATATGAAGAGGTAGATACTGACAATTTTGAAGTTAGAGTCAACAGATGCTGTTAACAAAGGTCCTGAGTCATTCCATGAAAGTTAAAATTATATTCAGCACATGTTATTTAAAAGGCGAGAACATGTATAATCTATTTTGGAAAGATTTCCACTAAAATGGTAAAACCAAGGTCACATTAAATGTTTAATTTTAAAGGGTAGGTCTCCATTCTGGGAAAAGGATTAGTACATTATCTGACAATCATGAGAAAATAGGATTTCCATATAATAAAACAATATCCCTAATAATGTGCTCCTGGAACACAGTCACTAGGGTGGTTAATTTTATGTCAACTTGACTGGATCCCAGGGTGCCCAGATATTTGGCTAAACTATTTCTGACTATGTCTGTAAGGGTGTTTCTAGATGAAATTAGCATTTGAATGAGTGGACTCAGTAAAGCAGTTTACCCTCCACAAGGTGGGTGGACACCATGCAAGCTGTTGAAGGCCTCAATAGAACAAAAAGGTGGAGAAAGGAAGAATTTGATCCTTTTTTGCCTGATTGCTTGGGCTGGGACATTGATCTCCTGTCCTTGTTTGTTCCCAGTTATCAGGCCTTTGGACTCAGTTTGAATTACACCACTGACTTTCCTGGGTATCCAGCTTGCAGATGGCAATCATGGGACTTGTCAGCCTCCATAATTGTGTGAGCCAGTTTCTTATAATAAATCTCTTCACATATGTGTATATATATATATATATGATCTATGTATGTATGTATGATGTATTATCTATCTATCTATCTATATTTTATTAGTTCTATTTCTCTAGAGAACCCTAACTAATATAACCCTAACTAATTTCTCCCTGAATTAAGGTCATGATTTTTGTTTTGCAACTGATTCAGTAAATCCTAATAGTAGGATTCCACAGAAAGTGCACTGATGTGGAATGATTACAAGAAGAATGTCTGGAGAAAATTCTTAAAAGCTACCCTGAAGCAGGAGTACAAATTATAGACAGATTATTGGCTACAGAGTGAAAGAGGAAATGTAGAATCAGACTGAAGAAAGAGACAGAGCTGGAGGCTAATGCAATAATCTATGTGGGGAATAATGAAGGCAAAAATTAACCAGTATCCCTAGTATTGATGGTAACCAGATTTTATTTGACTATAGGATTTAATTAATTTTTTCAAAGCTATTGTTGAAACATACTTGCCATTATAAAAATAAATTATATAATGTAGGTTGTTCTGTTATATATTTGAGGAGCTGAGTGATACATTTGATAGTATTAATATTTGAAAGTTGTAAAATTCAGAATGAATAGAGAAGCATGAGCCTGCCAGATACCCAAAAGGTCAAATCACCAAAAAATTAGTAGTCAATGACCACTCTGGGATCAGCACCTTGTAGGGTCATGTGGAAGAATATACAAATAAATATGAAATATTGCTTTCATATGGAGAGTTCAGAAACATACACATAAAGTTGGCTAAGACAAAATTATATCAACACAATAAGAGACAATGGTAATAAAGAGTCAATCTGACAGGTAGATTCTGGGAGATCATTTATATGGTTTCAAAGATGACCTTTGGCCAAAACTACCAAATGCACGTCTTCATCCAAACCTGCCTTCTAAACCCCAGCTCTTCATTGCTAGTTCAAACTGGCATTATACCAACCTCCATTATACTAGACTCCAATGGTCTAAGATGAATTCAGTAGCTTCTCTTTAAAGGTGTTCTTTTCTATTTATTGTTTCTGCTAATGAAATTCTTTACTTGCTTTTTTCACCAATTAGAAATATTAAAGTTGACTTCAAGCATTTCATTCCCATTTCCCGTATCTAATCACCTGCTAAATTCTGTTAATTCTCTTACTACTATATTTTAAAAAATTCTCTGCCTTTCTCTCTTAAAGTTTCCTCTTGTAAATATCTGGTTCAGGTATTCATCATCTGCTTTATCTGTTGCAATATCTATTCAATTAATCTCCAGGTCACTGGATTCTAATCTTTTTAATCTGTTTTTCACAACTGTCATCTGAGTTATCTTCATAAAAACAGGTAACATTCTGCCATTTTCCTTTTCAGAAACCTTCTGTGTGCCTCATTATCTACAAAATACAGCCAAATTCTTTAGCATAGCATTCAAAGGTCGCAATTACTTGAATCTAAATTACCTTTCTATTTTCATCACTTGAAACCAAATTATGTTTCCATTTTTATTACTTCATCACTTGCATCATTTCTTTCTGGAACGCATGAGTTAATCATACCAGTCTACTCACTACCCTTCAAATATATCTTAAATTATCTGTCCTCTGGAATGCCTCCTTTTCATATGATTAATCTTGGACAGATATGACCTCAAACTCATTTATTTTAATCAAAATGACAAGCAAAATTTGTCTTTGAGAGATTTAAATTTTAAAAGAAAAAGAAAAAAGAAATCATGGATTACAGAACTTGTAAAATAAGAGTTTCTATCAGCAATCCTGGGCACTTATGTCTGTGGCTGTGCCTTTTTAAATTTTTTATTCAAGTAAAATACACATATAGAATAAGTACACACATCATAACTATGGAGTTTGATGAATTTGCCCTGTAAATACATCCATGTAAACAGAAATAAGATAAAAAATAGAACACAGACCAAACCAGAAGCCCCCTGTTCCCATCCAAGACTACAGTCCACCAAAAATAGCCACTAACTTAACTGCTGCCACCCTACATATGATTTGTTCTTTCTCTTATTCTGCTACTTTAGATAAATGGAATTATGCAGCATGCTCTTTTGTGACTGTTTTAGTTTGCTCAACATTTTATTTGTGAAACTCATCCATGTCATTGCATGTAATTGTAATTTTTTCACTCTCACTGCTGTATAGTTTATTCATTCATTGAATGAATATGCTATAGCATAACTATGCAATCCAATATTGAGGAATATTTTTGTCATTTCCAATATTTGGCTATTTTTAATAGTTCTGTAAAAGTTATATCTATATTTGGTGAACTTTGGGACACATTTCTATTTGATATATACTATGGAGCACAATTGCTGGGTCAAGGGTTTAGTAAATTTAGTTTTAGTAGATTCAGCTAAACTGTTTGCCAAAGTGCTTATACCAAATTACTCCCCAACAAAGAATATATGAGTTTGATTTGCTCCCCATACCTGCCAGTACTTGACATTTTAGTCTTTCCTACCTTACGTATTCTGAATATGAGGTGGTGTCAGTTGTAGTTTTTAATTTTAGGTGTTTCTTTTCCCAGGCAACTAATGAAGTTGAGCACATTTTCTAATGCTTATTGGCCATTTAGCTATCTTCTGTTGTGAAGTGCTTGTTTGAGTTTTTTCCTCATTTTTTTCTTATCTAGGGTGACCTTTTTCTTATTTATTTAGAAGAAGTTTCCACATATTTGTTTAGAATAGTTCTTTAAATATTGTGAAATCTTCATCAGATTTATATGTTACAAATATCTTCTCCCACAATATGGGTTGCCTTTTCACTTTTGTACTGGTAATTTTTGATGAAAAGATGTTCTTACCATTAATGTAGTAAAATTTATTATTTTTCCTTTAATTACTGACTTTGCATCACTTTAACAATATCTACCTACTCCATAATTATAGATATTCTTATCTGCTACATTCTGGAAACCTTATTATTTTACTTTTCATATGTAAATCTACAATCCATCTGAACTTGTTTTTTATCTATGGAGTGAGAGATCAAAATTCATACCTTTAAAAAAGTAGATAGCCAGTTGATAAAGCCTCATTGATTGAAAATGTATCCTTTGCCTGCTGTACTGCAATATCGACCTTGTCACAAATTATTTTACTGTACATTTGTGAATGTTTTTGAGCTTTATATTCTGTTCCAATTATGCTGAAGAATTAAGAGTCAATTTGATTTTGGAAATCATATTACATGTATTATATGTACTATAAAGTGCTAGGCAAATAATTAGAATTAAGTGTTCAATATTTCTTTGGTAAACCATTCATTTTGTCTAATCAATAGAATCTTCTTTCTAGTTCTTCATCTATTATGTTTACTATCTGAACGGTCATCTTGTTCCTTACACAGTAAATCCACCCCAACTAAATTACCTCTCTTTATTCACTAATATTATGTCCTACTCTAGTTTGATCAGTAGTCTTGTCCAATATGATTTCTCAACCCTAATTGTCTGTGCCTATTCTCAAGTAATTCCCCTCAACTCAAAGTTTAGTCTCACTAATTCTGTGTATCTAACTCTACCAATTCAAGTTTATTACTATCTGCAAATCTGACTTAAAAAGCTTTTCTCTCAGGAAGACTGTTGCAGACACCTGTAAACTTCTTAATTGTTAAGTGATAGAGTGTCTCTTGTTTATATGTCACACTAAAGAGCAAAAAACATATGTGCTCAATCTGCTATCTAATTTTCACCTAGAATGCTTCTTTAATATCTAACCATTTTTCTCTTCCTTTCTGTGATATAAATCCCACGTAACTAAACTACCCCCTTAAAAAACAAATTCCAAATTTATTGGGATGTAACTGACGTATTGTGTAAGTTTAAGGTGTGATTTTACATAGGTATATATTGCAAAATGGTTACCAAAATAAAGTTAGTTGACATATCTATCACCTCACAGTTACATTAGTGTGTGTGTGTGTGTGTGTGTGTGTGTGTGTGTGTGTAATGAGAACTTTTAAGATGTATTTAGCAACTTTCAAGTACACAATACAGCATTAGTATGCCATATATAACATCCCCAAAATGTATTCATCTTATCACTGGAAATTTGTACCCTTTGAGTACCTTCAACCATTTCCCCCACCCACACTCCCTGTCCCTGGCAGTCACCAATCTGTTCTCTGTTCCTGTGTTTGTTTTTTTGTTCCACATACAACTGAGATCATATAGTATTTGTTTTTCTCTGTCTGACATATTTCACTGAATGTAATACCCTCAAAATTTCATCTTTGTTTTTGTACATGGCAGGATTTCTTTCTTTTTATGGCTCAATAATATTCCATTTTATATATACCACATTTTCTTTATCCATTCGTCCATCGATGGGCACTTAGGTTGCTTTCATGTCTTGGCTATTGTAAATAATGCTGCAGTGAACATGGGGGTGCAGATTTCCTTTTAAGATAGTGATTTTATTTCCTTTGGATACACACCCAGAAGTGGAATTGCTGGAACATATTTACTTTTAATTTTTTGAGGACCCTCTATTGGTGGCTGTACCAATTTACATTCCCACCAGCAGTGTACAAGTGGTCCCTCTTCTCTACATCCTTGCCAGCACTTGTCACCTCTTGTCTTTTTGATAATAGCTATTCTAACAGGCATGAGGTGATATCTCACTGTGGTTTTCTCTGATAATTAGTGATGTTGAGCACCTTTTCATGTATCTGTTCCCAGCTGAATATCTTCTTTGGAAAATATCCATTTAGGTTCTTTGCCTATTATTATTATTGTTATTACTGAGTTTTCTGTGTTACTTATATATTTTGGATATTACCCCCTTATCAGATATGTGGTTTGTAAATATTTTCTCTCATTCCATAGGTTGCCTTATCAGTTTTTTTTATTGTTTCTTTTGCTTGAAGAACCTTTTTAGTTTTATTTCTGCTTTTGTTGCTTATGCTTTTGCTGTCATATCCATAAAATTATTGCCAATATCAATGATGTCAAGGAGCTTTTTCCCTATGTTTTCTTCTAAGAGTTTTATGGTTTTAGTTCTCACATGTGTCTTAATCAATTTTGAGTTCCACTCACAAAAAGTAAATCATCTCTTTTACCAACTCCAGGACATTACATGTTGAGCTTTGAAAAAGGGAAGACCTCTTTAAAAATATTCTCTATTTACTTTGGTTCCATAATTTTTACCATTAATGAAAGGTTTATGTTATTATCTAATGGACTTGTAAAGAGCATGTCATTAAAATCATTTCACTGAAAATCTTAAAAGAGATACTAGTATATAATAAATAGTCACAGACATTTAAACTATTTGGCCTCCAGTTTAGAAATTAAATTAAAAATTGTCCTTGATTTTTCTTCCTCTATTTTCCATTTTAACTTGTAATTAATAGTAATATACTTTTCAGGGAATAAATTAGATAGATTATAATATGGAAAATACAACTGAACCAAAAAGTTCTAATAGCAAAAATTACTCAATATGAAGTCTGCCAAACTACAGATTCCCAAAGAGGACTCTGGACCTCCAAACAAGCCAAGGAAAAGTCTTACAGTACACAAATAAATTTTCTTTATGTATTATCCAGCTTAACATTTAAAAATGAGAAATTGGAGTTCTTTGCCTTCTTAGATTTATGCCAAGGAACATCACCCATATTATGATTCTATTTTATAGATTGCAGATACTACTTCTTGATACCTACTGTCTACCACTAAACCTAGAATAAAGTGACAATTTAAGATATTTGTAGGTATTCTATTGGCAGATGCTGCCATTGATGGTAAGCCAGATGAGGCGCATATGAACCACTTTGTTTCATATCAAATTCTTCTGAATAGCTCAGTATTCACAGGCCTATCCCAATGCTACTCAAATCCTTTATATTTCTAGATACTCTTTTATGGGCAGCCAAATTTCAAATGGTAGGCTTTAAGCATCTCTTTTAATCTAGTTTAAAGCAGTTGCTACCAGTATAATTAGTTTTAAAATTTGTTTGTTTCTTATAGATGAAATTTATTTCTATAATCTTAGAACATGTAGTGATTGATTTAAATGAGTTTTATCTGCATAGAGTGTAGAAGTAAAATTATGCAAATATAAAGTTAGTACATGAAAGTAAGACTTGTTTATTCTAATGAGAAAAATATATCAAAAGGTATTATTCAAATTAAGAATATGAGACTTCCTGTTTTATTTCCAAGAAGAGCTCAGGAGTTATCATTTTCATCCTTACAGCAAGAAAACATCTGAACAAACTGAAAATCAATGTATGTCTCTTCTCAAACCCAAGAGAGAATTTAAGTTGCAGGACTAACCACCCAAAATCTGGAGAGGCAGGTGAATATATACATTCAAAATTGAGATCTGCTTACTAAAAGCAGAAATTGCTGGAGTTGATACTGTTAGAAACCCTTAAGTGATAATTTTGACAAATTGCTGGAGGTTGAGCATGGACTGATGTGAGAGTCAGAAACCCCTGGAGCCCTTAGCCTTAAGGTGAGAGCCCAACACTTTTGTACATGTTACCTCAGGGACACCCACCAGGTACTCATGGTGAAAAGCCAAGAAAAATCCTCTCTTGGATCTGACAGAAGGAAGTGAAAGGACCCATTTTGAAATATGCTGAGATCCTTCTCCAGAAGAAAAAAAGACTTTAACAGAATCTCATTCTACCTAGGGGGAAGGGTATTTAGCCAACTCCAGCCATTAAAATACTAAGAATTAATCATAACATTATAGATTGCATCCTCTTACCTCCCCCACCTCATCACATCACCAGGACTTCAGTCTAATGTCAGTAGATAATAACTGAATAATCTGTAAGGCATAGGACCTACTGTCTCCCATAAAACACTAGAGGAATTTGAAGCATCTGGCATCCTATAGTTGCAGCAAACGTGACAAAAAGCTCAACTTCTAGCCAGATTAACATAAAGACTTATACTGAAGATCTTTTACCTCAGTTTTTGTTACCTGAGACATCATGCCTGCCTTTCATGAAAAATTATAAGGCATGTTAAAAGCCAAGAGGAACACAGTCTGAGAAGACAAAATAAGCATCAGAACCAGATTCAGCTATGACGTGGATTTTGGAATCATCAGACCAGGAATTTAAAATAACTGCATCAAGGCTTTAATGGAAAAATAGACAACATACAAGAAGAGATGGGAAATGTGAGAGGAGAGATGGAAACTAAAAAAAAAATCAAAAGGAAATGGTAGAAATCAAAAGCTCTAACAAAAATGAATAATGTCTTCGATTGGCTCATCAATAGACTGGACATGGGCAATGACAGAATCAGTGAGCTTCAACATATATCAATAGAAAATTACAAAACTGAAACACAAAGAGAAAACTAATGAAAAATAAAGTAAAAAAATACTGTCAAAACAAGAAATAATCCCCATTCTGTCACTAGCCATGTGGTCACATGTAAGCCACATAAATTTGGGTTTTAGAGAAATTGAGATAACAGAGAAATTGGGATAACAGAGCTGTATGTGGCCAAAGGAGGCTGAAACAGTTTAACTCCTGAGATGCCTGTCTACTTGTTCTAAGATCTGAGATTCTAAATTTTGTCATTTATACTAACAAAATTTTTAAAGAGGATTGGGAGAGTTATTGGGGAAAAAATTATATGTTGTTTCTACTATTAAGTTACTAAACCATGAAATAAATTAATATAAAATGAAAGGAAATATTAAAATGCTAAATGTGTCCTTAGGATATTACCGTCAATGTGATTTTAAAGATTACAAAGTCCCTTGTGGGCACAACAGTAAGAGAAGACACAGACATGGAAGGTTTGTATGAATTTTGACTGGCAGGATGGATGAGTGGAGGTTGTGAGGAGTAGAAAGAGAAACCACATTCATGAAGAAATACAGTGAGCCCAGCACGTTCAGATTTCAGGAGCCACTGTTTTCTAAAAATTTCTGTTCATTGCTTTCCTACATAGGATGAGAGCTAAACTACAAAGACAATTTTAGTTCTTTCAGTTTTAACAGATGAAAATCCAAAATAGGTTTTGAAAGTTATATGATTTTAGCTCTATATTTTGTATATCATATTGCAAAGCTAAACAATCCTTTATTTCAGGCATTGGCAGACCATGTCCTCAAATCCAGCCCACCACCTGTTTTTGTACGGCCTCCAAGCTGAGGATGATTTTTACATTTTCAAATCATTGAAAAAAAAAGAAAAAGAATTCATGACACATGAAACTCATCTGAAAATCAAATGTCAATATCCAAAAATGAAGTTGTATTGAAAACAACCACATTCATTTGTTTATGTATTTTTTGTGGCCGCTTTCATGATACAACAGAATGGAGTAGTTGCTATAGAAATGGTACAGCCTGCAATGCCAAAAAGATTTACTTTCTGGCCTTTTCCAGGACAAGTTAGTCAATTCTCTTTCTTCCTATAACACTTACTTGGTTAATTTGTAAAATAAGGTAGATGACATGAAAAGTTATCTTCAATGATACCCATAGGTAACTGCAAATTTTAAGAAATCAGTGTTTTCCTCTTTTTGTGTCATCTCTTAGAACTTTGTCTCTGAAGTTAGACAGACATCAATTTGAATCTGGGATCCTTCATCTGCTACCACCTTGAACTTATACAACGTACTTAACTTGTGTGAGTTCTTTTTCCCTCTACTAAAATGTGGGTAATTCTTCAGAGTTGTAAGGATTAAATGATATGACATATGTATGGGGCTTTCATATATATATATATAATATACATATATATCCATATATATATAGTCACTGTTAATATTTTTACCATTTGGCAGTAAGAAATAAATATGTATTTCAATCTGAAATTCAAAATATCATTTTTGGTTTTGTTTAATCCACTACTTTTAATATTCAGAGTTTTATGTAATTAAAAATTTTTTTCTTACTATGGATTAAAATCAGAATATTGTGGGGACTTCCCTACTGGTCCAGTGGCTAAGACTCTGCACTCCCAGTGCAGGGGGCCTGGGTTTGATCCCTGGTCAGGGAACTAGATCCCGCATGCTGCAACAAATATCCCGTGTGCCGCAACTAAGACCCAATGCAGCCAAATAAATAAATATTAAAAGAAAAGATCCATTGCTATTTTTTTAAAAAAATCAGAATATTGTACATAATTTTCTTAAGGACAGAGTACTGTAATACGTATGTAATATGGTTGCTGGAAAAGGTGTTCTGTTCCTAGATTATTTTAGAGGCACGTATAAGATTTCTCTGGTTTATATCAGGCAGAACTGACTTTAGGAAATCAAGCTAAAGATCTATTCTTGCATTATTACTTGTCTTTTAGCATTCTATCACACTGGTAAGATTTACTTTGAACATTCTGTGGGTTAGTTTAGTATGAATTTGTGAAGTTTTTATTTCAGATTTTCACAATAAATTAATCACATTTTAGTTGTATGAATTTTTTACCTATGCATATTATTTTATAGAAAATATATTGAACAGTTTGTATATAGTTATGCATATATAACTATATATAATCATTTGCATATTAAGACAGTGTATACTTAGTCAATGGATACTCCAACTCGAATTACAATTTTAAATCATCATAAACTACTAAAACCAAGAATACAGCAAACGGTGTTTCTGTTTCTATGGTACTACTCCTAGCATCCATCCTAAATTCAGTCAATTTACTTACCTACTTTAAGCATTTACTTATAATTAGTCCATACCAGGAAAAAAGTTAGGGCTTCAGTTTACAGTGGCTGATAGTACTAATTAAATTTCTATTCATATCTTTTGCTTGTTATTCATCTTACAATATTCATTAAGGGCCTACTAGTAATAATTAGAAATATTTAAAGCAGATACTGGTCAAGGAAGATAGAAGCCTAAAATAAGCAGTTTAATTGAGGTTAGAGGACATGTTGGAACAGAGAGATATTTAAAAGATAATAGCAGAATTTAGTTAAGTGATTAAGTATGGGTGTTAAATAAAATAGCAAAGTATGATCTCTAAGATTTGACTTGAGTGTGATCTAGTAAGCAGTTTGTCACCAATAAAGGTGGAAGGTCAAGAAAGTCAAGAAATTGTCACAAGTCACAGAGACACGCGGGGAGATGTCTCAATGCAGCATCCTATGGGAGATATTCTGAGGGTAATGAGATAAATAAGTTTGGAATTCTGTGTAGAGTTTAAGATTGGAGATTCAGATTTCTGACATCAGCATATGGGACAAATTTCTAAGAGAGTTTACTTAAATGGCACTTAAGAGACTTTAATAGAAAGGTCTAAGAAGTAGATTAGGGGCCAAAAGAAACTTTTGTTATATGCAAAAATGATAAAATCATTTCATACTCAAAATTATTCTATGGATTCAAACAGCCTACAGGATTAATATTTTAGTTTCTTTGCATGGCATTGAGTGACTTCATACTCTTGCTCTTGGTATAGTAAGCACATATCCAGCCACAGACGTTTTTAAACTATATTGACTAGTAATATGGGATATTTGTGATTTCTTGATCAGGTCATTCACTCTTACATAATTTTGATTTATACATATTATTCCTTCTATGTAGAAACCTCTTCCTCTAATTGTGGAGCTGGCAAACATCTGCTCATCCCTAAAATTTTAATTCAAAATCTTTTTAATGGAGCTTTCCCTGACCTTAAAGGAAGATTTAGTTCTTCTTTCATCAATGCCTCCACTGAGTTTTATACCATTTCTATTATGGGTATTTTCTTATTACATTTTAATTGTCATTTATATAGCTATTCCATCCTCTTGAGGGCAATGTTCTTGAGAAATATCAAAGTGACAATAATCAGTGGGGATGGTGACATTATTCCTTAAGGAGGAGAAGCAAATGTCATAAAGCGTTGGTCAGTGAGAAGCCTCCCCTGATTTCTAGTCCTGGGCTGTCAGGGTCTATTATGGTCATAGAAGTGGTCCCTGAGGAAGGGAGTGGATGAAGGTCTCCAAAGACTTTAAGTGAAGAGTTGTCAGGCTATGTTAGTATCTGAGTCATTCATGAGGATATTGAAATTAGTCAGGATGGTAGAATTATTTAAGGGTGGAGAGGAAGACCGGGATTGAGTGCCTATAGCCTGCCTCAGTGTTTGTGAAAGCATGATGTGGAAGCTAGCGGAGGTTTAAAAAGGGCAGGGCTAACGAGGATTCTCTATCCATATCATTGTTTCCATCCATTACACTCCACAAACTCCCTTCTATCTTCCTACTGCCTCTTCTGGAAATGGTGCAATTGAGCCAGCAATGTCCGTCAAAGGATATAAAGTGTGAGCTAAGAAGCAACTTTTGCATGAAGGCAGAAAAGCAGTAATTTCACTACTGCTTCCAGAGGTCTCTTCCTACTTAAGCAAATCTGGTAATGTTGCTTCCATTTTTAAAACCTCTACTGGCTTTTCAACACCTAAAGATAAAGCTCATGCTCACAGCACTTCCCAGTCTAGTTTTATCTTTCTCTGCCTGTCCCCTCCTCCTCCAAGCACAATGTGCTCTCCTTAATGAAATCTCCTCGTCCATCACTCCTCACCTTGTTTTTCATGTTTCCCTCAGTCTATGCTGCTTTGTCTCTCTGGAAATTGCTCTCTTCCCTGACCCACATGATAAACTCCTACTCAAACCCAAAAGTCAGCTCAGATGCTTATTCCTTGCCGAATCTTTCCGTGAACATCCTCTCAGTGTTTTCATAGTACCTGGTTTATACCTCTACTCACCATATTTTATTTACAATAATTTGTTCATACCTACCTCTCATTTTATTGTAGGCTCTCTGAGGGAGAGTGCCTTATTTTATTCAGCTTTGTCTCTTCAACATTAAACATAAAACCTGGCACATGGATCACATCAGTAAATACTGGCTGATTATACAAAAAGGAAATTGTAGTGTTTGGGGAAAAATTATAAAGTTTTAATGTAAGCACTCTGCTTAACCAAATAGGCATTTATAAAAGTGGAGTTGTTATACTTGTATATTCTCTTGTTTTATGCCCTTTTGAATTTTCTAACATAGCTTTTTTTCTCTTGTTATTTGTTTTCAGGTTTTTTATTATTTTTTTGACATATGTTAGCAATAGCTTTGAAGGAAAATACTGTAGAATATAAACTTACATACAGAGATACGCATACATATGTTAGTATTCATTTAGTACTTTTGCCCTGCTTTTTTCTGAATTTCTCTATGTGTAAAACTTAATCATTTAGACAACAAAGCTTAACATCCTTTAAGAAACTGCTAGGGAGAGATAAACAATCATCCCCTTTGTAACTTCATAAAGAAATCTTTTTCATTCATAAAATAACTAGCGTGGTCTATTCTAAGTTATTTTTGTATGAATGTGTTATTATCACATTTTTTGTTATTTTATATTACCTTGCATCTAATGTAAACATCTGGTCAAATTGTTATGTATGTAATTATTAACATTCATTGCACTATAAAGAAAATTATTGCATATCAAAAGGGTGTACTGAATAAGGAAATCTACATATAAAAATGCTTTGAGTGGGCTTGTCTTGCAGCACAAAAACATATTTTTCATGAATAAAATATTCTAGGGAATTGAAATTTTAAATGACCATACTTTTCTCATTTTGTTTTCATTCAAAACAATTTTTTCTTGTACTTTTAGTGGAAACTATATAATGACAAAAACACATTTTTCAGTTTGTATTTTAAAGCCAGCAAAATTTATCAAAACAGTCATCTAAAATGTTATTAAAATTGGGGCAATAATGAAAAGTGTTTAGAAATGACTTCTAAATTCTAACCTTAGGTCTTCACTTACAAAGTGTGTGATTTTGAACAGTTTCTTTTTTTCTGAAAGTATCCCATATTTGCTTATACTTATTTATAAAACTGGGTTTACTTATATTACCTTCATTATAGGATTCTTGCTTAGTAGGGTTATGCTGAAGAGCATAAGCCAGTAAAGGTCAGGAAAGCAATGAAATGAATAAAATGGCACTCTTGAAAGACAATAGGGAGGGGTGAGGACTGTGGCAAGTCATTTAAAAGATGTAAAGCTCAAATTTTTATTTAAAAGTTAATTTATTATTATTGTTGTTGTTATAGTTACTATTATGGTTTTCATTATTCTATCACTAGCTCTGTAGTAATACAATATTACATAGTAATGAATTTTATTATACTGGTTGTGTTGTGCTATATTGTATTTTGGCTTGTTCTGATTATTGTTAAGCTAGATAAGAGCATATTGGATTAAAAATTTAAAGAAAGTTAATATTATCCATATATTTATCATAATTCAAAAACACACACAAAGAAATAAAATAATTTCAATGACCATTTTAATACAAATATTCAAAGAGGTAAAATAACAGATACACATAGCATTAAAAATTCAAAATAAAATTTAAATTTCAGCTTATGCAAAGGTAAAATAAGTAAGAACCTAAGTGTTTTTGGTTTGTTACCTAAACAAATCATCAATTTTTACTTGTTATTATTACCTTTTACTTGGTCAAAAATGTATATTTAAATGAGATACAATATGAATCTGCAAAGTGGAAAATATGAAAAAGAGTTATGGGATATCTCAGAGTCACTGACAACACAACATCAATTATATGTGCAACCATATATATCTCACAGAACTGCCAACTGTCCTTCAACCAGATGGAATGAGAGTCAGTGAAGAAACTATTTAGAGCTGATTGAGATCTGCCTCAGGTACATGTTGATAACATTTTTACCACTGAAAGAGGCATTTCCCCTTCAAAAACATTGTCAGGGGCTCATAAACATGGGCATTCTTTAGGGAGCTATCATTGCCTTAAAAGAACATTGAGTCTGAAGAAAACAGTGCAGATTTTAGGAATTTAATTTATAAAGCTGTCATTTTGTTCATGAAATAGTCTTCCCCCCCCCCTCTAGTTTTATAAAGAAATAGCCTTCGATATAAACTGTGAAACTAATAAAATTGGATAGGAGGTGCTATTCTTAATTTATAACCACCTATGGTTTCTAATCTTTTAAGGAGTAATGCGGAAACATGTTGTTCAAAAAATAAGTGGAAGAGATAAAAGTTGTGGAGTTATTTGGGGTAAGTGAAACCAGGATTTGCCAGATAAAAGTAAAATAACTGTGCTGGCAGCATTTCAGTGAGCTAAAACATAATACAAAATGTAAGTTGGAGAAAACCATTCCTTTCATTAAGAGATTTCTTTTAATTTTTTCACTTAATCTGGATAATGTTAGCATATATATATATTTTCTCTGAGATTAGGAAGAGAATGAAACTATGTCAACCCATACAAAAGTATGAAAGCATTATATACCAACAATAGAAAAATACCTCTGCCTGTGTTTGAATTCATGCATAGCACAGAAAATTCCAGTGTTAAAGATATCACACTTATAAGTACATAGAGACATAAGCCATTTTTATGTAAATATTTAAAAAATATATATAAAATAAATATATATATATTTCAGAACAGAGGTTCTATAAAAATAACTTATGCATGTTTCCACAATTTTACATATTCCATGACACTATCCCTACAAAAAATGAGCAAAGAATTAGTTATAAGGATAAATTTCCCTGTATGAAAAATTATTTTTAAAAAATATTTAAATGATTACAATGCCTCATTTTAAGAAGTAGTTAGAAGATATGAAATTAACTTATTTTAGGTATTATTATAAGCCATTAATTAAATGACTGATATGCTTAATAACAATTTGTTGAGCACAACATGTTTCATAATAAAGTGCGTATAAAATCCTCTGAAGGCATAGTGGACAGTCTGGCTTCTTTTTATGAAAAGATTACAAAATGTTTTAAAACAGAAGAGACATTTAGGAAGCTGAATTATAATTAGTGGTTTGTCAACTGAGTAAGGTCCAAGGAAGGTATTCACCTCAAGGAAACAAGATAAGCCAAGGTAAGAAAGTGGAAAAGAACACAGGATGGTAGGGGAACGCTAAGTCCTTCCCTATTATTCTAAGAAGAGATAAGCAGGGATCAGATTATGAGAATATGTTATACAGTGCTAATAAATTGAGATTTCTGGTTGGCAATAGAACTAGAAATGATTCAACATTTTTGAATATAGAATGCATGTAGAAAAACATATGAAAGACACAAGAAAGTCAGGATCAGAAAGCTCTGTAGGCAAAATGATACCTCAGTAATATCTATCTATTCCTTCCCGAATGTCCATAAAACTGAAGTATGAAATATATAATGGGAGAAAAAAAGTCCTGATAACAGGAGGGTAAGGATGTGTGTTCCTTTTATATCACATATTTCAGGAAACTTAATTAACTAAACAGACCAATATTTATACAGTAGCTATTGTGTCCTAGATACTAAAACAAATGAAATATATGGATGCGGCAAACAACTAATGAAGATATTAATATACTAAGGAATGCAGATGAATAAGTAAGATCTGAGAAACAGAGAGCACTATGGAACCGATGACATGCACAATGTCCCCAAATACTACCTGTCCAAAGTTTATTCATCAGTTTCAGGCTTTCTGCTGTCAAAACCAAATAAACACAATAAAAATTAGCACCATAATGTTTTCTTCTTGCTCATTTCACATTAAAGTTTGGTAGGAGTGAGGGGGAATGTGTAGATTTTGCTTCCACATACATATATATATATATATATATATATATATATATATATATATATACACACACACACACACACACACACACACACACACACACACACATATCAGACAAGAATCTTGCATCCAGAATATAAAGAATTCCTACAGGTCAATAAGAAAAAGGCATACAACTCAATTTTGTAAAAATGGACAAAAACATGAACAGGACTTTCACAAAAAAAGAATATTCAAATGGCTAATAATCGAAATGCAAAAGGAAAGGTACTGAATGTCATTACTCATCAGGCAAATGCAAATTAAAACCACACAGGTATGCCACCATACAACCATTGAAAGGCCAAAAATGAAAACACGGAGTAAATCAACAGTTGGTGAGGATATGGAGAAGTGGGAACCCTATCACATTGTGGGTGAGGATGTAAAGTATACAACACTTTAAAGAACTGTTTGGCAATATGTACTAAAACTGAACATACCATAGCCAACAGAAATGGATGGACATGATGTCAACATTGTTATTAATTTGAGTTAAAAACTTACTATAATTATAAAACAACTTACTATAAATATCATAAGTAACAACTTACTACAAGTACATCTCATTTAGTCCTTTCAATGCCCTGCTTTTTTAGTTGAGGAAACAGATATTTAGAGAAGTTAAATACAGTATAGCCATTAAGACGTATGTTTGAAGTCAGATGAATATAGGCTTGAAATCAGACTCTATCATGTGATAACAGTTTATCTTTGTGTGAGCTACTTTGCTTCTCTCTGCCTCAGGTATATTATATGTAAACTGGAGATAATAAGTGTACATAGGGATATTTTGGCAATTAAATAATATAATGCAGGCAAAACACTTTGTAATATCTTAAAAATAAGTAATACAATAATAATGGTTATCATAAAAAATTTTAAATGTCTAGGAGTAAATTCAAGAAAAACCTCAAACTGTATGAAGACTTTACTTCATAAATTAAAGGAAGGCTTGAGCAAATGAAGAGGCACACTGACAACGATTATGATTAGGAATCAAATTGTCTTCACAGCCTATCTTCTTAAATACTTGGCATATTTACTTCTATGTACAACATAAAACATTTATAACAATGAGTTGTCTATCATAAACTTCAATATATTACCCCAAAAATGTAGAGATAATAACCTCTTTTCACTCATAATCTAGAAGGAGTAAGGAGTATAAATTGATTTTACTGCATCTCATCATCAGAGTTTGCCTTGGGTGGCCAGGGATTAACCATGCTAGCAGGTTTTCGTCCTCTGTGATTATTTCAGCTATATTAATGCCATTTATTTCTCCTTTACATTTTGAACTTCCATATAAGATTTTGTTTGAAGAAATCATTTCACTATTAACGAAGTTTGTAAAACCTTTTTTCCAGTGTATTAACTATTAATGACAAATAATTTCTCTCAAGACAAAAACACAAGAAATGTTAGATCAAGGGTTTTGTCAATGACATAAGAATCAAAATATTCTTCTTATATTGCCATTATTGTTTAACATTAAATCTTTCCAAAACAGTTTAAAATAAATCTAATGAAAATTATTGAAATATTGAAATATTATGATACATATTGAAATACTGAAATATTTGATACAAATATTTTAAAATCATTATTTTTACATTATTATATATTTATATACTTAGCAGTAAGAAATAATAAAAAGGTCTTAGATTGCTTCCTCAGTGTTTGGGAACATTATGTCTGATAGGTTCTATTCTGACATTTTGAAGTATGTGTGTGTTTAAATTTTAGCACACGTCTTTTTAATATTTTTCATAGTATATTCCAAACATATACAAAATGAGAAAGAATAGCATCATGATCCTTAATGGATCCATCAAACAACTTCAGCAATTATCTATTCATGACAAAACACTTCCCTTATCCTGGGTTATGTTTAAATTAGAAAAACAAAAAACAAACAAAAAAAAACCACCCAAACAATACAAGGTTAATATACAGAAATATGTTGCATTTCTCTACACTAACAACGAAATATCAGAAAGAGAAAGTAAAAAAAAATCCCATTTAAAATTGTATCAAAAAAGTGTATCTAGGCATAAACTTAACCAAGGAAGTGAAAGAACTATATGCTGCAAACTATAAAACATTGATAAAGGAAATTGAAGATGATTCAGAGAAATAGAAAGATATCTACTGCTCTTAGATTGGAAGGATTAATATTAAGAACTTCCATACTACTCAAAGCAATCCACAGATTTAATGTTATCACTATCAAAATATCCATGAGATTTTTCACAGAACTAGAACAAATAATTCTAAAATTTATATGGAACCACGAAAGACCCAGAGTTGCCAAAGAAATCATGAGGAAAAAGAACAAAGCTAGAGGCATAACCCTCCAAGATTTCAGACAATACTACAAAGCTACAGTAACAAAATCAGCATGGTATTTGCACAAAAGCAGACATATAGATCAATAGCCCAGAAATAAACTCACATACCTATGGTAAATTAATCTATGACAAAGGAGACAAGACTATACACTGGAGAAAAGACAGTCTCTTCAACAAATGGTGTTGGAAAAGCTGGACAGCCACATGTAAATCAGTGAAATTAGAACACTTCCTCACACCATATACAAAAATAAATTCAAAATGGTTTAATGACCTAAATATAAGACATGACACAATGAAACTCTTAGAAGAGAATGTAGGCAAAATATTCTTGGACATAAATTGTAGCAATATTTTCTCCAATCAGTCTCCCAAGGCAAAAGACATAAAAGCAAAAATAAACAAGGAACCTAACCAAACTTAAAAGCTTTTGCATAGCAAAAGAAATCATCAACAAAACAAAAAGACAACCTACAGAATAGGACAAAATATTTGCAAATGATGCGACACAAGCAGCACATATAATTCAACATCAAAAAAACAAACTCCCCAATCAAAAAATGGGCAGAAGATCTAAATAGGCATGTTTCCAAAGAAGACATACAGATAGCCAACAGGCACATGAAAAGATACTTAACAGCGTTAATTATTAGAGAAATGCAAATCAAAACCACAATGAGGTATCACTTCACACCAGTCAGAATAGCTACCATCAAAAGTCTATGAATGATAAATGCTGGAGAGAGTGTGGAGAAAAGGGAACCCTCCTACACAGTTGGTGGGAATGTAAATTGGTGCAGCCACTATGGAGAACAGTATGGAGGTTCCTTAAAAAACTAAAAATAAAGTTATCATATGATCCAGCAATCCCACTCCTGAGCATACAACTGGTAAATATGAAAACTTTAATTTGAAAAGATACATGCACCCCAATGTTCATAGAAGAACTATTTACAATAGCCAAGACATGGAAACAACCCAAGTGCCCATCAACAGACAATGGGTTTAAAAAGATGTGGTACAATTAAATATTATTTAGACATAAAAAAGAATGAAATATTGCCATTTGCTGCAACATGGATAGACCTAGAGAATATCATACTGAGTGAAGTAAGTCAGACAGAGAAAGACAAATATTATATCACTTATATGTGGAGTCTACAAAATAATACAAATTAATCTATATACAAAATAGAAACTGATTCACAGACACAGAAAACAAACTTATGGTTACCACAGGGGAAGACAGGGGGAAGGGATAAATTAGGAGTATGGGATTATAAGATACAAACTACCATACAAAAAATAGATAAGCAACATGGACCTGCTGTATAGCACAGGGAACTATATTTAATATCTTAAAATAACCTATAACGGAAAATAATCTGAAAAAAATATAAATCTGAAACTAACACAATATTGTAAATCAACTATAATTCAGTTTAAAAAAACCCCAGACATCATTTAATTTCACCCATAAATACTTCTGGATATAAATGTATAAGGGTATTAGTTTTTTAATAAATATAACCAAAATACTGTTTTACAATGAAATAATTGACAATAATTCCTTAATATCATCAAATTTTCCAGATGATGGTCCGATTCTTCTTCCCCTTCCCCTTGTTTTCTCCCAGTATGTAACTTGAAGTAATAGTTCTTCTCATTAATATCGATCAGGTGGTGTATCTCAACCTTTTTGCATTATCTCTTCTTGAAGGAGCATTTTTAGACCTTTTTTTTCCTAGTTACCTCCCCTTCCATGACATTTTATTACCACTAATATACTATCACTGTTTATGTGCCATGGCCCTTTAGAGGGCCAAATGGCATTGTAATAGTTAAAATATTTTTTTCCACCAAAAGCAAATTTTTGCTTCTCGGGGACAAGATCCTCCCTATTGAAATGTATTTTACATATTATCCCTAACTCCTTGCACGTTTTTGATGAATATACTGCATATACATTGGGAAGTCATATGGCTATTGTATACTATACTTTCTATTTTATAGCCATTATTTATTTTTAGTTATCCCGATAAATATGTATTTAATGCTCACCCCTCTTCTCATGCTGTCTCTACGATTATTTTTGCTCTAATACCTCATTCTCAAGTTGATTACTCAAGAATGATCTATGGCAATAGTATTCCCTGAGGTCTTGCATATTCTTAATAGTAGTTTTTACATTTCAAAATCATTTTGGTTCATTCATGTACCTTGAACATTATAAATACGATATTTCTTTGTCTTCTGACATAAAGTGCTGCTGTCAAAATGGTTAAGGCAATTTTATTTTCTTTCTAAGAGGCTCAGTTATTTCACTTAAATAACCAAAAGACATCTTGTTTTTCTTTGAAATTTGATAATTTTTCTTGTGTTGGCCATTCTAGTTTATTATTAGTTTAATATTTATTAATTTGTTATATATTAGTTTTACCTGGTTTATTTTCCCAGGAATCAATGTGTCTTTCCAATATGTACTTTCATATTTTTTTTCACAGAAGTTTTCTTGAAGCATAGTTTTAGAATATGTACTGCTCAATTACTTTGGTCTCTTTTATGTGAAGTCCTATTGTTTATAAGCTGAAGTTTTGTCTGTCTTCACATCTATTCTTTCAAATTTTTAAAAAACTCTCTCTTACAAAAAAGAAAAAAAAAAAAAACCCAAAAAACTCTCTCTTCATTTCCTTTTTCTCTTAAGGTAATATCTACTGTGTTTATTCATTTGTGTTCCTTCCAGTACATTCTTCAGCTGGATTTTTTTTTTTTCATTTCTCATTCTTTACTGAATTCTTCATCTCTTTTTCAAAATTTAATTTTCTTTGATTATATTTCTCATGTACTCCAAAATAAAGTTATACTGCTCTTTTACATCTCTTTTTATTTTATTTTTTTAACATCTTTATTGGAGTATAATTGCTTTACTCTCTTTTTATTTTAAAAGTTATTTTAGCTCATTTTGAAACATTAGGTGATAGTTTTCTTATCTTCTGTATATCTTTGGTGTGATTTTATTACCTGTAAAGATGGCCTTCTATTTCCTATTCTCTTTCCTCTTACAAGATTTTGTATAGAATTTGACAGCAGTCTGTTTCTGCTGCTCATGTTTATGTGATACAGACTTTCTTATACTTCTGCAAGGGACAAGTGAGTCAGGAAGCTTTTCTGGTTTATGGCTCTAGACTTCTTTTTCTGTTATTTTATTTTCATGAACAGCTAAATACATAGCCTTTTACTTTAAATATATGCATCCCCTGAGCCTCTCTTCACTTCTCTTTCTTTTCCCTCTATTGCCTCTATCCTGCTCATTTTGGATTCAACCCGTAGCAGATTCTTCTATGAATACAGTTTTGTTTTGGAAAAAAGATTTGTTAACAAAGCAAAGAATACATATTTCCCAGACTACTCCAGTATCATTTTTCCAGTTCACCTTTTCCCTTCCAAGTTATAATTCTATTCTCACATTAGATTGTCAAGGTATGGGGAGAACACCTGTTGATAAATTAAGTCTTTTCCATTTTTTCAATGCTGTAAGAATCCCTGCTGCTTTCCTCTGAATCTTTCTTTAAACTTATGGGTATGACACAACTTTTATAGTTGTTGGGGAGTTGTCCCTACCCAACAGAATTATGAAATCCATGGGGATTGCTGTTGCATGGTGGAGACTAGGAGGACAAAGTCTGGAACTTCAGGGATTCATAGGGGCAGTACTTAGTGCACCATATTCAACACTGTTAGACAATAAGATATACAACAAACCCTTAAATATATAAACAGGCTATTTGGTAATGATAATTTAGATAACCTCAACAGAATGAAAAAGATAAAAGTAAATGAGTAGTCCAATTTGGGTGCTAGTATACACATGGAATGTGTGATGGAAAATGAAAGCACAGATTATCCAATATAGATATGTAATGTGCTACCCAATGGGGGACTGTAATTGCCATTTAGCTTAATTAACACTTTATTTTTCCCCTACCATCTTTTTGGTGCTACTGTCTATGAACTGTAGGCTGATATCACTGTTTAATTCCCAAGTGATATATAAAGAGATTGACATCGAGCCACAGAAAAATGGTGGCTTGCAGGAATTTGTGTTTCCCCTGCATCTGGGGTGTGCATTTCTTCATCTAACCAAAGTACATGATTAGATGCTAAATAGCAGAATGGTTCACTTTGCTAGCTATTCTCCATTTACTCCCCACCTATACCCCACTTTCCATTCTCCATACTTTTCTGACCTGTTCCTTTTATTAGATATTCTGACTTCCACAGTCTTTACTGCCAGAGAATCCTGGTTGCCAGTTAAGGACTGCTTTCTGTCTCAGCAGTTATATCCAGTTTGCCTCTGTTAGTTAAATGCTGTCTTCCATTCTCTACAGATACTATCATTCCCACAGATAGTAGAAAGTCCAGTTCCATGATTGCATCTTTCACAGCTAACTCTAAACAATAGACTATGGGCCCCACTAAGTGTCACAAAAATGTTCTCCTTGTTCTTGAAAGTCATCATTAGCCAAATCCTATAATTTCTCTTTTGTGTGTATTTTTTTCTCACAGAGCAGGAACTGTACTTCCCTAAGACTCTTCTGACCAGACTCTGGTTATCAGCCTGGAGATGATCGGGAGAGGGGGCATCTGATCTTGTGGATTACAAAGTTTTTCTTATGAGACATCTGCCTCAGTTGAGGTAAAAATATGTGTATCTGCAGTAAAAGTATGTTCATAAATTGAGATTATTTTTATTTTTTTAGACTCCAAGACCCCAATATTAATTTGTATCTGTGCACAACTGGTCAAAATCACTTATTATTAACATATTACATATTTTGATGAGTATTTGATGAATAAATATAATAACTAAGATTTTATTAAAATGCTTGCTTAAACATGATAGATTGGTCTTTTTTTTTTACCAGTTATTTTATGTATCCATATTACTATTACATGTTAGAAAATACAGAATTTTTACTTTTATAAAATTATTAAAATGTAATTTTGTTTCTAATTTTTAATGAAATAAAAATTTAAATGCTATTTATTCATATAAAGAAGTACATAGGAAGGGGAATGTCTTATTTAGTCTATATGATTAAATTACTGGCCTTTCTTCCATTTTAATGACAAAGATCTCAAAGTAAGCAACTTTTAAAAAGTTAATTAGCTCTCACCATTAGTTCTCCCTTCAATGTTTTTGAATTTAAAAATTAGAAAAGACCTGATTTTCAAAAGGATTTATTACCCAGTTATTAGTGTCATTCACTTTCTTAATTCAGATACCAGTAATCCAAATTGCCCATTTGTTTGGTGTTTGGGAATTTTTACAGCATGCCAACTGGGAGACTGAATTTTAAGGGGGAAGCAGGAAAAAGGAATCAATGTAAGTCTTCAACACCAGGCTTAATTTCAAGCAGATGACTTTTAAGAAAAAATATATTTGGAATTGAGGTTCTGGACATTGATTCCTTCCATACATAAGAAAAATATTATGCATCTTGGTTTCATAAAACCTAGCTTGAAGACCACTGCTGTATTCCTTCCTTGGATTTTCTTATAGTCTGTGTATTGATGAATCTAACTAGTTCTATTTTTCTCTTGAGATGCTCACACACACACACACACACACACACACACTCACATACGTGAAGTATTTTTCCCCTATATTTGTTAGTCATTTTATTTTTTAATTAAAAAAAATTTTTATTGGAGTATAGTTGCCTTACAATATTGTGTTAGTTTCTACTGTACAGCAAAGTGAATCAGCTATATGTATACATGTATCCCCTCATTTTTGGATTTCCTTCTCATTTAGGTCACCACAGAGCATTGAGTAGAGTTCCCTGTGCTATACAGTAGGTTCTCATTAGTTATCTATTTTATACATAGTATCAATATTGTATATACGTCACTTCCAATTTCCCAATTCATACTCCCCCATTTATCCCCTTGGTATCCATACATTTGTTCTCTACATCTGCTTTCAAACTAGATCATAAATCATTAAAGACAGTATCAGGCTATGTCTTCTATACCATTTGTAGAGACATGGGACTTATACATCGAATGCAACCAATTGAACATTGACTATTAAGAGGTATTTTCTGAAGGCCAGAATACCTGCATTTTTATCCTGGTTCTGCTACTTTCCTTCTGTCATATCTGGGGATTGCTGCATAACTTCTCAGATCCTCCATCTAGTCATTGTAAAATCGGCATTACAATAGCCTTTATCTCAGGTAGTATCTGTGATGATTAAATAATTTAATACATCAAAAGCTCTTACAACACTGTCAGTAGGAATCAGAGCTCAATAAATATTAACTGTTAAATTCTTCTTTTTATATATATCTATATCTTTATCTCTATCTATATATCATCCCCAGAATATTAGCTATAAGTTTAATGGCACCAAATTTTTAACGAGACTTGGAGCAAGTTTTCATATCTTTCATCATTTTGAATCCTTTTTACTTCCAACCCAAACTGATACTAACATTTCTTGAGGCTCTAAGTTTTCATGGTTCTGTTCTTTCATATCCAGCTCTTCTAGTAAAAGATGAACCTTTTGCATTGTACACTCTAACTCCCCTACACAATTTTCTGATACACAATAATGGTGAATAGGAACTCTCTGCAATCTCTGTACTCCATATAGTATCCAACTTAAGAAATAGGCCTTTAGCTGAATTTCATTATAAATCACAATAGATTTTTCTTTTGAGATAATTTAGAAAGGATTTTTTCATAGATGTAGAAAAAATTGTTACTGAAACTTAGATCACAGTTATCAGATTGTGTTCAGGGCCAGCAAGTATCCCAGATCACATCTGTCATGAAACTGGCAAAAGAATGCAATCAAACTGTTCAAAATTAAGTAAGTAAATTAAATATGCATTGAATTTGGTGTTTTATAAAAGTAAATATTCAATTAAATCACGATAATAATGATATTTTTGAAAACCTATTATATAGGACTGATGTAAATGTGGAGAGCTTGATAGGAAAAAATGGTCAAAACTGAAAGAAATCAGTTTGAGGAATCATAACAAAAATAAATTTCCACACTCATCAAGTAGATTGCTACAAGAACATGTGGTCCACTCCTGATTTCAACCAACTCACTTGAAATGTCATTCACCTCAACATCTTTAAAAACTTACTACAAATACCCTTCCTCTTTACTATACAGAAAAAAGATGAAGGAAACCATTTATTATGAAATACATTTCCAAGTATTTTAAATGATTCATAGCATACCTCTTTTTTGAAAAGAAAAATAGCAATCTAAGCCCAGCGGGTTCCAGTACGTAAATCATCATGATAGCAATAACAAGGAGTGTGATAAGGTTGACTATCTTCTGCAGAAAGTACTGGTGTAACTCAGCGTGGTGCACAGAGAGTTTTAATGGATTAATCATGCCATTTTTATATTACCTTAAATGATTCATTCTATTAAAAATTATTATTATTGTCCAGGCCATTTCGGTTCATAAAATCCTGTTCTTCTCATGGTGCTACCACAAAATCTTGATTAAATGAAATTCCAGAGGCATGATTATTTGATTCAAAGAGGTTTAAGGAAAGACATCTCTGTTAAAAATCTTTTAAAAATATATAATAGTGTGTCATTTAAAAAATATAGTGTGAATGGAATATTTCATAGTTCCTTTGTGACCATGAATTTTTTGGCCCTAAGTCACCATTAGGAAAACTAATTCTCATTGAACAGCAGAGTATTTGGTGGAAGTAAAGGTGACTATACCAGATCTATCCAAATCCTCCAGAATCCAAGAAATTTGTTTCATTCGTATTTATCTCGTGAGAAACTAACCCAGAAAAAAAGAGAAAGCTTCTTGAAAGTTTTAATAAGTTTAGTTTTCTTACTGAAAGGCTACCATATAGGCAGACACAGACTTTATACACACGGACACACACATACACATTTGTTTGGTGCTTCACTTACAACCTTAAAATATATTTGACACTTCATAGGTTTTGCTTATTTTCATATTTATCATAATCAGTCCTTTTTCAATTATCTTCACAGGCCTCCGTTGCCTATATATGTGCTTCAGAAAATTATGATAGCCCATGTGCTCTCATAAAAACACATTATCTAAATAGAACATGCTGCATTTCTTAGGAACTCTTCCTTCCCTGCGGTAAGAGCAGACATACTTGTCTTCCACTCCCTGGTTAATGGCACACATCTATGAAAGAACCTCAAAATTATAAAATCATCTACTTCTATGCCTTTTTCCTTAATCTCATGAAAATTACCACCTAAATATCTCTGTTGTTCTTTCCTGAGAAAACTTCTATCAGTCCTATTTCTTTCCAATCTATTCTCCATAGTGCTGCTAGAGTGATTATTCCAAAAGGAAAATCTGTTCATGTCATTCCTCTACTTAAAGTCATTCTGTAACCTTTCTATTTGTTTGTCCTTCCCAGACACATGCAAAACTTAGCTAATCAGTTTTATGAGAGGCGGTGTAGTGTTATGCAGTGTTTTTCAAGCTGTGCTTTATGATCTAATATTAGTGGGTCATGAAATCAATTTAGTGGTTCATGTGACCTGCAGTTTTAATAAAATAAAATTTAATAGACTATGGTGGAATAGAATAGAAAACAAAAGAAAAAAAACAGGACACAAAATTACTAAACTCAGAGCAGATGTGGGGTCTAGGAGAACAATGCTGAACTACAAGCATCCATGTATAGACAAGATGAAGAGCAATCTGCGTTACCTGGAGATCGTGGACTTCTACCTGGAGGCAGTGATCAGATGGGGCTTTTTCTATCCCAGGGCAGTAGTGAGTGTATTCTATGTGTGTGAAAAATAGTGATATCCATATTTGGTGATGTTTCAGTTTTCCATTGCTTCATAGCAGATTATCTCTAAATTTTGTGGCTTAAAAAGCAACAATTTATTACTTACCATTCTGTGGCTTGAATGGACAATTCTGTTCTACATGATGTCAGCTGGAGTTACCAGCTCAGTTGCATTCAGGTGGGTTTTCAGATGTTTGGGGCCTTGGTGTTGACTGTAGCCTGGGACTCTACATGTTCCCTACCTCCTTGTGGTGTTTCGTTCTCCATGGGTTCTCAATGTGGCCCCTCTCTCCAAAAGGATAAGCTGAACATCTTTTTAGCCTCTTAAAGACTGTACAGCACATTCACTTCCCCCACATTCTATTAGTCAAAGCAAATCCCAAGGCCAGTCTAGGTGCAAAAATAGGGGAATAATACTCCATTTCTTAATTGGAGGAGTGGCAAAAAAATTACGGCACCCTTTAATCCACATATCAACAGGGCTCATTCTGCCAGAGACAATGTATGAGCCCCCAGATCCATTTTATTTTCACCCTGGGCACATAAAATAGCCATTTATGTGGGATGGTAACTACTTCTGGACATTGGAATGTAAGAGGAAATATTCGTTCTCTGCAAGCTAAAGTTTAAGAACATATGTATGTCCTTACTTTCTTTGATCCTGAATTGATTGGAAGGATCCAATGAAGGACATGGAGGTCTTATGAGATGTTCAGCTACAAGGTCCCTAACTGACTACTTGGAGAAGAATAATGAAAGTGAAAAACCTTTGCTGTATACAGAATCTAGTTGTTGTTAGAGCATCTAATATTACTTATAATGATTTATACATAAGAAGAAATATTCTTTAGAGAAACAATGATTTCAAAAGTTTATGTGTGCGGGTAGGTGCAGTGGTCTTGGAATGTGATATAAAATCTATTTCTTTTCATGGATCTCCTCAAACAAAGTTTAGAAGGCATTACAGCACTAATGAAGAGCACAGAATTTGGAACCAGACAACCTAAGTTCTATTATTAGTCATTTTACTAGTAGTGTGACCTTGGGCAAGTGACTTAACCACTCTATACCTCCCTTACCTCATCTATTAGTGGGGATAAAACAGTACCTACTTCTTAAATTTGTGTGAGAATCAAATCACTTAATGCATATGTATCAGTTGAAGTTTTGAAAAGAAAATGATAACTAACCCAAGTAGAACAACAGCAAAATTTAAGATGAGGCACTGATTACAAAAGTGTTTTGAAAGTTGAAGGGACAAACAAGATGATAAAATAACCCAGAGATTAATATAGAGAAGGCAGTATCTCTCCTATGGCTGAAGGACAAAGGATGGGCGTGGTTTCTCAGGAGACGGAACCACCCCTCTGGAGTTGGGAACACTTCCAGGCAGGAACTTAGAACCATGACACTGGCCCTGCCCTCGACAGAGACACTGCTGTATCCAAGAGAGAAAGGAGGAGAGAGGCACTGACTGTGCTTGTTTACCTGCTCTTAAATCTCCCTCCACAGACTCCCTTGTCTGAATCTACTAGAAACCAATTGTCAAGAGAGCCTGGCAAGTGTAATTTTTAGGGGGTGCCCCACTGTAGTACAGAGCAAAGCAAGAAAGGACAGGAATGAATCTGAGAACAAGCAAAATGCTCACCATAACATGTAAGAGGTTATAATATAAGCAAGTGATGAATAAATATTGACTATTATATTGCCACTGTCCTTTATTTTAAGCAGTAGCTCTGCATCTTTTTAAAGAGCTTAAAAAGGTTATCCACCTGTTAGGAACTCACATAGAATTCTGCACACAGCACTGAAGGAATCTATCTCTCCCATTACACAGCAAGTGCATTACAAGGAGATACTGTGTTTTAGTCACTGATATAACTCCAGGCACATTACTCAGTAAATGTGGTCCTTCAACCACTGTTTTGTTTTAGATCAATAAATGGTCTATCTTCTGAAGCATTTCTGTCACTGACCCTACTCAGGCAATTAGCACCTCACTTCAGGTCAGCTAAATGTTCTTGTACGATTCTCTCCATTCCACATGCGGTCATACTTGGCTTTATTAAAAGAAAATATATAAAGATGCCAACCTAATTTTATATGGCACTCTACAAAAGGAAAATATAAATAGGACAACTTTTTACTTAAGGTATACTCTGATGCAATTCCATTATCTGGTTTCAAGCTAATTTTCCAGCTTCATGTTTTCCCTTTGTTCAAATATACACAGTCTATTCAAATACACTCAGCACAGCACACTCATTAATACATCTACATCTCCTCTCAGAATATCCCTTCAGTTTTCTTCTGCAATCTGACTAGCGGCAACTATTCCTCCCTCAAGATACAATTCAACCTTTCTGATGAAGTCCTTTTCAATTCTCAGGAGAAACTGTCACGTTCTTCAATTGTAATTACTTCCATTAGAGTTCTGTATTGATTATATAACTTTCATTGTCCGTGGTTCTCAAACCTACCTTCATATTAGAATCATCTGGAGATTTTAAAAAGCTTGAAGCTTAGACCATATTCATGCCAATTTTATCAGAACTCTGGGCATCTGTAGTGGAAACCAGGCAACAGTTGTTTTAAGGCTTTCCAGAAAATGTCAACATTAAGTTTGAAGAGCACTATACTAGACTGTGAATTCTTTTAGGGCAGTGAAGGAACCACTTAAAAACAGGTTATTTGAATGGGCCTAAATACTTCTAACAGTTTCTAAAATATAGTTGACCCTCGAATATATTGCCTAATAAAATAGAGCATGCATACATCTACCCAAGTATGAAATTTCTCATCTACTTTAGGAATTGAATTACAAAAGGAGGGGCATGCTGACATCACTCACTTGAATAAACTCTTTTCAATCCTCCTTTAGGTGTAGATAGATGTGGATACATTGAAGAAGTGATAAACAGTCTGGCTACCAACCGATTACATTCACTGATTAAGCTTAGAATAATTCTCAGTCGTTCTCCAAGAATATAAATCTAGAGAGTTGTTACACTTTTATTAAGGCTGTAGGTCCACTATGTATACTCATATATTCAGAAGTTCATTCAAATGATTTACAAATAATTTACTGTCTAGAAATTACTGGTTTCACATGAGCTGTTATGACATGTGATGTCCACATATTTTGGATTTGTTATGATTTAAATCAAACTTGGCTGAGTTCAAGTATTCCAGAAAATTGAAAATAAAGTATTCCTCACAGACATTTGGTGTTGTTTTTCCTAGTCAACTGACTATTTCAATACTTTAGAGAAATGTCTTAATTAAACCAAGTATATCAGTTTGCTATTTTTTATCTGAAATTTTATCTACTGAGCTGTTAACCATCTAGCATAATAATGATTATTCAGTGAAAAATGGGGAAAAAAGACAAAAATAAAGATTTAATAAATTGTTTTTCATGACTACTTGAAATACGTGCTCAGAGAAGGGAAAGGGAGAATATTGGCAAAAAACAGTCCCAATCTAAGGACTTTAACAGTTAAATTAGAAAGACCTTTGAAAAAACATATTTAACATAAGTGCTTTAAGCTAGAGAGAAAGAATGATGACTAACTTTGAGTTCATACTTAAAGCCAAAAAAAATTCTCCCCACTTATTTGATATAGAAAAAGGAGAAGAAAATGTATGTTATAGCCATGCCCAGATAGATCCTATTAATGTTACTGAAACTCTCTCCCACCATTCTTTATTGATAAGCTAAAGAAGAGATATCAGGGGCTTCCTGGTGGCACAGTGGTTGAGAGTCTGCCTGCTAATGCAGGGGACACGGGTTCGAGCCCTGGTCTCGGAAGATCCCACATGCCGCGGAGCAACTGGGCCCGTGAGCCACAACTACTGAGCCTGCGCGTCTGGAACCTGTGCTCCACAACAAGAGAGGCCACAATAGTAAGAGGCCCGCGCACCGCAATGAAGAGTGGCCCCCGCTTGCCACAATTGGAGAAAGCCCTCGCACAGAAACGAAGACCCAACACAGCCAAAAATAAATAAATAAATAAATAAATTTATTAAAAAAAAAAAAGAAGAGATATCAAAAGGCAGATATAGAGTAAATCTAAATGGTGAATTGATCTTTAAAAGAAGTGGGGGGGATGATAAAGGCCAACCATATGATAAATATTAAACTATATGTATATTCCAATGATAACTAATGCTATTATGGTAATTGGAAATGCAGTAGAGTTCCTGAGAAGGCCACCTGGAAATATGAGAAGTTGAATTAAAATTGAAGACATATCAAATGGCATATATTATTTCTACATTAAACCTGTAGAAAGTAAATGAAAAAAACTTCATCCTAAAGCATCTGGCTAAGCAGAACATACAGACAAACCTAGTAGCCAAATCAGTAATTAAGGTGTTTTCTTTGTCTTTTTAAAGACACATCCAGTATAATTTCACTAGAAAGGAATATAATTAAGAAGTTTTAAGGGAATAACAGCAAATTTCAAATTCTGATTATGGCAGGGTTAGGAAATAGAATTGTACAAAGAATCATTAAAATATCAACTCTGTAATGCAGAGGAGTGAAAGGATGATTATTCCTAAGATGATGATCTATTTACAAGACCCTTGGTTATTGATTGTGATATGCCACCCATGCTTTCAGGTTGCTGGGTTTTTTTCTTTTTCTTCAACTGATTTCTGTTCTTGAGTTCTTACATAAAACCCATATTTTCCTGTGTCATCTCCTTTATAGAAATCAGAAAATAAGTTTTGATTGAAGGGCTGGATAGCTGCTTCTGACTCTTACCCTGAGTGTTTAGATCATTCATTTGCTTGATTTCCCTGCCATTATATTTTATTTTCCTTTTTCAAGGAGAGATATCAATGTTCTTGTCCTTCTTTCTGGTATCATCTGGAAAGTGATTGTCTTTTTCTCTCTAAAGCACCTTACAGGTTCATGGTATGATAGACTGAAGATCTCCCTGCTCTTCCTGTAAAAAGAGCTCTGCCATAATTATATTTTATCTGTTGAGGACAGTTGCCATTCCCAGAAGCTTTATCTTTGTATCAGCTTTAGTCTTCACAAATAAGCCCTATGATTCAGTGATCTGAATCAGTTTATTCTATGTTATATCTAAAGGCCATTTCATAGAAGACCTCTGTTGGTGAGCCCAGGGTTATCAGTTATCATGGTTCATGGCTCTCTATAAAGGGAAAGTATAAATATCTGCAAGTTCTATCAGAAGAAAAATACTACTCATCTGAAAGATAACTGGATCTGTTCCTTCCACTGCACCCTTTCTTGGTTCCGAATGAACTCTCATATTCTTTAAAAATGTCCTTCCAGAGGTCTGAAGGAAAGATCTCATCAATCCTTCCCACTGGCATCTCATTTCCAGTATTTAACAAACTTGGACCAAGCTCCAGATCCCTAGTTGCTTCATCCTCTATGTGCATCACCTCCAAGAAACACCCCTGGCAATTTCATATTTCCCAATGGTAGATGGGAAAGTTAGTCTAATTGCAATAAAAAAAATGGCATAGAGAGGCAAGATTTTTTTCACATTAACCCTGATTTGATCACAATTTGAAAACATATGTGTAATATGTATGAGTATTTACATGCAGTAAAGGGTTGTCAATTAATTATTAAATATTTATATTTCACAACTATGTCCTGTCATTGAAGGTACAAAAAATATAATGTAGACCCAGTGCCTGACTACAAGCAGCTTACTTTTCAGTAGTAATTCTAATAAATACAGAAAATAATTAGAGAATGTGTCTATTCATTCTACCTATTAACTGGATTGTGGAATAACATGTACAGAAAGTTCAAGACATGAAAATGATACGTTCTCAAAGAAGGATCATGTCATAAAATAAACTGATAATTTATTAAAATGGACAAAAACTATTAAATCCCAAATAAAGCATAAAGAGGATTAAATGAGACATCTAAATCTCTAGAATAAAATGGTAATTTACATTAATAGTAGCTATTTTGAATTGAAACATTAAACTTTTAATTGTGCTTCTCTTATTTTGTGACTTCTCATTCAAATCAATATTGTATAACAATAAATCCTGTACATGGTATATGTGATATTTCTTAATTAGCCAGCATATTTAAATAAATAAATTAGCCCATTATCCAGTAAGAGTAATGGTTTTAATTCATTGAGTACATTGGTTCCAGGCACCAGGTTTATATAATCTTATGTAATTTCATTTGACTTGTGAGGAGGCTGAGGACAGCAAGGTTAATCCACTTCTTCAAGGTCACACAGGTCATAAGAATCAGCTAACACCGTATTTAAATAGGTAAATTATCTACTCCTGATATGAAACAAAATTCCCAGATAAAGACTTAAACACTTCTAAACTAAAGATAATCTTCCTTTTCATTTTCTTCTTACTATACTTAGCAATTCATCCCAATTTACACAAACTTTTACTTACCCTAAATCTTCTTTAAAAGGATTTCTGACTTTTTCACAGAATTATGCATGCCAGTATTTATAATATTTCTAACTACTTTGAGCTAACACTAATCTTTTCTTACTGAATGCTATATTTATAAATATGTAGCCCAGTTCTATTAATGTCAGGATTTTCTGCCAAAATACATACTTTTATTACCCCTGTCCTTTCAATCTATTTTTTTAAAAATTTCTTCTAAAGTGGCTATTCCTGCTCTATTGACCTAGAACATTTTATATCACAATTCAAAACCAGTGCCAAATGTGACCTTAGAATAGCAGGATAATTCCAAATAGTTTTTAACCATAAATATGCAAGAACAAAAAGATAAGTCTATTTTTAAATAAAAACTTTGTTATATCTTCTGTTTTTTGCTGTATAATCTGGGTATTAAAAAAAAGAAAAAAACAAACCTTGAACTCATATGTATCAATATCAGGAAAACCCCTGGCATTATTTTAAAAAATTCTCCCAAATAATTACAACATAAATTTACTTATTTTGTCTTTCCAAATATCAACATCAAGCCTCTCTAATATTTTAACATATAGACTTTCTACTTTTTTTATAGGTTCTGCAGATAGATATGTTACAACATTTAATTTTTAATGGCACCTTTCCAAAAATTAATGCATTTTGGCACAAACCATCAAAATCCAAAATAGCACACCTAACTGCCCAAGTCATTCTGTGAATCCATCAGTACGACACACTATGAAGTAGCATTAAACTATCCTTAGGAACAGAGTTAATGTTTGTAGATGTGCAGACTAGGACTCACAAATATCAAGGTTTCCTAGTACTGGCCTTGCCTTATCGCACACTCTTTTACTTAATGTTGAGAAAGCTACAGTGGCTATTTGGACTTTGTAATATGAAATTGTCAAAAGTTGCTTTTACAGAAGCAAACAAAAACATACAAATGTTAAAATCTTATCTATTCTTACATTTTACATGTGTTTTTTTATATTAAATGGGGTTTGAAATATAAACAAAAATTTGCACTTAGGTCTTTCTATGTATTTTCCAAGTATGTCCCAAATATCGTGATGAATTATGCAATACAGCATAGCACTGACTCCTCTCTATCTTCCTTGGTAAAGTTGTCTATCTAAAAATTTTCTCCAAAATATTAAATTATCTTTTCCTTAAATTGTCACAACACTTTGCAAGCAAAAACAGGTCTTTCTGCAGGTGAGATATAAAATGGCATCTATGAACATAATGAAGCTTAGTTATAGATCTGAGTGTTGAGGAATGATTATTTCTGGAGGAATACTCTAAGAAGCAGTGTAAATGTCTCACGATAGTGATGACAAGTGAGAAGTGCAAAGGACAGTGGCAGGAAATTATGAAGAAAATCTGCCATATATATGTAAGAAGAATCATCGTACAACGGGGTGTCAAGGAGAACCTTTCACTAAGTGAACACAAATACTTCGAGCACAACAATTTGATAAAAGCATTATTGATTAGAAATTAATTTTCAAATGAGGAACTAAAAAAATTTGATTATTAAAATTTATGAAGGTCATTTGATTTCCTTAATTAGTGAACAGTTTTTCCTGACTTAGGGCACTTTTCAATCAAGTACCAATGACATTATTTTCAAATCTAAAAAAATACACAGAAGGTAGTTTATAATCATTTTCCTTATCTAGACTTCTCCTTGTGTTGGGCATTTTTTTTGTACTTTAAAATCAGAGTTACTCTCAATTTAAATAAAAATATGTGACTTTATTTGTAATTATTTTACAAAACTTCCATGTTATTAAGGGGGAGTGATTTTTAGAGGAGGTTGCTTGAACGCTTAAACCTGTCTGCTAATATTGGTTTATAATATTATGTAAGTATCATGTGTACAACATCATATTTCTACTTCTGTATACACTACAGCAGGCTCACCGCCAAAAGTTTCATTTCCATCTCTCACCATACAGTGGATCCTCTTTACCCTTTTTTCCCTCCTACACCCCCCTGCCTCTTCCCCTCTGGTGATCACTACTCAGTTCTCTGTATCTATGTATTTATTTTTGTTTGGTTTGTTTTGTTCATTTGTTGTGTTTGTTTGTTTTTTATATTTCACATATGAGTGAAATCATATGGTATTTGTCTTTCTCCATCTGACTTACTTCACTTAGCAAAATATCCTCCAGGTCCATCCATGCAAATGGCAAGACACCCCCCCCACCAAAAAATCTAAAACAAGTAAAATAAAATAAATAAAATGGTGTGGCTGAAAACAAACAAACAAGGAAAAAACCTGCCTTCTAAATCCAAGCATAGTTGTGAAAGAAAAGGGATTATTTATTATGACTATTTTTCTTGATATTGTTTTGTTTTTTCTAAAATTCAGAAACTGTGAGTACTCAGTAGCTAGAACATCTCTAAGTATAAAGTATTGAACAAATACTTTATTTGTTCAATAAAGTATCTATTGAACAAGTACTATGTGGTGTGTGGGAACTGTACACACATAAATTATCTCTATTCTCTAAACAAGCCCATTACTCCGGAGATGTATAAATTAAGCCATATGAAAGGTAACGAACTTGTGGTCACACAGCAAGTTAAACTTTGAGCCAGATTTTCAACCCAACTTAACCTTATTTTAGGGCTCTCGGGTTCATCTCTGAATAAGACTGCTCTGATGGCCAATGGTATCCCCGTTTTCTTCCAATGATGTGTCCCTTTTGATGTTTCTAATTGTGACTGGCTAATAATTTGAGTTTCTATATTTAACATCAGCTTCAGGTGCCGAAACAAAGGTAACGATTTTGATAAAGCACTCAGAAAAGATTATGAACAATCAGCCTTTTTCATATATAGACACCAACAAGAGCATCTTTGCCTCTCTATCTATTACTGATAAAAATGGTTCTTCTTCCAAAACAAGTATTTTATGAGGCGATCTTCAGCAAATTATTGTATAAATAATTCGTACCCTATTCCTTTCTGTAACCAGATCCCCCTGACTCACCTAGTATGCCTCTGCATCCAAGTCTTAATTCTTTTCCCCCATCTATTTACTTATAGTTGGTGTGTTGGCAAGCAGTTGCTAATATAGTTGCCTGAGGGCCTAGTGGGAGAACTGCAGTGTTTGCATTTATTTTTCCCCCAGGAGTTCACAGAGAAAGCTATGGCAGTAATTTCTGTAATTTCAATATAAAGTTTTACCATGTCATCATCTACTCAGTGTTCTCTGGTCATATAATCCTATGCTTTAATTCATCTTACATAATGACAAGCTCTACTTTAAAGGAAGGGATTTTCTTTTTCCAAATAGGTATATAGCATGAGAAACATGGAAGGAAGCTCTTGGAGGGAGAGATAGAAGGAGGGAGAATTATATGTTGGCCTGGAGTGAAAGGAACAAGCAGAAGATTTACATGTAGTGTTATCATGGTGTGTTGTGTGTCTGTAACTGAAAATTCAGAGTTAGTACATATGCATACAATGAGAATTAATATTTTGGCCTTGGTAATGTAAAATGGACAAAACACCCAAATAGTGAAAAAAGAGGAGAAATTACTGTGACTAAAATGGGAGGTGAACAAAGAAGTCTATATACTTGAATGAAATTGAAAGCCGTGCTGATTAGTTTAAGCCTGGATTCCTGAAGCACTCGGCAACCAGCAAGCAAAGGGGAAAGCTTTAAGGTTCCTGTAACCTGGGGGTCAGATAACTCCAGCCCCAGCCAAATCTGGCCCACAGCATCATACTTTTGTATACTTCAGGGGCAACAAATTATTTGTACATTTTGAAATGTTTCTAAAAAATCAAAAGAAGAAAATATTTTGGACCCATAAAAAGTATAGGAAATTCAAATTTCCATGTTCATAAATAAAGTATTTAATTATGGCAATATAAAATATGTGCAAATTTATTTTCTCTCTTGTTATATAAATGCTTATATAATAGTCTTCATTTTGCCAACTGGCTAGCAAAGCCTAAAATATTTAGTAATTGGCCCTTTACAGAAAAAGCTTTTCAACCTCTGGCTTAATCCAATCAGACCCACCTGGAATTGGATAGATTTCCTGAAACCATAGTGTCTCTAGCCAATGGAGTTGTGGATGACATAGATTCAGGAAAGCTTTTTACTCAGAACTTTCACTGGAACAGATAGTACAGGCAAATAATGTGTATATGAATTAATTATATAACTTATTTGTTATTTTAAGTTTATTATGTGAATTTTATATCCATATGAATATAATAACATGAATCCAGATATATAATATATTCATTATAATGAAGTTATTATTTGAGATCTGCACATGAAAGAATCTGACCTATTTTTTTTCAAATATATAAAGAAGAAACACTTTGGGGAAGATAGGATATTATATCATCACAATGAGATTTTATCCTTTACCAATTTACGCTCTTCTAATTTTAATGTAGTCGTTTCACTATTGATAATCAGCAAACAATTGTGAGAGTGCTCTTTTCCCCTCCCCTTGAACAGCTGTGGGAGGATGAAAATATAAATTGTAGGAATTAATGATTGGCTAGTCTGTTCTGTAACAGTCTGGCAACAATCAAACACAATCTCTAGATGACACTTTTTGAGACTGGAGAGCAAATCTAAAAGGATGAGAACTGTTTTCTTAATTGGATTTATAAATTTAAACAAAATAGATACCCTGTAGTATGTTTAGATTATAAAGTAGAGAAAACAGGTATTTAAAAATATAGGCCATATATTTAGAAAGAGAAGCAAGGTCACATGACTCAAATCTTTAGCGGTGACTTTCTGAATTGCAGCTAAACATCCACTGGTTAATTGGGGGAGACTGACTTAGAAGTCAAAGACAAGGCTTTATCATTAAGGGCAGATTTGATGGATCCAGGCACTGGATAAGATGTCCCTTGATAACTCTACTTAAGCAGCAGGTTTGAGATTTTCATTACTAACACATATACATTAACAAATAACTATGTTACTGTAAAATTACAATGAAAATAATAATTCTTAAAAGCCTTAGAGGATGATAGAGAAGATGGCGGAAGAGTAAGACGCGGAGATCACATTCCTTCCCACAGATACAGTAGAAATACACCTACACGTGGAACTGCTCCTACAGTACACCCACTGAACGCTGGCAGAAAACGTCCGACCTCCAAAAAGGCAAGAAACTCCCCCCGTACTTGGGTAGGGCAAAAGAAAAAAGAAATAACAGAGACAAAAGAATAGGGACGGCACCTGCACCAGTGGGAGGGAGCCGTGAAGGAGGAAAGGTTTCCATGCACTAGGAGCCCCTTCGCGGGCGGAGACTGCGGGGGGCGGAGGGGGGAAGCTTCAGAGCCACGGAGGAGAGCACAGCCACAGGGGTGCGGAGGGCAAAGCGGAGAGGTTCCCGCACAGAGGCTCGGCGCCGAGCAGCACTCACCAGCCCGAGAGGCTTGTCTGCTTAGCCGCCGGGGCGGGCGGGGCTGGGAGCTGAGGCTTGGGCTTCGGTCGGATCGCAGGGAGAGGACTGGGGCTGGTGGCGTGAACACAGCCTGAAGGGGTTAGCGCACCACAGCTAGCCCGGAAGAAGTCCGGGAAAAAGTCTGCAGCTGCCGAAGAGGCAAGAGACTTTTTCTTGCCTCTTTGTTTCGCGGCGGGCAAGGAGAGGGGATTCAGAGCACCGCCTAAACGAACTCCAGAGAAGGGCGCGAGCCGCGGCTATCAGCGCGGATCCCACAGCAACAGGGGAGCAGAGGGAAAATCGGAGAGACTCCCGCACAGAGGCTCGGCGCCGAGCGGCGCTCACCAGCCCGAGAGGCTTGTCTGCTCCCCCGCCGGGGCGGGCAGGGCTGGGAGCTGAGGCTCGGGCTGCGGTCGGATCGCAGGGAGAGGACTGGGGCTGGCGGCGTGAACACAGCCTGAAGGGGTTGGCGCACCACAGCTAGCCGGGAGGGAGACCGGGAAAAGGTCTGCAGCTGCCGAAGAGGCAAGAGACTTTTTCTTGCCTCTTTGTTTCGCTGCGCGCAAGGAGAGGGGATTCAGAGCGCCGCCTAAACAAACTCCAGAGAAGGGCGCGAGCCGCGGCGATCAGCGCGGACCCCAGAGACGGGCGTGAGACGCTGGGGCTGCTGCTGCCGCCTCCAAAAAGCCTGTGTGTGAGCACAGGTCACTCTCCACACCTCCCCTCCCGGGAGCCTGTGCAGCCCGCCACTGCCAGGGTCCCGGGATCCGGGGACAACATCCCCGGGAGAACGCACTGCGCGCCTCGAGCTGGTGCAACGTCACGCCGGCCTCTGACGCCGCAGGCTCGCCCCGCCTCCTCCGTACCGCTCCCTCCCCCCGCCTGAGTGAGCCAGAGCCCCCGAAGCAGCGGCTCCTTTAACCCCGTCCTGTCTGGGCGGGGAACAGACGCCCTCAGGCGACCTACACGCAGAGGCGGGTCCAAATCCAAAGCTGAACCCCAGGAGCTGTGCGAACAAGGAAGAGAAGGGGAAATCTCTCCCAGCAGCCTCAGAAGCAGCGGATTAAAACTCCACAGACAACTTGATGTACCTGCATCTGTGGAATACCTGAATAGACAACGAATCATCCCAAATTCAGGAGGGGGACTCTGGGAGCAGGAGATATTAATTTTTCCCCTTTTCCTTTTTTTTGTGAGTGTATATGTATATGCTTCTGGGTGAGATTTTGTCTGTATAGCTTTGCTTTACAATAGCTTTATTTTACTTCACTATATTATAGCCTCTTTCTTTCTTTCTTTCTTTCTATTTTTTCTCCCTTTTACTCTGAGCCGTGTGGACAAAAGGCTCTTGGTGCTCCAGCCAGGCATCAGGGCCGTGGCTCTGAGGTGGGAGAGCCAACTTCAGAACACTGGTCCACAAGAGACCTCCCAGCTCCACGTAATACCAAACGGCAAAAATCTCCCAGAGATCTCCATCTCAACATCAAGACCCAGCTTCACTCGACGACCAGCAAGCTACAGTGCTGGACATCCTATGCCAAACAACTAGCTAGACAGGAACACAACCCCATCCATTGGCAGAGAGGCTGCCTAAAATCATAATAAGGCCACAGACACCACAAAATACACCACCAGACGTGGACGTGCCCACCAGAAAGACAAGATCTAGCCTCATCCACCAGAACTCAGGCACTAGTTCCCTCCACCAGGAAGCCTACACAACCCACTGAACCAACCTTAGCCGCTGGGGACAGATACCAAAAACAACGGGAACTACGAACCTGCAGCCTGTGAAAAGGAGACCCCAAACACAGTAAGATAGGCAAAATGAGACGACAGAAAAACACACAGCAGATGAAGGAGCAGGCTCAAAACACACTGGACTTAACAAATGAAGAGGAAATAGGTAGTCTACCTGAAAAAGAATTCAGAATAATGATAGTAAGGATGATCCAAAATCTTGGAAACAGAATAGACAAAATGCAAGAAACATTTAACAAGGATGTAGAAGAACTAAAGAGGAACCAAGCAATGATGAAAAACACAATAAATGAAATTAAAAATACTCTAGATGGGATCAATAGTAGAATAACTGAGGCAGAAGAAAGGATAAGTGACCTGGAAGATAAAATGGTGGAAATAACTACTACAGAGCAGGATAAAGAAAAAAGAATGAAAAGAACTGAGGACAGTCTCAGGGACCTCTGGGACAACATTAAACGTGCCAACATTCGAATTATAGGGGTCCCAGAAGAAGAAGAGAAAAAGAAAGGGACTGAGAAAATTTTTGAAGAGATTATAGTTGAAAACTTCCCTAATATGGGAAAGGAAATAGTTAATCAAGTCCTGGAAGCACAGAGAGTCCCATACAGGATAAACCCAAGGAGGAACACGCCAAGACACATATTAATCAAACTGTCAAAAATTAAATATAAGGAAAACATATTAAAGGCAGCAAGGGAAAAAAAACAAATAACACACAAGGGAATCCCCATAAGGTTAACATCTGATCTCTCAGCAGAAACTCTGCAAGCCAGAAGGGAGTGGCAGGATATACTTAAAGTCATGAAGGAGAAAAACCTACAACCAAGATTACTCTACCCAGCAAGGATCTCATTCAGATTCGATGGAGAAATTAAAACCTTTACAGACAAGCAAAAGCTGAGAGAGTTCAGCACCACCAAACCAGCTTTACAACAAATGCTAAAGGAACTTCTCTAGGCAAGAAACACAAGAGAAGGAAAACACCTACAATAACAAACCCAATACATTTAAGAAAATGGGAATAGGAACATACATATCGATAATTACCTTGAATGTAAATGGATTAAATGCTCCCACCAAAAGACACAGGCTGGCTGAATGGATACAAAAACAAGACCCATACATATGCTGTCTACAAGAGACCCACTTCAGACCTAGGGACACATACAGACTGAAAGTGAGGGGATGGAAAAAGATATTCCATGCAAATGGAAATCAAAAGAAAGCTGGAGTAGCAATTCTCATATCAGACAAAATAGACTTTAAAATAAAGACTATTACAAGAGACAAAGAAGGACACTATATAATGATCAAGGGATCGATCCAAGAGGAAGGTATAACAATTGTAAATATTTATGCACCCAACATAGGAGCACCTCAATACATAAGGCAAATACTAACAGCCATGAAAGGGGAAATTGACAGCAACACAATCATAGTAGGGGACTTTAACACCCCACTTTCACCAATGGACAGATCATCCAAAATGAAAATAAATAAGGAAACACAAGCTTTAAATGATACATTAAACAAGATGGACTTAATTGATATTTATAGGACATTCCACCCAAAAACAACAGAATACACATTTTTCTCAAGTGCTCATGGAACATTCTCCAGGATAGATCATATCTTGGGTCACAAATCAAGCCTTGGTCAATTTAAGAAAATTGAAATCGTATCAAGTATCTTTTCCGACCACAACGCTATGAGACTAGATATCAATTACAGGAAAAGATCTGTAAAAAATACAAACACATGGAGGCTACACAATACATTACTTAATAACGAAGTGATTACTGAAGAAATCAAAGGGGAAATCAAAAAATACCTAGAAACAAATGACAATGGAGACACGACGACCCAAAACCTATGGGACACAGCAAAAGCAGTGCTAAGAGGGAAGTTTATAGCAATACAAGCCTACCTCAAGAAACAGGCAACATCTCGAATAAACAACCTAACCTTGCACCTAAAGCAATTAGAGAAAGAAGAACAAAAAATCCCCAAAGCCAGCAGAAGGAAAGAAATTATAAAGATCAGGTCAGAAATAAATGAAAAAGAAATGAAGGAAACAATAGCAAAAATCAATGAAACTAAAAGCTGGTTCTTTGAGAAGATAAACAAAATTGATAAACCATTAGCCAGACTCATCAAGAGAAAAAGGGAGAAGACTCAGATCAATAGAATTAGAAATGAAAAAGGAGAAGTAACCACTGACACTGCAGAAATACAAAAGATCATGAGAGATTACTACAAGCAACTCTATGCCAATAAAATGGACAACCTGGAAGAAATGGACAGATTCTTAGAAATGCACAAACTGCCGAGACTGAACCAGGAAGAAATAGAAAATATGAACAGACCAATCACAAGCACTGAAATTGAAACTGTGATTAAAAACCTTCCAACAAACAAAAGCCCAGGACCAGATGGCTTCACAGGCGAATTCTATCAAACATTTAGAGAAGAGCTAACACCTATCCTTCTCAAACTCTTCCAAAATATTGCAGAGGGAGGAACACTCCCAAACTCATTCTACGAGGCCACCATCACCCTGATACCAAAACCAGACAAAGATGTCACAAAGAAAGAAAACTACAGGCCAATATCACTGATGAACATAGATGCAAAAATCCTCAACAAAATACTAGCAAACAGAATCCAACAGCACATTAAAAGGATCATACACCATGATCAAGTGGGGTTTATCCCAGGAATGCAAGGATTCTTCAATATACGCAAATCAATCAATGTGATACACCATATTAACAAATTGAAGGAGAAAAACCATATGATCATCTCAATAGATGCAGAGAAAGCTTTTGACAAAATTCAACACCCATTTATGATAAAAGCCCTGCAGAAAGTAGGCATAGAGGGAACTTTCCTCAACATAATAAAGACCATATATGACAAACCCACAGCCAACATTGTCCTCAATGGTGAAAAACTGAAACCATTTCCACTAAGATCAGGAACAAGACAAGGTTGCCCACTCTCACCACTATTATTCAACATAGTTCTGGAAGTCCTAGCCACAGCAATCAGAGAAGACAAAGAAATAAAAGGAATCCAAATCGGAAAAGAAGAAGTAAAGCTGTCACTATTTGCAGATGACATGATACTATACATAGAGAATCCTAAAGATGCTACCAGAAAACTCCTAGAGCTAATCAATGAATTTGGTAAAGTAGCAGGATACAAAATTAATGCACAGAAATCTCTTGCATTTCTATACACTAATGACGAAAAATCTGAAAGTGAAATTAAGAAAACACTCCCATTTACCATTGCAACAAAAAGAATAAAATATCTAGGAATAAACCTACCTAAGGAGACAAAAGACCTGTATGCAGAAAATTATAAGACACTGATGAAAGAAATTAAAGATGATACAAATAGATGGAGAGATATACCATGTTCCTGGATTGGAAGAATCAACATTGTGAAAATGACTCTACTACCCAAAGCAATCTACAGATTCAATGCAATCCCTATCAAACTACCACTGGCATTTTTCACAGAACTAGAACAAAAAATTTCACAATTTGTATGGAAACACAAAAGACCCCGAATAGCCAAAGCAATCTTGAGAACGAAAAATGGAGCTGGGGAATCAGGCTCCCTGACTTCAGACTATATTACAAAGCTTCAGTAATCAAGACAGTTTGGTATTGGCACAAAAACAGAAATATAGATCAATGGAACAGGATAGAAAGCCCAGAGATAAACCCACACACATATGGTCAACTTATCTTTGATAAAGGAGGCAAGCATATACAGTGGAGAAAAGACAGCCTCTTCAATAAGTGGTGCTGGGAAAATTGGACAGGAACATGTAAAAGTATGAAATTAGAACACTCCCTGACACCATGCACAAAAATAAACTCAAAATGGATTAAAGACCTAAGTGTAAGGGCAGACACTATCAAACTCTTAGAGGAAAACATAGGCAGAACACTCCATGACATACATCACAGCAAGATTCTTTTTGACCCAGCTCCCAGAGAAATGGAAATAAGAACACAAATAAACAAATGGGACCTAATGAAACTGAAAAGCTTTTGCACAGCAAAGGAAACCATAAACAAGACCAAAAGACAACCCTCAGAATGGGAGAAAATATTTGCAAATGAAGCAACTGACAAAGGATTAATCTCCAAGATTTACAAGCAGCTCATGCAGCTCAATAACAAAAAAACGAACAACCCAATCCAAAAATGGGCAGAAGATCTAAATAGACATTTCTCCAAAGAAGATATACAGATGGCCTACAGACACATGAAAGAATGCTCAACATCATTAATCATTAGAGAAATGCAAATCAAAACTACAATGAGATATCATCTCACACCGGTCAGAATGGCCATCATCAAAAAATCTAGAAACAATAAATGCTGGAGAGGGTGTGGAGGAAAGGGAACACTCTTGCACTGTTGGTGGGAATGTAAATTGATACAGCCACTATGGAGAACAGTATGGAGGTTCCTTAAAAAACTACAAATAGAACTACCATACGACCCAGCAATCCCACTACTGGGCATATACCCTGAGAAAACCATAGGTCAAAAAGAGTCATGTACCAAAATGTTCATTGCAGCTCTATTTACAATAGCCAGGACATGGAAGCAACCTAAATGTCCATCGACAGATGAATGGATGAAGAAGATGTGGCACATATATACAATGGAATATTACTCAGCCATAAAAAGAAATGAAATGGAGGTATTTGTAATGAGGTGGATGGAGTTAGAGTCTGTCATACAGAGTGAAGTAAGTCAGAAAGAGAAAAACAAATACAGTATGCTAACACATATATATGGAATCTAAGGGAAAAAAAAAAAAAAAAGGCCATGAAGAACCTAGTGGCAAGACGGGAATAAAGACACAGACCTACTAGAGAATGGACTTGAGGATATGGGGAGGGGGTGGGGTGAGATGTGACAGGGTAAGAGAGTGTCATGGACATATATACACTACCAAATGTAAAATAGATAGCTAGTGGGAAGCAGCCGCATAGCACAGGGAGATCAGCTCGGTGCTTTGTGACCACCTAGAGGGGTGGGATGGGGAGGGTGGGAGGGAGGGAGATGCAGGAGGGAAGAGAAATGGGAACATATTGTATATGTATAACAGATTCACTTTGTTATAAAGCAGATGCTAACACACTATTGTAAGGCAATTATACTTCAATAAAGATGTTTGAAAAAAAAAAAAGCCTTAGAGAAATAAAAAGCAAACTAAAATCAAGTTTTTGGTTTTGCATTATAGTATTTCTTCAAAATAATCTAACACAATGCCTTTCTTTTTCTTCATTTTTTTTTTTTTTTTTTTTTGAGTTGAGGGGGCTGGCAAATCTCTGGGTTAATCTTATATCACTAATTATTTCATTGTTCTGTGTTTTGACTTCATGTTCTTTTTAAGTCACAAAGATAAGATAGATAAGCAAAAGGCAAAAAAAGAATTCCCAAAGTTTATACTGATCACAAATGTATTTTTAATAACATTTAAGATTAACTTTAGTCATGAAAATTAATTTACAATATTTCTCCCCTGTAAAAAGATAAAGCATTACCAATAAGGCTAAAGGAAACTGTGCCCACTACTCCAAATCCTTGCTTTGTTACAGGCATCCCTTTCTGAGGTGCCATGCTATCTCTGAGTTTATAGAACTGAATTCCAAACTGCCAGAATGAGGAAAAGGTCATGGTGCAAAAGAAGTATGGGAAAAATATATTAGTCACTATAGCCAAATATATTAATACCAAAAGATTATATAATGAAAAATCCAAACAATATATTTTAATATATAAGTTTGATGTCAATGCTCTGATACATAATCAAGTGGCTTCCCATTCATTCATGAGTAGAAGTCAAAGTTCTTACCAGGAGCACAAAGCTTCATTCAGATCACCCTCCCATCTCATCTCTCTCTACTCTCTCCCTCACTCATTCAGTCCAGCTGCACTGATCTAGTCAAGGCTCTTTGAACAAGTCAAGCACACTCCCAGTTCAGAGCACCAGTGCTGTTCCTGCTGCCTGAGATGCTATTCCCCCTACCCCCCATCCCCCCACCCCACCCCCCAGACACAGCTCCTGGCAAGCTCTCTTCTTTCCTTTGGGTCTTCAAATTAAAAGTCACTTTCGTTAGAAGGTCTGCCTGGCCTCCTTATCTAAGTTTCCACCCCACCTTCCTCATACTTCATTTCTTCATTTTCTGGAGCATTTTGCCTCCTGTGCACTCTCTCTATGTATTTTCCTTAAAACCTAGTTTCTTGACTAACCCTCTCACTAGACTATAAGGTGCTGAATCCAAAGATTTTTCTCTGATATGTTCACTGATGACTCCTTTGTACTAGAAGACAGTGTGTCATATGATAGGTGTTCAATAAATATTTGCAAATATAGTCTTTCAATATTTTAAGATTTACTTCTTTCATATGAGACCATTATATGTGGCATAGTCAGTGAATTAGTTCAACTTTTTCTTTTGGCAATGATATAAGCACAAATTAGAATAGCTTAAGTCTAAAAAGTTAGACGATGATGGACATGGGTTGAAATTCTGTAACTTTTCAAACCTCGATCTCATACCTACATGGCAGAAGAGGTCTTCCCAGTTCCTACATGGCAGAAGAGGTCGATCTCATACCTACATGGCAGAAGAGGTCTTCCCAGTTCCTTTTTCTGGACCAGTGCTTTCTCAGTCTACACAAAAATGGTCACAAGAAGGATCTCTCTGTTTGTACTGAGGTGCAATATCTTCTGAATTTTATGTAATGTGCATTCAGAAACTTTTTGCCCAGGAAGGAGAACCTTAAAGAAATCCAGAGGATTTTATTGGGGAAATAAAAACAAAATTCTCCTACTAATCTAGAAAACTTCTCCATAAAGGTAGAAGAGAAAGAAAACAATTTTATTATTGACCAAACATCAAGCCAGAATGTGATACTCATCACAGGCAATCCACTAACAGTCTGGAAAAATAAAAAGAAACCTTGCCCATTTATACAGCCAAGCAGATACAACCTATTACCTACAAGTTCTCAAATAATAACTAGTTCTCAAGTAAGAGGATCGACAGCACTGTTTGTCACACACATTCATCCTAGATTCACCTGGTAATTAGGGTGGACATTTGTGTTTGTTAATTGATTTTATCCAAAGGAAAAATAAACTTTTTTGCCCTTACAAGGTAAGTTTTGAAAATGGAAAGAGAACAATGTTGAATAAAAAGAGTGCAGTTTTGTGTGAGCAAGTGTGTAAAAAGTTGATTTTTTTAAAGGGAGCAGTGTGAAGTGTTGAGTGGAAAGAGAAATACTAATTACATAGAAGACAACATATAAAAACTGAGCACTTCAGAGCAAAAAGATCCCCATTATGGTGAATAATTACAGAAAACTGAGTATGCAGTGTCCCTAAGAGAAAGTTCTTTACCATATTTCCCCCACAGGACTAGCTCTATAAATTGCTTTTATAACTGACACTTCAAGTTTGTAGCTTACTACTGCTTTTCAGAGACATACTAGCTGCCATACTAAATTTTCCATTCTTTAAAAATTAAACATCAGTGTCAGACTATGCCTTGTTTTTTAAATTCCTTTTTTTCTAAATGACCTCATCTTTTTAATTTTTATTTTCATAAATGTAATAAACTCCTGGTTAAAATGGTAGGATGAGCTAATACGCAAAGTCCCTCTACTTCAAGCTCATAGAAAGGCAGTGTGAAATACAACTAGAATATTAACTACATAGCTGAGTTTAAAAAAATTGAAAAAGAAAGAAAATAAATGAAAATTCATAGATATCAAAGGGAAAAAAGAGAGGAAGAGGAGGAGGAGATGCATAGCCAGTGTTGAGCACAAGCGTACTGCTTAGCCAACAGCAGGTCCACAACAGGTGGTCCACCCTGGGCACTGGAGCTTTAATACCCTCACTGTGTGCGTACATGCGCATGCGTGTGTGTGTGTGTGTGTGTGTGTGTGTGTGTGTGTGTGTGTGTGTGTGTGTTGAGGACAGGCAGTGGTGTCAAAGCTGCAGGACTCTTGCTTATGGGGGATCTAAAACCCATGAGAGATTGAGTATACAAAACGACAATTGCCAGACCTAATATAAAAGTAGAACTCTCACCTACAACCTCGGTAGCAACCAGCCCAGGAAGCCTAACTACAGCTTCTGTAGCACTCACCCCAAACTGCCACAATTTGGTCAATAATTACCAGCTTTCCTAATTTTTTCTCCTCCCTTTATAACTCAGGACCAACTAGAAAAAGCCAAATATGCTCCCCAAACCAATCATATAAGATGCCCCGCATATAGCTAACCAGTGTCCAGCTTCCCCATGCAAATAACTTCCAGTTGGAGCATACCTGAAGCTTCTTTTTGAATTATAAAGCCTTCCTGCTCTCTGCCTGACTCTTGATTCTCTGCCAAATGCAAATGATGGTGGCTGACTTCCTTGTTATAACAAGTCTAAATAGATCATCTTTGCTTGTTTTCTTTTGTTTGTACTCACACACTAAATGTCTTGGCGGAGGCAAATATGAATTCATCTCCAGGCACTTAGGAATATTGAACCACTCTGTTTATGCAGGACTCCATAAAAAATAACTTGCCGAGAAGATGATGAGCCATTAAAAAAGCATTTAATATCAGCAAGTAAACAAAATTTCTGTGACAAAGAAGAATTAAACAAGTAAATATAGATAATGGATTCTCTTCTCTTATAGTCTATCAATTGTTTTGCTTATTTGGACCATGAGTGTTGTCTAGATTTTTTAAGGGAAATAATTGTTTACAAGTTGTTTTAATTTTTATGCTATTAACCATCAAACAAATAGAATTACCAGTGCCTTCCCCCTTGACTTGGCTGATCACCTACAATGCCACAGAGCCCATACCCTGGTAGATAAAAATTGATAGAATTTATAGTCTTAGGCTTCTATTTTTATCAAATATTTCTATGTGGTCTTGAAACACATATCTTTTCATTTCAGTGCTGCATTGAAGAGTGTATGTGTATATATACATATATAATATATATACACACTGGTTAAATCTCAGCTTTTAGGACATTGTACCAGCTCACTGAAAAATGCTTTTTAAAAAAATCTCAAACATCAAAGAATTGAAACAACTAAATAGTTACCTTGAATGTAGGGGTTTTTGAAAGAAAGAAAGAGAAAGAGGAGGAGAGAAAAGAGAGAGAGAGAAAGAAAGAAAGAAAGAAAGAAAGAAAGAAAGAAAGAAAAAGAGAGAGAGAGAAAGAAAGAAAAAGAAAGAAAGAGAGAGAGAAAGAAAGAAAAAGAAAGAAAGAGAAAAAGAGAAAGAGAAAGAAAGAAAGAAAGAAAAGGAGAGACAAGGAGAGACAAGGAGAGAGGGAGGGAGGGAAGGAGGGCAGGAGGAGTGAAGGAAGGAAAGAAGAAAGGAAGGAAGAAGGAATTAGGGGAAGGCAAAAATTCTCTCCTCTTACTCTTCTGATACCTCTTTAGAAGTTCTCTTATCGGTAAACACACTGGAAACATACTCTAATTAAAAGAGAGCCTTAAAATATTAGGAGCACAGGCCACCTTTGTTTGACCTCTTCTGACTATGAAATCATGAAATCACAGCCTTCCTCACACAGGCATCTAAACATTTTGCTGCAAGGATCAGGCTATTTTAAAAAGTGAAACTACAGTTGAAAAAAAATAACCCTCAGTTGATGCCTGCTTAATAACATGATTTTGTTTGTCTTTGTAAAACATTTTAGAAAAATCATGTCATTAAATGATTTTTATCAAAAGCATTTTAAAAACCTGGAAAGCAAGGCACAAAAATTAAAATCTGTCTTTAGGAAATATTGGCCTCCACAAAATCCAAATTTATAACCAATAGCAGCTTGAGGACTGCTGGCTTATTAGGAAAGAAAACAGACCGTAAAGTGAAAGAATTTTTCCCCCTTCCCATTCAGCTGGCTTACTCCCTGAACTTTTGAAAAAGTTTTAATTATTTGGGGCTTTAATATCATCAAAGGTTATAATAATACTTATCAGCAGCCTGTTTACAAACACATTCATAGGATCAGCTTAGGAGTGCCAATCATGGAACCTTGCTTCTTCCAGGGCTGGGTCTATGTCTTGACTTGCCTCTAGGGACCAGACCATTGTATACCGATTGTGCTCACTAAATGCTTACTTGATGAATTAATTAGTTACAAATTATTTCATTCACCTTTTTGTGGAGATGATTATCTGGGTTATGGTGATAAAGAGGTGAAACCTTGTTTATAGACCACCCGTTCCCATCAAGGCTGATTGGGGGAATGTACGTCCTTGAAGTTCAGCTGAGTCCTTAGTTCCACCATATTCTTAGATAGATAACAGGATCCAACTCCACGCATCACTTGCCAAATTTAGGACTTAGTAGTCCACCATCATCAACACTATTAAATATTCACTGTAACTGAGTTCCTCAGCTGTGCCCAGTTTTAACCCTCATTAATATATTTATCAAATACAAATTTTAATTCATGTATACTTTTTGTCTATTTCACTTCTTGAAGGAATTTTTTCCTGAAGTTTAATACCTACTGTTTGAAATACTTGTGTTCCTTTTATTGGTCTAAAATATACTGGGGCAAGGAAGGGATGTGTAGGTGGTTGTTACAGAGTCACTCTTGTAAATCACAAAATCTCTGAATTTCTAAATTGGAAGGGACCTTTGAGCATTTAAAGAACATTTCTCCCCACGAGTTCTGGAGGATACCTTCAATGAATATGCATGTTAATTGGATAATTGGTGTTCGGAGAGAGGTTCAGACTGGTTGCCATGGGAGAGGCATTCAATCCAACCTGGTGGTTGAAGGAAGCCATGATGGAGGGGTAAGAGTAGACCAGGTGAAGAAAGGTAAAAGGTGCTCCAGGTAGATGGATCAGAAAAAGACAACGCTGGTTGGAGTTGTACAACAATTGGGTGAGGGTTAGAAGGAGCAGGCACGGAGGAGGGAAAAGAACTACAATCACAAGGTAATGTAGAGGAGGGAAATGAATCCGGAGAAATGAGAAGGTCTGGTCAGGAAGGGAGTTTTGAGCTGTGATAAAAAATGTGAACTAAACAGTGCTTCTCAAACTCTGGTGGAGGATAAGGGACACATTCTGAGAATTCTTAAATTTGTGTTTCATTCTGACGGAAAAAATGTTAAAGTATATTGCTACTTAAAAAGGTAACAAGACTTTAGTTTCTTAAGATGGGGCTCTACAAAATAAGGATTGAGGATAAATATCTGAGAAACATCAGTGATTTATACATATCTTCCCTGAAGACTGTAAAATAATTCCCTATTCATGACAAAACTCCATCGTACATTATAACCACTGGTTCCCTTTTATCTACACTATTATTTGTTTAACCCATTAAGAACTCTAACGTATATGTGAGTCACACTTTCACCTTGCAAAAACTATGTGGCCTATTTTAAGTGTTCAATAAATGTATTACAGACATCAAGAAAAAAATTTTTATGCTATTACTTCTTTTTGTATATCTAGTGATTTTTATGTATCTATTCACACTCTTAAAAAGGGCTAGTGACTTTTTGGATTTTCTTCTTCACTATTATATGGAAAGAACTCCTTCCCATCTAGGTTTCTCCTTCCAGTAGGAATTCTGAGTAGGAGCTTTGTGAAACAAGGTAGTTTTCCCTTGATAGCTGTGGACTTTCCAAATATCTGAATGGGAAGAGTGTTTCCCAGGAACCTCAGTGTGGAATTAAGCCTCTTGTGTTCTTTGTTTGATGGGCAAGTTGATTGTTTTTTGCTTTTAGCTTAGAGAAAAGATATGTCAGTTTTGCCCAGTCTGTGTCCAGTTTTGCCTCTGTTCTGCCTGGGAATGAGGGAAGGATGGGAGAGCAGAACGATTCAGTTGCCTTTGTTTGCATCCTTCCATGAGCTCTCATGGTCCAGCTCTGCTTCTCAACTCGGTCCTCTGCAGGCACTTCTGACAGCAGCCCAGAGCCCCATTGATGTTCTACTGGGCACACTGACTGCCATATACTCTGCAGATACTCTAAGTATATTCTAGGAATTTTGGCTTTGGAGTTTTCCATGTTCCTCTTCCATTCACACTCTTCATGAAATTTGATTAATTCTCTCTGAAGTTGTAGACCTAGTCACTATCTTCTCTACGTTGTTAGTAATTTCTTTCTTTCTGCACCTTAAGACTTCATTTTAGTGCAATTTTCAGTAAACAGGAAGGCAAATACATATGTGCTTAATCTTCATGAGCCACAAATGCTTTATTATACCTAATTTTAATGCTATAGGTTGTAACTTAAAAAAGAATTTCCCTCCTCAGTTTTTGATGTTCATGGTTACATTTTGTCTTAAAGTGTGTCAAAGAAAAATTGCACTGGATAAAGTGAAACAGTCAAGGAAGACTTTATTCAAGGCTATTGAAATAGGAGAGAAAGGCCAGAATGGAGTGTGAACGCAACCCTGCTAAAACAAAAGGTGGGAGAAGTTTAGGAACTGGGGATGGGGGTGGGGTCATAGGCCATCTGTGTTTGCTAATTGGCCTTATTCAAAGGAGAAGTAAACTTTCTCCTATCTTCATGCAGAAGGTAGTTTCACAGTGTGGACTGTGTTGCTCCCAAAAGTTAGGCTGCTGTCTTTCCATAGAAATGGGGAAATAGGGGTGCTGCCTTCCTTGAAGTTTACATTTCAAGAGGTTAGCTCCCAGGTCCTTGAGAAACTCAGTCCTAAGTTGTAAAACTTAGAGTTTTTAAAAAAGATTTACATCTCAAATGGGCAGAGAAAGGATTGACAATTATAAATTTTCGAAAGTAAATGCTCTAAGAAAATGGAAGTCAGGGGCCAAGAATCAGGAAGAAGCCTGTCTAAAATTTAGTCAAGCTGAAGGGGAACTTAAGGCCATTTTGATCAAGTACAATAGATTTTCAGCTAGATTTCATTAACCTTCCTCCTAGACTAGGTCACTATTTAATGACTATGGAAACTATTTGGTAGGAAATCCTAAACACTAGGACACCTTTCCTAATTCATTGCATTTGTTATACCCTAGGCAGCCATTTCACTTGTATCATTCAAGGAATGCAGTTCGCAAACCAAATAGTACACTCTTTAAAATCTGGCTTGTTTTCATTCGATTTCATTTTGTTCTGTATTAGAAAAATGTCCTTGAAATAAACAAAACTATGTAGAATATTTTATAGGCTGCCATGATTCATAGTTATTGAGAAGATTTAGTAAATTATAATGGGATGTGTGTTCAATATCAATCAGAATCTCAAAGATTATGAATTACTAATCACATATACAATAGGAGATAAGTATCACATTAAATGTCAAAAATTTAGTAGCATGTTAAGACAGTTCATTTGTGCAATATAAAATAAGTAAGATTTAATTGGTGCAAGAGCTTTATTTTTGTAAAATAAAATAGGATTATACAATTGACACAAATTATTTAAAGATTTTAGTTTGGAATAGATGTCCAACTTCTATGTGACAGAAGTGTTCTGGGAAGCTCTTGGTACTTTTGTTTTATTATCTGACTGCCCTTTCACTGCTTAGGTTGATCAAATAACAAAATTAATTAGAATTTTTAGAGTTTGGGTAGCTATAATTCAAGAAATTCTACCTCAGACTTCTATGAATAAATAGGCAATAATTCATATACAGGAGTGTGACATTTAATGACTGTCAAATGTTTACCCTTGAGTGTGTTATTGACTTTAATTATTTTCTGTTTTTGTGGTGAAGTTATATAACCTGTGTGGATGTAGGCATCAGATAAATTAACATTATCTTGTAAGGAAACAAATAAAACTATTTAAGTTGTCAGATGTTGGTAAAACTGTTAAGCGACTGAAGTTTGAAGTAACCAGCATTTTATCTAAAATATGCTTCGTCTCCCCCACCCCGAACCCCCAGAGAAGTTGGGAATACAGAACTGGAGGCGGAGCTCTCCCGGAATCCATTTCCTCCATCCCTTTGCCTGTAGAAAGATTTTGTATCATCTTTATCACTAAGACAGTCTTATCCAGTCTTGTATCTTCTCTTTGAATACTATATTTTTTTACTAACACACACACACATAAACACACAAAACTTGAAACTAACACAAAGAACTGAAAGATCTATAGTTTATGATCATGGCCACACGTTGAATCATTGAATAGAGATCCTAATCTGTCATAACAACTTTACAGGGTTTTAAGGATTATATTTGTTAATTTAAAGAAAAATGCTTTTTGAACTGTAAAGCACTGTATAAATATAAGGCATTGTCATTAAAGCTGAATTTACTAAACATAAACTTCTGAAATTATAATCTTCATACTAATCCCTTATGTTTACAATGGTATGCTTATCCACTTCAATACATGCCAACCAAGCCATGGACTACAACAATGACATATCAACTGACCACAGAATATCTTGCTAGCTACTTACAAGCTAATTCATAATTTATTGAGACTTAACCTTCTCTGGGAGCTGCACATCCTGTCTTATCATTATAATCCATGTTTGTGGACCATCCTGATACACCAGGATTGTTATTCCCATTCCTCTGTGTACTATTCCTATCAAATCACACTGAGGAGATGATGGTCAAAAGGTTACATTCATATGACTTTAAGAAGTGACTGAAGCACTTATTTTATTACTCCAAGTTAGATAAATATTTAGCGATACCTATCAGCAAACAAAATGTTTGAGGAACAAAGAAATTCTTCCCAAGATTACAAGGATCTTTTTGACTTTGTTCAAATACTCTAAAACACACAAAATTTGAGCTATTTATTGCTTTGATATATTGGTCACTTAATCAAATGAGTAGTAAAGAAAACATGAGTATGGTTGGCAGAATGATAGCACCTCATAGATGTGCACACCCTAATCTCTGGAATCTGTGAATATGTTACATGGCAAAAGGGACTTTACAGACATAATTAAGGTAACAGACCTTAAAACAAGCAGAAGAGACAAAAGGTAGGATAAAAGGATTCAGAGCTCTGCCACCAGCTCTGAGATGAAGAAATCCACATTCAAGGAGAGAAGAGAGGCCTCTAGGAGCTCAGGACAGCTGAAAGCTGACAGGGACTTAAGTTCTACAACTACAAGGAACTGGATTCCTCCAACAACTTGGATGAATCTGAGAGTGGATTCTTTCCCTAAGCCTCTAGTAATAAATACAGCCTTACTAACAACCTGAGACCTGTGTTGAACTTCTGGCCTCCAGTCCTGTGAAAATAAATTTGTGTTGTTTTAAACTGCTCAATTTGTGGAAAATTGCTAAGGCAGCAAAAGAAAATCAATACAAGGAGAAAGTTTCACAAGGAATAGAGGCCATTGTTTCTTGATGTACACACACATTCATTTATTCAATCAATGAGTTTTACTGAAAGCCATAGAAGAGTCAGGTCCTGCACAGTGTTATAACTTGGTATTAGAACTAAGGGAATAGGAAACATAGTCCAACTTCCTGAAATAAGCAGAATTAGGATGTAGATTATGTATGATGGTAGCACTTTGCAGCAATAGTATTTATTCTATAAAAATGCAGTTTACTTTCACAGATTAATTATATAAGGAGGAAAAAGAGGTAGGAAAGGGAAAATGAGGAAGAAAAGAAAAAGAGAAGAAAAGTGAAATACTTAAATACTATTTTATCTGTATGTAAGATACATTAATTTGCCATGTAACACTTAGATGCGTGGAATTGCATTCCTTTCTTGTCTTGAAGAAATCTGTGACTTAAAAAGCAATTGACAGCATAGATGATACATATTCATAATTATCATGGGATCCTCTGCATTTCTTTTTTTCAAATTTTATGTTTGTAATTTTCAAAGTGGGTCCAAGTGAACTTTTTTTTTTTTTTTTTTTTTTAGTATATCCATAGGGCAAATTCCTAGAGGCTAGCCGCTTTCAGTTTACTTTGAAAAATATACTTCTGGAATTTTTATGATATTTATATAATTTAAACTACTTAACGACAGGGTTTTACCTATAAAGGAGTTCTCATTTGCATTTACTTAAGCTGAAAAGAAATTATTGAGGTTCGATAAAAAAGAAAATAAGACTCTCAGCCCACTTTAATCCATATACATTTTTTTCTTTTGCTTGTCCCTTGCTTGTCCCCCTATCAGCTTCTCATTTTCAGTACTTGAAAAATAATTTTTTTCTATTTTATTTACTTAGTTATTAACAGCAGAAAGAGGGATAAAGTAATAGTTATTGTTTTTCCTGATGCCCTTCCATTATTAATAATAGCTATGTTTAGATGTAACTAGCTTATAGAATGGTTGTATATTTTTGTTTTACTCTCTACTGTAAAGAGGTTTGCCAAATTATCTGGGTTTTTAACTCCCTGTAGCAAAACTGGTTCTTGAGATTGTGATGTATAAAACCATAATGATAATATCATAATAACTATGTTGGTCTCTCTTTCTCTAGATGCCAGTACTATATAACTTATCTTCCAAAATTTTCTCCTGCAACTTTTAGAATTTGATTTTTTTTTTTTTTTTGGCAAAAAAAACAAGCAAAAGTAGATGAGCAATTCCTAAATACAATCAGTTTACTACAAATAATATTTTAGTTTTGAAAACTCAGTCTATAAAACCTATTGCTTACATCTAAATTTTTTCAAAAAGTACTGTGATTTTATTAGGAATATCTCATCATGAGAAAAAATAATCCATTATTGGATTTTTACTACATACAGAGTAAAATAAATTTTGTTGATATTTCTTTTAAGATTAGGCATTGGGGTATTTGAAGAGTTGGGGTGGAATTTCTGGAGAGGGAAATGCAATGTAATTAATTCTAATAAAACATATTTCTTCCCTTCTCAACTCTACCCACCATGACTGGACCTCCAGGTTCACCCAAAGACTTCCAGGTTCACTCTTCCATGTTACTTACTGCTCAAAATTGGTTGTCAATAGTGGGCAGGGGGTGCTGGTGGTGGTGGTGGTGGTGGTGGTGATAGTTTTCTGGGTGGAGGACAACTTTTTTTGTCTGGAGCCATTAACATTTTTCAATAACGAAAAAAGAAAAGAAAGCTAAAACTCAACACAGTGGTTGCTTTAACATTTTGGGATGGGATAGGACAAAAGTTTCTTTTTCTTTTAAGTGTCTTCAGTCTATGAAGAAAAAACAAAACATAACTGGATCTACCTAACAGGTCAACACACTTAAACTAAAACCTGAAGACAAGTATCCATTCATTTGGTGTGTCACATAATCAAATACAGCGCTTGGAACATAATAAAAGTTCGTTAAAAATAACTGATACTTAAATGATACTAAAAAGCCTGAAAATGTCATTTGAACATAGATTCAAATAACCTTTACTGAGCACCTGCTATGCACACTGGATACGGAAGAAGACTGTCTTTAAAAATTTTATGCTCTATTGGAATATACATATAAGCTAATAGATGATCATTTTATGATGGAGATTTACAATGAGAGCTTTGGGGACATATAAGAGAAAGAAATACAAGTGAAGTTGGAGATAAAATACAGCTTCCTGAAGCAGATAGGTAGGCCAATAAAGAGGATGGAGGGAGAGAACGACAGTGCTGTTTTAGGAGTTTAACGTGCAAGGTATGAAGCAAGAAAAAGCCTAGGGAGTTTGGGAAATTTGAATATTTCAATATAGGAGGAGTCCAAAGAATAGAGAACTAATTCTACACTTCACATGGTGTATTAATTGTTTCAAAATCATAATATTGGTAAAGTGGGATATTTATGATCAACTTATTTAATAGATTTGTCACACTTGTCCCATTTTTATATTGGTTTTCTTCACAAAGAATTAAGGTGGATTTGGTCAGTGATGTGTAGCATCTACTCATTACCTACTCTGAAAGCGTAAAGCTAAAAACGTTTTCACTTGAGCCTTGGAAGGCAGAAATGAAACAGAGGCAATCCTCTTGCTATGTGAGCTCTTTTCTCCTAGAAAACCAGGATGTGGAGTTGGTTTTGCCTGAAGCAGTTTTCCAATGGACCAATTTAGACTGTGCCAGTCAGTGGGTCAGGATCAGCGTCTCATGTCTATGACCAGCTTGTGTGTTTCAAAATACACTTGTGACTGTGGTGGCCGTGGCTCTCTGATTCCAGCTTTCCAAAGAGTAGAGAGAGGATATGCTTGGTAATGCAGTCAAGCCAATGGCAACTTCCTAATAACTCGTAACTAATAGCTCTGATTAGACAGAGGTTGTAGCTCCCCTGGAAAGTGGAGCCTGTCATAAGTGTCCTTCTGAGAATCCTATTCTTTGATCATTTCTTCCAGTCCTTCCAACGGTTTCATAAGCAAGTCATCCTTCTATTAAAATATTCTTTTTTTTTAAAAAACATCTTTATTGACGTATAATTGCTTTACAATGGTGTGTTAGTTTCTGCTTTATAACAAAGTGAATCAGTTATACATATACATATGTTCTCATATCTCTTCCCTCTTGCATCTCCCTCCCTCCCTGGTGTGTTCTAATAGTTTGGTCCAAGAATATTGCTTCCTAGGTCTTGGGTTATGGCAATGAAACTGGTTGAGTTCATGTAGGAAGCAGAAACCACTGTAAGATATTTTAAGAATATTTTACATATATACACTACCAAATGTAAAATATTCTTAAAATATCTTACAGTGGTTTCTGCTTCCTACATGAACTCAACCAGTTTCATTGCCATAACCCAAGACCTAGGAAGCAATATTCTTGGACCAAACTATTAGAACACACCAGTTCAAATGAAGATAAGTAACAGAGATAAACAAAACACATTTAAAGTGGTTCTACTTGTAGGTGAAATTGGTTTAAGCTTTGAATCTGGAACTCTGTTTATAGGAGGGAATCATTTAAAGTTGTATTTTCTTTATTCCTTAGAGAGGGATTATGCCAGTCTCTGCATGCCTTACCAAACAGAAGGTACTTTCATTTTTATATTAATATAGGGCATGATACCTAAAACCTTAAACCTCTAGAATATGAAATTAGAGATTTAATTAAATCAATTCATCTTTATCTGTGTCTGACTCTACATGGTATATTTAATAGTGATAGCAAAGATATAGAAAAGGGAGATCTTACTAAAACCAATAGAAAGTTGTCAACATTTTGCTCAAAAATAGTAGGTAAAAAAAAAAAATAGTAGGTAAACTAGGCCAGTATTTCAATTGTTGATACATGAAATGATAGTAATTAACTATGCTTCAGGTAATGGCTATAACCAGACATGCTCTATATATTGAATTTTTTTCAGGCATATTGTGATACAGATAGGTAGAGAATTTAAATATAGTATTCAACTGGGAGAAGGTATGCTGATCAATTCCCTGAAGAAATATGTAGCTGAGATATAGGATAATGTTGGGAACTTATGCAGATCTGTAAGAGGAAATTAACCTGCACCATGAAGCACGTAGCATCGCTAATAAGGTAGAAAGTAGCCTGATCAAAACGAATGATGTCAGATGCCCTGCAGGCACCAAAGTGAGAGCAGGTTGTCCCTTGGAGCAGAGCCTCCCACTTCTAGCTGGAAGCAGGTAAAGACCTCTTTAGCTTTAGCATTTGCACAATATTTCAAATAGAGAAGAAACAGCTGCCAGTTATAGCTCTCAAGTAGGAACAAGAATGTGGTAAGAGGATATGATTATTTTCAATAAGTGAACAGAGCAGCTGAAAGCCTATTGTTTCTAAAAAATTATGAAAACACAGAGAAGATAAACCATTGACCTCTCCTCTATGCGTTCATCCATGGGAATACAAATATTACTGTTTTAATAAGTTCACAGTAGTACTGTTTATTCATTCATTCATTTAGCAAACAAATATATCTTCTATGTGTAATGCCCTGTGTAACATAACGAAAGTAGAAACAAAGAGACCAAAACATATAAGAACATGAGAACCACCTTAAGTAAAGTACATGCAACACTAGTGTGTGACATGGGGACAGACATTAAAGAAGTAAAAATTACACAAGGACAAACTATGTACTATGAAGAAAATGAAAAGTCTGCAGAGTTATGGGACAGAACCCTAGGGAATTTCAGTGTATAGAGTTTGTAAAAAGAGAGGGAAAAGGTCAGAGAAGAATAACAATGAGAGTCTGTTACTACAGAGTTCTAGAGAGAAGAAATGTTTTTAGGAACAAGAGGTCAAGAGTATTGAACGTTGCATTCATGTAAGATGTAGGTAGAAAAGGAGAACACTGGATTTAGCAACTTGGAGGTCACTGTGGCCTTGCTTGGATTGTTATTTGTAGGTGAGAGAAAAGAGTTAGCATCTAATAATTTCTTTTTTCTCAATACTGTGTGAGGCAAGCTCATGAGCTGAGATGGCAGAAGGCGGGTAGGATAACACATATTTGGAGAAAGAAGAAGATGTTATATAATCTTCTCAAGAATTAGAAAGTGAGTTGGCTACTTTATATATAGTAGAATGATCAGACGGTGCTGCAGCCTGTTTGAATCTTAGGATACTGAACGTTAAGTAAAACTAGTGTGTTGGCTTGAGTGTGTGATTCAGCTGCTTGGTCAGAGGTCCAGGGAAGGCTTGTTTTTGAGTTTGTAGGGGAGGAAAAATTCTCCTCTGACCTCTTAAAATCTCCAGCTGGGCCTAAGAGTTAAACTGACATAAAACAGATTAACAGGAGGAGAGCACATACATTTTATTTATATGTACATGTCCATGGAGGTCTTCACAAGAGAATGAAGACCTGAAGAAGTAACCATAGCAGGAAGCTTTTATATCTTTTAGAAAAAGAGACAATACATTTGTGAAGAATTGAAAAGAAAAAGTGGTTTGGGCTAGGCGTAGTAAATGGTGAAGAAGTAACTAGGATGATAACGGTTAGTTTACCGAGGTTTTTGTACAAATTTCTTGGCCCCTAACTCCCCATCTCTGGTGATAAAAGTGTCTTCTTTTCTCTTGGTACAGGGAGGGTGATTTTCACATGGGCATTTACTCTTCTGCTTTCAGGAAGAAAAAGGAGGTTCAGAGTATCCTTCTTGCATCTGATGTTTCTTAAGTGTCTTTAGTTCAAAATAATTCAAAGTGGCATATTTTGGAGTGACATATTTTTGTTTCCTTCAGGTCCATTCAGAGTTGGGATTTTGGAAAGCTAATATGATGATGAGAGGGCAGGACGTGGATTCAAGAACACATTGAGGAGTAATTCATTGAGGATTCATAGAGTCTAAGCTGCTCAGTAAAGAAAGTAAGGTGAGGAAATGATATGGATGGATTATTAGCAAATGGTAGGATTAACTGATGGGGGATAGAATGTGACAGGCATAGTAGAAGAGTTGAACTGAGAGTACTTGAAAAACCAAACTAAAAGGAAAGAGATTGCTTTTTTAAAGGCTGGGTTTTCGCATTTAAAATTTTGAAGATGTCAAGTTTTTGATGATTATGGTTGTCCTAAGTATCATTATAAGAGAAGATAGATGAAGAAAATTGGGGGGAAATTTCATTAGACATAAGTAAGCAAAGAAACTGAAATATTAAGTGTTGTCTAAAATAACTATGTGGGTATTGATGTTGCCAAGAATTATAACAGCAACTGTGGGAAAGTAAAACTTTGAGTCAAGAGCTAAGTTTTGACTGAGTAAATGGGAGTCAGCAAGAAATTGGTATATCATGGAAACAAGGAAGATGAGTAAATGGTTCATCTAAATGGTATAAGTCTCAAAGAAATTGAACTAATTTTTAGCTCTGAAAGATAGGAGGGACTTAATCCTCTGATAGTTACAATAAGGTAAAAGATGACAGCTATTCATTTCCTATGGAAATGTGGTATAAAATAAAATAAATAGCACCAGATTTGGAGGGCCACAAAGGGAGTGGGAGAATTCAGGGCACACTCAGGTTTCTTTAAGGGCAAAGAGATAAAGCAAAAGTTCTGAGAAGAGTTTCAGGATGCAAGAAAATTTACTTAACACTCAACGTTAAATTCCAAAGACAAAGAACCATAGTTTAGGAGGAAGGGATTAGGAACTGCATCAGATTAGCAGAGAGCAGTTGTGAGGTGAGAACTCAGGTCATGATGGATGTCTTGAGGCATAGGAAAGCAGGGATATGCAACTCTGTCGGGATTGGTCCTGTTCCACATTGAAGCTGGGCGGTCAGTTCTAGTTCCATGGATGCTAACAATTTACCTTGTATAATAGTGACATGCAGGAGTGTTATACACCCAAACGTTACTCAGAGATGGCTGCCTCTTCAGGCAACGTGGAGTTGGGTGACAGAGGAGGAGATATTCTTACTCACTTGTCGATTATTACATCCCATCTGTCACTATACTTGTCTTACACATTGTCTCATCTTCTCCCCAGAGTATAGCACTGCCTTAGGACAGTAACCTGACTTATTTATCTTTCTGTGTTGCATTTTGCCTGCTCTTCCAGAAGCATGCAATGAACAATTTGGGTACTGAATTAAGTCTGAGACATAGAGATTATATGATACAATGCTCCCTATTTAAACTTTTCTTTCCACTTAAAGGGTGACTTTAAATTTTAAATCCAAGTTATTCACGCACATACTTTAAAGAGGCACCTACTTCTATGAAGCTTGTTAAAACAACGATCTCCAGAATACCTCCCCTTCTTCAATGACCCACACTTCATTTAATGGATTCTTTTGCACTTACCTTCATGTCTCAAGTTATTTAGTTACATTTTGATGTTATTTACTTTTAAAAATCATCTATTAGATTTGAGATGATTTGGAGCTAACTTTTTGACTCAGTCAAAAATTGAGAAATAAAAATGCCTACTCCATAGTTAAAAAATATACTTGCAGTTTTATTTTTTTTCTTCTTAAAATATAAACACACACACACAGACACACACACTTACATATAGTCACACCTACCCCTCAGAATAACATTAAACCCAAACACTTTATACTGACATTTGGACTTTCAAACACAGTTTTTCAATAGTCTTGATCTAAGATGCATGGAAGTGAGATAATAGTCTGAAGCTACATGTCCATTTCAAAACTGAATTTTCACTAAATGTCACAGTGCAGCTCTCTGCTATTTTTTTTAGAGTGAGTATATTGGTTCCCAGAAGGAAAGTATATTTATAGGAAACCATACCCAGTAACTCAAGGGTAATGTTGTACCGGCTTTAAACCTGAAAGATCTCTATCCTGCTACACATTCCCCTTTGTAATTTAAATACTACCAGGTGCATACAACAGTCAAAGAAGTAGATTCATGTGCAAAAGTGGTCTAAATTTACTCGGTTTGAAGTTTATGCATAATTAGTTACAGCATTTTGCATGCGAGCAATAAAAATACTCTGGGGTTCTAAACAGTCACATTTCCGGTAGAAAAATGTAACACTGTGCTTTCAAAGCAAGGAGTACAGGTGTGTGTGTGTGTGTGAGAGAGTGTATACATACTAACTGTTGTTTCTAGGTGGTAGTATTATAAGTGACTCATGCTTTCAATTTTGTGTTATTTGTAGAAATATATGTATTTCTACAATAAATATGTGGTACTTTAAAAATCAGAAATAGTACATGGATATTTTTAGACTCACTGACTGAGAAAAATCTGTGGATACTTCATAAGAAAATATTCAATAGGTTTTGGATATTTGGATCTGAATCTCAGAGGTGAGATCAGTTTTGGAAATATAGACTCTGGAATCACCATTGCATTAATGTTAAAACTGTAGGTTATGTGAGGCCACTCAGTGGTGTCAGTGTAAACTAGGAAGAGGAGGGGTCAAGAAGATGAAGCTAGCCTGGAGAAATACTACCATTTCCTAAGTGGAGCTAGAAAGAGAACAAATCTGGGACACTGAGAAAGAGCAGTCCAAAATATAAGGGAAAGTCTAGGAAATGTAGCCCTTTCTAGAATACGGGGAAATCTCAAATGTCACATAGAAGCTGATTAAATCTGGGAAAAACATATTGATATATTGGTTTATCATTTAAGTAAGACATTTAAAAAGTTAAGTGGCATAGTGGAGTCAGAGTTGGGTTTTGGGAGTGTTGATGAGAGACTAGGAGTAGGACAAAGACAATGCATGTAGGTTACCATTTATTAGGAAGCCTCGGTGTAAAGGAAATAGGAAAATAATGTCAACAGGATTATATTATGAGGAGCAAAAAAGCAATTGAAAGAGACATTGAGAAAACAGAAATTAGTCACCTGGCATTTTCTTCCAAATTAGTTAAGGACAGACTAATTTGAAGAATGTTAATTAAATCAGCCATGGGATAGTAGCATGTTTGAAACTCCAAAGTGTGAATGTTAAAAATTAATTTTTTTTTTAAACTTTTTTTTTTTTAAATCAATTTTTTTTTTTTTAAATTACACTATACTAGGTGTGCTTTATTTATTTATTTATGGCTGTGTTGGATCTTCGTTTCTGTGCGAGGGCTTTCTCTAGTTGTGGCAAGCGGGGGCCACCCCTCATCATGGTGCGCGGGCCTCTCACTATCGCGGCCTCTCCTGTTGCGGAGCACAGGCTCCAGACGCGCAGGCTCCGTAACTGTGGCTCACGGGCCCAGTTGCTCTGCGGCATGTGGGATCTTCCCAGACCAGGGCTCGAACCCGTGTCCCCTGCATCGGCAGGCAGATTCTCAACCACTGCGCCACCAGGGAAGCCCAAAAATTAATTTTTATATATTTCATCAAAGCAGGTGCACATGGCAGTTACTGGAGGAGACCCTAATTGTGGAAACTTTGAAGACAATGTATAGAAATCAAATTTAACTTTTCCTCTGGGAACAGTTCTCCAACTTGAGAGACTTATAGGGATCATCTGGAGGACATGTTAAACACAGATATCTGGCGTCCACCCTACAAGTTTCTGATTCAGCGGTACAGAGGGCAGCCTGATATTCTGCATTTTAAACCAGCTCCTAGGTGATGCTGATACTTAGACCAGAAGCCACACTTTGAAAACCATTGTGCTAAGGGATTCAATAAAAGCCATCAAAATTTAAGTGTCAGCTTTGCAAGTAGCTGAGCTATGGAAATAGCAAAAATAACAACCAAACAAATAACAGAGTATGAAGAACAAAAATGTATGTGTAATGGAATAACACATTTAGAAATTTCTATATGTGTAAAACCTTCCTTTATTCTCTCTAAAACTGATATAGATAGCCTCATGAGCCACCTTCCTCCAGACAGTGGGGAGAAAACTGAATTTTAATCTTATATGATATAATAGTTTAGTGTTTTCAAGTTAATTTTAAATCTCTTTAGGTAAAAATTCTAGGTCTCTTAAACTGATGCCTCCCTCCAGGGATCCTTTCTAAACAATATCTCCCTGTCCAAAGAATAGGTGTAGATTTAAACAAACTATGACAATTATGATGTTCATCATCACTTGATCTATGTGATGTAGTCAAAGATCCTTTTGATCTCTGATGTAGAATGTTCATTTAGTGAAAGGTCTAATGTGCAACTAGTTCCACCCTAGGGCATTTGCCTTGCATCTTCTGCTAAAATATGTGACTGACATAACATGTGTTCATATGTTTTGATGACTCTCAGTTTTGTTTGTATGGTTTGTCTGGTGCTCCCTGTCTGGGTGGCCTTATCATACATTTCTATGGTTCTGAAATGTCTTTGAGTTTTGCTTTGTTGTCCATTGGACCATGGCTTCAGTTCACTGAACTGTCACCATGCTCTCAGTTTAGATATTTTCTGCCTCACCCCCCAGGCCATATAGATCTTCCAAACCTTTCCATGGCACAAGAAAGGAAAGAATAACTTGAGCTAAATTTATGTGACAGTCCACCAAGTTTGAGCTCAGGCAGAAGAAACAGAGAGTAGAGACACTGGGGCCCCTCTCTAAGGCCCAGCCTCCCCAGCCACTCTCTGCTTCCTTTCTGGCAAAAATTTCTAATCCAGAAATGGGTGGATTGGGGCCTTTATATCTTATCTCCATGATATTGCCATTTTCTCTTCTAGAAAATTCATTTGTGATATTTTTCAACGGGGTAAAAAATAAGAACAATAATTTTATTTAAAATATTCTATCTTAAAGCCTATTGTATTGCTGTATAATTGAGATGTCTTTTTTGAATGTCAGAAATTGCAACTCTTTCTCTTTGTAAGCTTGATGGAATAATCCTTATCCCTTTCCAATGCTCTCTCTCCATCCCATGGCTGATGGGTACATTAGATTGACTAGATAGAAATCATTTACACAAAAATGAAAAGACAAAAGACAACTTGATATATTTAACCTATTATCCCATCATGTAAATAAGAGATGTAACATCATAACTGGAAGGCATGAATATATTAGCATTCTTTCCCCATTATCAATACATCAAGAAATGTGAAGTCTCTAGTTAAAACTATAGAAAATATATTTTTGCCTCTAGCAGTTTAATATAAAAGAGATGCAAAAGACAAGGGAAATATATTAGAGAGAGTATTGGACAAACACTTATTTTTCTACCAAAGACACTGAGCTTGTCTCCAGTGGCTTATCTGTTATATATTTTTAATGCATCTGGCTTCTAGCAGAATCAGATGTACTGTTAAGCTTTGAAACTTAAACTTATATGGGATCTTGAATGTTCACGTCAATGTATTCCTCTGGTTATATGTTAATGTAAATTTTGCAAAGGTAAGATATATTTGTAGTATTTTTCTTAAACCCAGCATGCTAGATTAAAAGTGGCTTCAGATTTTATGCTAATCCTCCCATGGAGAAATGGAGCTTAATTTTCCTCCTATTACATCTAAACTAATCTTACTAACTTGCCAGACCAATACAATGTGGAACCAGTCCCATTCTGGGACTTCTGGAAGTAGTTAATAAGAAGCTCTGCAGCTTTCTCCTAAACCTTTTTGGATGCTCGCTCTGTGGGAATTCAGCCACCATATACCATGTCCAACTTCCCTGAAACCACCAAGATGTGTGGAAGCTCAATCTAGCTCCTTGGAGAGGCCACAAGGAAAGCAATGTTAGCTATTCATCATACCAGCTGATCCAGCCCTGGCACCTGATATGTGAGTGAAGAAGCCATCTTGGACATTCTAGCCCCAGCACACATGACGTAAAGAAACAGGTCCTAAGATGTACGGCCAAGCCAGCTCTTCCAGCCACCCCAGTCATCCAAGACACCTTAGCTGAGGTCTCAAACATCAGGGAGCAGAGATGGGCCATTGCCTCCTTTTCTAGAGGAAAATAATCTAAAGACAAAACAAAACAAAAACAAAACCCAAGAACGCTCATTTTTCCTTTTCTGGTTTCTGTAGAGTTGTTGGTGACTATTTGACTCTTTTGAATTAATAAAATGCCAATTAACCACTTTTAAGAGAATTATTCCATAAAAGTGTTCAATTCCTTGTAAACTAAATTTATATTCCTTTAACAAACAAAAACAGTGGTTGTAGAATTCCAGCCTAGCATTAAATATTATCAATCATATTAAAATCAAGTATCAGTCATGTTAAAACCAAAAACAGACTTGTGGAGTGTATAAAGGATATTTCTGGGGTGATGTTGATAGTATTTCTTAGGCTGTTTGCTGTTTAAACGTGTATACTCATAGTCATTGGGTTTGTTATGTTGTGCCCTTGTGAGTTTTGCACTTTTCTCTCTGTATATTTTTTAAATAAAATGTTCAATAAGTAGCTCATATGATTTGCTCTATGGTTAATTTTTTTTAATATAAAAAGACAAAATGAAGAGTGAAAGCCTCCTCTTACTGCCTTATGTCCCTGTCCCACCCCAATATTTCTCTAGGGATATGATTTATTTTTAAAAATTTTGCGATTCCTTCCACAAAGAGAACATATTTCATCACTCTTATCTATCTATATATCTACTTATACAGCCATCAATCGAATATCTATATAACAACCTATCTATCCACCAATTTGATATATGCATAATGGATGATAATATATATATATATATTTGTATTTTGCTTTTAATTTATTTTTTGCTTGTTTAAATATCTCGCTAATCTTTCTGCAAATCTTTATAATAACTTTTCATCACATGAATGTACCATGATTTATTTTATCAGTTCTTTGTTGACAGTCACTTTGGTTGATTCCAGGTTTTGTCCGCTACAATCAGTAACACCACGATTAACCTGAATTCAGCAATTAAACTGACGGAGACATGTATACTCAACAACTCTTGGTTAGTCAAATTAACAGTTTTAATAATAGAATAAGTGAAAAAACATTTTTTTATGTCTGTTGTATACTGAATGTTTGAGTCTCCTCAAAATTCATATGTTGAAACCCTAATGCTGATGTGATGGTATTTGGAGATGGGGCCTTTGGGAGATAATTAGGTCATGAGAGTGGAACCTTCATGAATGGGATTAATACCCTAATAAGCAGAGGCAAGAGAACCAGCTAATACTCTTTCAGCCAGGTGTGGACACCAGCAAGGAGACAATTGTCCATCTGTAAACCAGCAGGAGGGCCCTCACCAAGAGCCTGGCTACCCTGGCACCCTGGTCTGGGGCTTTTAGGTCCAAAACTGTGTGAAATAAATGTTTGTTTCTTAAGCTATCCAGTCTATGGTAATTTGTTATAGCATCCCAAACTAAGACAATTTTCATTCTTAAAATCGGATATCCAAAATCTCTTGCTATTTCTAACTTCTTTTAGCCTTTTTCTTTGAACTATTTTTATCTACTGCCCTTTTTCCAGATGAGTTGTTTGTAGTTTATTTCCTGAAAAATATCAGCTCTGTAATAGATTAAAAAATTAGAATTCTCACTGGCATACTTTGTCAATTGGTTGTATTCTGATGAATTATTTTTCTGTAGCATTTAAAATTTTTATACAGTCAGATATATCTATATTTCACTTATGACTTCTGGGGTGTGATGGGTATCCTTCTTAGAAAAGTCCCACAAACCAAGTGAACCAGGAGAACATTGCAGACTCCTGTCCTGAGGCTCAGATTCATTTCCTGGATTGTAACTCTTTCTACTTAAAGAAAACAAACAAGATACAAAGTGAAATGAAGTTAATAAACTTTTTCCCTATAGCTGGGTACTCTAAGCCTTGATATTTAAATCCTAAGAGGTATTTATGCATGATGTAATTAAAAAAAAACACATGTAATACTATGCAGAATTTTATCTTTTTCTCTCTTCAGAAATATTATACAAGCTTAACCTAGTAGAGATTAGAAAAAGCAACCCTTTTGAATCATAGTTAAAAAGAAAAATAGTGCATCTGGATGTCATCACTGTTCATAATCAGATTGTTATAAAGGGGACAAACTTTCAGTTGGGGGCATGGGAGTGGACAACAGTTCAGATACTTTATAGAGAAAAAGAAAGCCTCACTTTCCAAGACTGTGAAAACAACAGAATAATATCTACTATATCAAATATTATTCTGATTAAAAATAACAGTGCCTTTGTTGAAAAATCCTTTTGAGTTATATTTGTCTTTGTATGTTTTAAGTATCGCTGCACTCTAAAATTAAGCCAAGATTTAATCAGGAGCTGAACAAAAAAGAAGGGACTCGTCTTTCTTTGGAAAAGGTTTCCTAACAAAAAGTGTTCTAACAAGCACATTCTACAAGATGGAAATATTTTTTGTAATAAAGGGTAAATACAGCTTACACAGACACACACACAGATACACACATAAACACAGACACACACTGATACAACCTGTACCAAATGCGATTCACATTCATTTCCTCACTGAGTAGAAATGCCACCTTTATTGTAAACTAAATTCCATGCATATTTTGGAGGTATATCTGAACTCCTGTCTGTACCTTTGATCGATATGTTTTGATGACAGTAACAAATCGTGTTAATTATTCTAACTTCCGTCTTTAATATGTGTTAAGACTATTTTACTTCATTACACTTTTGAAAAAACTTTTCTGATTAATCTATCATGTTTATTTTATCACATAAAGTTGAGTTTCATTTTATTAAGTGAACCCCTCCACTCTGTCCTGCTGCTATTTTAATTGGATTTCAATTAAATGTATAGATTAACAAGAGAATTTTATATCCTTATAACTTGAGTTTTCTTATCCAGAAACACTTTACGTTTTTCCGTTTATCTTAATCTTTTTATAATGTCTTTTATAGGTATTGTTATGTTTCTTTTCTCTCCTTCTCTTTCTCTCTCTCATACTTCTGTAGAATAAATGACACATACAGATATATAGATGCTACACAATTCTTACAAATTGTATGTGTACTTTGGTTAGAATTATAAACAGACTTTTTCTGTCATATATTTGCAGGTAATTTTGTTTACAAAAAAGAGAAAATGATTTATTTTGTGTATTAATTTTATAACATTAAATCTTTTATTTTTATGAGATTTTTAAAATGATTCTCATGTATTTTGCTGGCATGTAATCAAATTGCCTTCAGTTTTTTTCTTTCTAGCCTATTATTTAGACTGATAGTTTAATTTTGTTTAATCAAATGGGCTAGCACTGGTAAAATAAGGAAAATAAAATTGGTTATGGTGGGTAAGTTTGACATGCCTAGTTTATGACATTAGTCATAAGGTTTCCTCTACTTTTCTTTAGCATGACTACATTTACATATAATATGGTGATTAGTTCATTATGTTAGTCAAATTAATTGACTAATTTATATATATATAATATATATTACATAGTAATATATGTATTAGTCAAATATATATACACACACATGACATACTAAAGATCTATGTATCAATATTCCTTATTCAACTTTTAAAAATTAAATACGTGTTGACTTAGTCAATTGCTTTTTTTTTTACATTATTTTTTAGAGTAGTTTTAGGTTCACTGAAAAATTGAGAGGAACATACAGAGATTTCCCATATACCCCTGCTCCCACACATGTATAGACTCTCCCATGACCAATATCCCATTACCTTACATCTGTTACAATTGATGAATCTACATGGACACATCATAATCATCCAAAGTACATAGTTTACTCCATGGTTCACTTGCTGTAGTACATTCTATGAGTTTGGACAAATGTATAATGACATGCCTCCATCATTACAGTATTACTTGCATAGCCCTAAAAATCTTCTATACTTTGCCTATATATTCCTCCCTGACCCGCAACCCTGTGCAACCACTGATCTTTTTACTGTCTCCATGGTTTGCCTTTTCCAGAATGCCATATGGTTGGAATCATACAATACATAGCCTTTTCAGATTGGCTATGCCACTTAATAATATGCAGTTAAGTTTACTCCATGTCTTTTCATGGCTTGATAGTTTATTTCTTTTTAGTGCTGGATAATATTGCCTGGTCTGGATGCACTATAGATTATTTGACTATTCACCTAAAGGACATTTTGGTTGTTTTCATGTTTTAGCAATTATCAATAAATCTGCTATAAACATATTTGTGCAGGTTTTTTGAGGGCATAATTTTTCAACTCCTTTGGGTAAATAACAAGAAGTACAGTTGCTGAACCATGTGGTAAGAGTATGTTTAGAATTGTAAGAAACTGCCAAACTGTCTTCCAAAGTGGCTGAACCAATTTGCATTCCAACCAGCAATGAATGAGAGTTCCTGTAGCTCCACATCTTCGCTAATATTTGGTGTTGTCAGTTTTGTGAATTCTGGCCATTTAATAGGTGTGTAGTGGTATTTTTAAAATTTTTTTATTTCTCTGATGACACAATGTGGAGCATCTTTTCATATGCTTATACTGCATTGCTTTGATAATTGTAGCTTTATCCTAATATACAAGCATACTTTATACTTGACATTGTGTAGTATCAATCCTCCAGTTTTGTTCTTCTTCAATATTGTGTTGCCTATTCTGGGTCTTCTGCCTCTCCATATAAACTTTAGAATCAGTTTGTCAAATATACAAAATAACTTTGGGGATTTTGATTGGGATTGCATTGAATGTATAAATCCATTTAGGAAGAACTGATATCTTGATAATATTGAGCCTTCCTATCCATGAACATGAAATATCTCTCCATTTATTTAGTTCTTTAGTTACTCTCATCAGAGTTTTGTAGTTTTTCTCATATAGATCTTATACATATTTTATTAAATGTACACTTAAGTATTTCATTTTTAGATGCTATTATAAATAGTATTGTGTTTTTCATTTTAAATTCCACTTGTTGGTTGCTGGTTAACAAGAAACCGGTTGAGTTTTGTATGTTAACGTTGAATCTTGCAACCTTGCTATGATCACTTATTAGTGCCAGGAATTTTTTGTTGTTGGTACTTTCATATTTTCTAAATAGATGATCATGCCACCCATAACCAAAGATTTTTTTTTCTTCCCAGTGTGTTTATCTTTATTCCTTTTCTTGTCTTAATGCATTAGCAAGGACTTGTAGTATGATATTGAAAAGGAGTGGTGAAAGATCTTTGCCTTGTACCTGATCTTATTGAGAAAGCTTCATATTTCTCACCATTAAGTATGATGTTAGCTGTAGGTTTTTATAGATATTCTTTGTCAAGCTGAGAAAGATTCTCTCTATTCCTAGTTGACTGAGAATTTTCTTTTTCTTTTATTAAATCATAAATTGGTGGTAAATTTGGTCAAAGTTTTTTCCAAACCAGGTTTACATACCCTAGGATAAATCCCATTTGGTCATGGTATATAATTTTTATACGTTGTTGGTTTTGACTCACTAATATTTTATTGAGGATTTTTGCTGCTATATTCATGAGAGATATTGTTTGTAGTTTTCCCTTCTTGTAATATCTTTGTCTGGTTTATTATTAGGGTAGTGCTTGTTTCACAGACTGAATTAGGGAGTATTGCTTCTGTTTCTACCTTCTGAAAGAGATTTTAGAGAATTGGTATAATTTCTTCTTTAAATGTTGGAATTCAGCAGTGAACCCATATGGGCTTTTCAGTTTTGGAAGGCTCTTAATTATTGATTAAATATCTTTAATAGATATAGGCATATTGTCTATTTCTTCTTTGTCAGCCTTGATGCCTTGTGTCTTTTAAAGAATTTGTCCATTTCATCTAGGTCATATAATTAGTATCCATCTAGTTGTTTATGGTATGCCTTTATTATCCTTCTAATATCCATAAAAGCTATGGAAGTCCCTCCTTTTGTTTCATTTTACATGTACTTTTCCTTTTCAATGTTGAATGCTTGAAGTTGTCTTCACTTTATTTCTTGGAGAGACTAACACTTCTCTTGTACATGTTTGTTTAGCCTTTTTTACTTTAAAATTTCCTTGGTTGCTTTGGTTAATATGCACCACTTATCAGAACTTATAGTTTGTTTATTGGCTGCATTATGTTCTATTTTGAAGGAAATATGCATCTTTGCCAATTTTTATTTAAAAAAGATTTTAGGTGCTGTTTATATATTCTATGTATTGACTCCTTTTTAGAAATGTGCTTTTATAAATATCTTCTTCCAGTTTGTGTCTCAGTTTTTTAATTTTGTTTTTAGAGGAGCATTAGTTCTTAAGTATAGCATAATTTATATATCAATCTTTTCCTTTTGTTTTGTGCTCTGCGTTATTTAAGACATCTTTTCCTACTCCAAATTTATAAAGATATTTTCCTCTAGTCTTCTAAAAATTTATATATTTTCTCCACATTTAACTATTTACTAGTAAAATATTCATATAAGATAGTATTCAAAAGGGTTTATGAACAGTATTTGCACATTAAAAATCAGTAAAAGAAAAGTAACTACACACAGACACATACGTGCATGTGTGTACATGTGGGCGTGCATACAGACGTACCACCTAATTGAAAAATAGGATTATCTTATCCCAGTAGCCCTGGTTTTTCCTCTCACTGATCACATCCTCTAGCCTGTATACAATCACTAACCACTAACCTGTTAAATTTGAAGAAAACAATTTTCATTTCTTGATAACTTACTCTTTCACTCAATATTATGTTTATAGGGGTTATCAATATTGATGACAAAAGCTGCAGTTCACTTACCTTCATTGTTTTGTGCTATTGTACAAATATATTAAAACATTTATATTCTACTGTGATGAATATTTGAACTATTTCTAGCTTTTTGATTTTAGGAACAATGCTACTGTTCACATTTCTGTACAAGATTCCTTGTGCATAAATTCAAGCATTACTTAGGGAACATATCTAATAAATCAGTGGGAGAGGACATGACAATTTTCAACATACTAGAGAATACCAAATTGTTTTCCAAAGTGGTTCCCCAAATGAACAATCCAAGCAGCAAGGGATGAGTCATCCTCGTAAAACTTGGTATTGACTTTTTAATGTTTGTTTAGTAATGGGTGTGAAATTGTATTGAATATCTTAAAGTCATTTTAATTTTTATTTTCCTCATTACTATGGAGAGAACATATTTTTTTATTTATATGGGTCATTTTTCTCTCCCCTCCTTGTGAAATTTTTGTACCTTACTTTTACCTAGTTTTCTATCGAATATTTTTTTTAATCTTATTGAATTACAGGGATTCTTTGTATGTTCTGGATACTAACATTTTACTTATAACCTATATAGCAAATCTATTTTGATAAACAGATGTACTTCATTTTAAATGTTGTAGAATTTGTAAATTTCACTTTTTTGGGAGTTTGATAACTTACTTAAATACAAATAACCACAATTAAATTGTAAATGTGTTCACCAAATTGTCTTCTAAAAGTTTCATAGTTTACCTTCTACATTTAGGTCATTAATGCCTATAGAACTGCTTTTGTTTATGGTATGAATTCAAGATCTGTTTTTTTCATTTCCTTCCTATCTTTCTCCCCTCCTCCCTTTTTCCCCTTCCTCTTTTTTTTTTCTTTTTCTCTTTTGACATGGATAATTAATTATCCCAGCATTATTTATTTAAATATTTCTCTTTCAGGCACTCATCTGAAAATCTATTAATGCCCTTCTATAAGTGTGCATTTAAAAGTGTGTCTGTTTACTGGCCCATCTATTCTACTTATGGGACTATTTCTAAATAGTATTTTAAGAGAATTCTCCATATGTTCACAAAGCTTTTTCTTATCTAATAGTATCTTTACTGTTCTTTGAACATTCAACACTAACAGAAATTTTATTTTCTTTTAATTTTTTATTTTATTTTTTTTTACATCTTTATTGGAGTCTAATTGTTTTACAATGGTGCATTAGTTTCTGCTTTATAACAAAGTGAATCAGCTATACATATACATATATACCCATATCCCCTTAACAGAAATTTTAGAGACTACTAGTAGTGTTTTACACACACTGACAGTTTTTGTATTATGATTGAGATTTCATCAACATTACAGATTCACTCAGAGAGACTGAATATCTTTACGACATTGTATTCCAATCCATGACAATCGTATATTCATAGTATATTCCATAAAAGTTGTCTATATTTTTTCTTATAACTACTGTTAGGTATTATATTTTTATGTCATATTTTTGAAAATTAGTTTTAACTGTTGTGGGTATGCCAAAATTTAATCAAAGTTTGTATTCTGAATTTCAACTATCTTGAAAAATTGTCTTATTCACTGTAATAAATCATCAGAGGAGTTTTTGCTTTTTTAAAGTAGGCAATAATGTTACTTGGAAAAATGACAAAATACTTTTCCTTCTCAATCCATTTACCTTTTTCTTTTTTTTTTTGAAATTTTATTATTATTACTTTATACTGTTTATCTAGCTAGGACTTACATGCTATATTGAATAGCATTGGCTATAGTGGGCAGCAATCTCTTGCTCTTTTGAAAGGGCAATGTTTTCAGTGTTTCATAATTAACCTTGATATTCGCAATAGATTTTTGAGGGTTCTCTTTATTGAGTTAAAGAAATCTCCTATTTCTGGTTAGTTAAGAATCCTTGTTGATAGATGTGAACATTTATCAATTACTTTTTTGTGTTGAGGTCATTATATGATTTTAATCCTTTAATCTCTTTATGTGCTATTTTATTTATTTTCAAGTTATTCTCTTCTCTTGGCTTACTGTCCCAAGTTTGAAGTTAAATGCCTACTCCTCTTGCTTACTGGAACTTTTCTGAGGCTGAAACAGAAGTTTCCAAGAGTGTCATAAGCTATACATTAAAGTTTTTTTCCATTCTTGTATGTCATTAATGTTGGTATCTTGCATATATATGTTTCTGTATATATAATATACATGTTATGCATATATAATTGTATATAATATGTGTACTATATGGGAAAATAAAGAGGTTAGGTTAAAAGTATACTATATATGTATATAATAATATAATTATATATTATTGTATATAATATATGTATTATTATTATTTTAACCTAATCCCATTAATTAAGGCTTAGAGTAAAAAGATTTTGAGAGTTGACTTGCAACTGTTATCTCCAACCAGAATTTTACACTAGAATTTAGAATTTATTTATTTTTAATTGTTTAATTTTGTCTTAAATTATCATCCTACCTGTAAGCTACCTCAGGGTAGGAATTACTTTATATATGTCAATTGTATCCTTTGAATCACCTAGCAGAATGCAAGACCCAAGAGAAATTTTTGATTGGTCTGTTTCCTTTCACCAAGAACATGAAAAATAAGGTTTAGAATATGCTTATCCAAAAAAATGTCATTTGTAAATGAAACATTCAAATTATTGTCCAGAGTGTGTCCTACTCTAGTTTTCTTCTATCAGACTGCAGGAAAATATGCACTCCAACGAATATGGGGCAGTTTTTTAAATGTTGTTGATTAAGGTCTCTCTGAACTGTTAATTTTGGAAATATATTTTTTTGAAAAAAGAAAAAAAGATCATGCTATGCCTGTCAGACAATATTTTTAAGCAGTCTTTCTCAGCACTAAACATCATCTTGTACTTCAGGTGTGGGTGATTGATGTGTTTCCATTCCAGATACGTCAGGAGTCAAAGTAATGTTTTATTTTACTTTTATATTCAAGGTGTCATTTCTACAAATCTTAAACATGCTTTGGAAAGTTTCAAACCAGTTTTGAACAGCTATTTAATGAACTGTGAACAAATCTCTGTTGTAAATTGTCTTTATATATAGTAGAGTCACTGTGTATATATGTGCTTTAAAGCTCAGTTATCAAACATTACTAGTAATGGAACTTTCATTATGTAGGCCAATTTTTAACATGTTACCATCATAAAGAAAATCCAATGAAGCTTTATTTTCTTTATCTGCTTGAAAATATAGCAAGATCAAGTCTAGTGTGGTTTAGTAGAATTAACATTAGACTAGGGAGCAGTATTATTCTGGTAGGTTATATTATTGTTCATACATATATGTTCTTTCTCTCTGCAGAAGATTATTTTCATCCTGTCCCACTGAGAGCCAGCTTGCTCACGTGACTTTTGTACCCTTCCTTATTGGAGGATTATTCATGCCTGTCCACTTGAATTAGGATTGATTTTATGACTTACTTTGTCAATTAAATGTGAACAGAAATGACATGTTACATTTCTAAAAGTAGCTTTAAGAGTCATTTGTGGTTAGCAATGTCTTTCCCTCCTTCATACAAAGCAGCATGGTTGAAGATCAAAGCTCCTTTGTCAGCTTGAGTTCTAACATGAAGATGATATGGATTAGAACAACAAATGAACATTGATAGACATTTGGTAGGAGTGAGAAAAGCCTTTATTGTTGTATTCCCACTACAATTTTGGGGTTGGTAGTAACTGCTACAAGATCTAGCCTATGCTGACTATTATCTTTAAATTACCATTCTGACTTTGTATATTTTTGTTGAATTGATTCCAAGTTTTTAACTCCTGATGTGTCCTAGTGATTCAAATAGAGCATACTCACATACTTTTAAGTGAAGCTCAAATTCATTTATTCACCTATTCACTTATTAATTCAAAAATACTTACTACAGTCCTATTATGTGAATGACACTGTACTTATACTGATTATACATCAACGAGCAAGAAAAGCAATGTCTTCATCTAGCTTATAACCATGGAGCATACAGATATTAAGCCCTAACCTCACAATTAATTACAAATATTAAGAGCACAATAATTGCTATGCACTTCTAAATAATATGTTTTGAGGAATTCTTTTAGAGCTAAGAGTTAGTTATGAATTTCTTAAGAAAGCAATATTAACTCATCTAAACAGTTTAAAAAAGAGAGAAGAAAAGAGACAGTGAAAATGGCAGAGTAAAGACTTCTAAAAAATATCTTCTCTATAAAAGTAATGAGAACACTGGCAACAATTGTGAAAATTCAGTTTTTCACAAATCTGGAAATTAACCAAACTCTTGCAAAACTCTGGAGTCCATTTTTTTTTTTTTCAAGAAAATCAACTGAAACTTGGTAAGAATAGTGAGCTTATGACATGTTTACTTGTCTTATTCCCATCCCTCTGTCTCTACAGTGGTTTTTAAAACCAACAGCCTGCAGTCATAATAGAATTAGAAAGTTGGCAGACATTGGAGAAGGCAGAATGCTGCAGGAGCTCCTTTAAGTCCCACTCCCACAATTTATCGTTATTTGATTTGTCTGTTGGTTCCAAGAAATCACAACTTGTTAGGCTGTATACATGTGACCTAACACAGAGCTTCCCCAATGTGAGCAGTCTTTGCCCCTGCAGGAGAAAATATATATACTGGAACCAATCTCCTGCAGATACCGAGGAATGACTGCATTACATTAATTGATTAAAGGACCCCACAGTGTCATCCCAGTTGAACCATTTGTGCAATTAACACTTCTTGCCCTCCCCTCACCAAAAACTCACTCTCTCATTCCATAAGAATCTCAATTTTTCCTAAGTGTTAAACAATCTAATTATCAGACAAAAGTGTGACTATCTAAGAAACTTAACCTCAGGTTGTTAATCCTTGAGAGGAGGGACTTATTTGCATTTTTGGATGAAATCTGTTACCAAGTTAATCTCGGGTTGTGTAATATTTGTGAGACTTTCTGTCTTATGAACACCCATAAAACACTTCTCTACCTCAGTCCCACATTAGCCATTGTTTCTTATATTAACCACACTAATTTTCATTTCTACCCTTTTGTGCAGTTAAAATATTAAACTGAATTTCCTCAGTAACTCTTCTGTGGCTGACACTGTGATTGTTGCTGGGGTAAAAATATAAATACAGTGTAGTAGTCAATAACTCAAGCTTTATGAAGGAATCTTAAAGGTGGAGTCTCAGCCTGTCCTATTATACCAGCTGTGAAATCAGGCTACTTAACCTCCCTAAGTCTTAATGTTTTCATGTGAATTAAGGTAGTAATAGGAATGTTATGAAATTAAGTATGGAAATTCACGTAAAACATGAAAAACAGTACTAGGCACACAGTGAACACTAGGTAAAGCTGACCTATGGTGATGATGATAAGGAGAAACATTTTTTATTTCCTTTCATCATAGACTTTGTACCCTCTTAAATTATGAAAGCATAAACTTGCATTTTTTTTCTAAACTAGAAAGAGTTTCAGTTATTAAAAGGAGAATCTTCATTTTTGAACCTTGTCCTCAATTTCGCTAATGTAGTTTTTTTCAACTTGAGGCTTTTTGATCATCTCTTCTGAGATTTTCTGCAAAATTTAGTATGTATGGTGACTTTAGAAATGTATAAACACTTGTTAAAGTTTATTCCAGGCAGATGTCACCTACTAGCAGGAGTATATAAAATTTAGGATTCTACATAATATAAAATATCATTAATATTCTTGTCCCATCAAATGAGTTAAGCTGTTTTTCCAGGCACATAATGTAGAAGTGTTTTCTATCAAATTGTATCTTTCAGTCACACCATTCTATTCATTACAAAGCATTGCTAATATTATTACAAAATATAAGGACAGCTAGCAATGTAAATGTAGTCACTGATTATTATGAATATCATAAACTCCATATTCAGAAGACATAGGCTTTTTGGCACTGTAAGTTCTATATTTAATCTGTCTGAATATGTATATGTATAATAACTACTATGGAAATACTCAGGATCTTTGACAATATTGCCAATAAAATGTGAAAGAATGCCCTTATTATCTTAAACTGCACAGTGCTCTGAAGCCAAAGTGAAGGGATTAGTGTCACTGTTCAAAGGCCAGTGCCAAAAGAAGCCCTTTCATCTCTTACTGAATTCCCAGATGGCAGGGCAAAGGCACAGAGGGACTTCAAGGGGCAGAGAATTGTATAACCTTGGATGTGCAGTGTGTTTCTTAGGTGATTATAAAGAAGGCAGTAATTTGCTGAGTTCTAAAAGAACGTACCATATTGCCAAGGCAAGCATTTTGTTTCTCAATGGATCTGTTATTCAGAGTTTATTTGGATGCTTTAAAAATAGATAATAACAGAAAGTAGAATAAATTTTTGAACTGGGTAAAGGACTAGAATTATCCTGTAGAACAATTCTATATCTTCAATATATTATATTAATAGCCTTCAAAATTTTTACCTAGGTGTTTTGTACCATATAATATACACATTCCTTTTTGGAAGACTTTATATGCAGGAAAATAGTTACACATGTATGCTTATGAGTAGCCTGTAATATTCAAAGGTGTGTCTCATGCTGAAGACTGTCTCTCTCCCATGGCCTTGAGTCACTCATTGTTTTGCCCAGAATCTCTGAATCTCTATGGTGGCTGTCTTTTTTTTTGGTGAATCACTTTAATTATATTTGGATCAATTTTACATAATTTAATCAAGTGCTATATTTCTGAAGTACGGGGATGAGAAGGCAGAGAGAGGGAGAAGGAGAAGGAAATTAGAGGGGGAAAGGAAAGGAGAAGGGGGAGGAGAGGGAGAGGGGAAAAGAATGTATACTTCTAAGCTTAGATAAGTGAATCAGTTCAGGTTTTAAATCAGAAAGACATAGATAAAGTCATATTGATTAAAACGAAGGTTCATATACTTCATGAAATAAACAAAGAAACATCAACAAAATTAATACAGCCTAAGAGTTAAGATGTTTGTATCTGCCTCTGTAGTTTTAGTATATGATTCTGAAAGTTTATAAGCCATAGGGGATATTGCACAGGATGTGACTGTACCAAAAGAAAAGAAAAGCTGTCTATCATGGACAGTTCCAGTCTTAAAATGTGTTGTCAAATGTGCAGCTATCTCACACAGTTAAAATAAGCTAAGAAAATGACTTCACATTCAATACAGCTTGATGCCTGAAACATATGAATTAACTCCCAGGTGACGTTAACTATCGTTTACTTTTCAAAAATCATATTAGCTGCATGGTGTCAGTAAGCATTGATAAATTACAAAAAATAACCAATGTGGGGAAACATGACCTTTAAGATTTTAAAAAGTCAATCATTCCCCAAAAGCGTATTAGATATTGCCAGTCTTCATTCATATCTAAAATGCCTTTATTCCACAAATATTAAGTATTTGACGAATGGAAGGTATGGTGCTGGATTCTATAGGGAATACAAAGATTTATAAGATATGGTGCCCAATCTCAAGAAGTTTGCCACTGAGTTTGAAAGGAAAAAATGACCCAAATAAATATCACACAAAGCAATATATCATTATACTATAAATGGCACATAGGAAGTTCTCTTGACTTTCTAAGAAAGTAGAAATGATCTTTGAGAGAAGCTATTAGGATCTTGAGATGATATTAAGCCAATGATAGTTAGAGAAGGTGTTGTTTAAGCAGTGATATTGCAGGATCAATGTGCTTAGAATGTCTGGCAGGTATGTGAAGGATGAACTGAAGTTGTCAAACATGTGAAAATGATTAGCCAGCTTTTTCCACTGTGAGTTTTGCTTTATTCCATTTTAATAAATATTTATTACAGTCCTAATACTTTTCCTCCATGGGAAAAGAAACAAGAGTGCTTCTCAAAGATGTTCACGTTGCAGGGTTTGTCCAGTTGCTCCAGATACAACCAAAGGGTGTTTAAAAAAAAAAAATTGTAATTATCCTTGGATTCAGATAAGTTTAAGTATTTCTCTTGAAAACTTAAGAAATTTGAAGAGTCCTTATTGTAATAGAAAATACAAATAATGTAATCCAAACTAAAAAAGCTTTGACCTGAAAGGAGGAGAAAATTTTGAGCATAGCACAGTATTTACCACCAGGATATATCTCACAACCTATCTGCTTGTGAACCCATGTCCAAGCAGACTAGAAAATTGGGAAGTATTAATAAAACTTGACAGAGACATCTGTAATTGTCAACCATCTTTGATAACACGATAAACTACTCTACCACTACAGCAGCCAACCCTACTATGGCCCAGCTTTGCAATTTCCTCTTATGAAGACTGGTAAATTTTAATATGGCTTAAACCAGTTTGGAATGAGTTTCTGTTACTTTCAATCAAAAGCCTTCTACTTGACACAAACAATAAAAATTAATTTCAAGCCACATGGCCATGTGGAATAATGCTCCCATTTACAAAACTTAGAAGATCTGGCAGAGATACCTACTTAGGAATGTGATCATTTCAATATGATTGATATTATATTGAAGATGGGGATATCTCTCTGGCTACAGCAACATAAAGGCGATGATTATTTACTTACGCACTTAATATGTAATATTAAGCAATTAAAAGTAAAGAAGTAAAGCAAAAATTAAGTCAAGGAAAAACATAATATTAAAAACAAATTTAAAAAAGGAGACAACTGCATGGTTCAGAAGTAAGGAGTATTTATAGTCCTAATAAGATAATCACAGAATGATGATTTAACCAAAAATAATAGTATAGTATTGGAAACAAGAAGGTATGATGATGAGATATATTCCATAACTATAATTTAATGTCTAAAATTGATTAACTGGGCTTCCCTGGTGGTGCAGTGGTTGAGAATCTGCCTGCCAATGCAGGGGACACGGGTTCGAGCCCTGGTCTGGGAAGATCCCACATGCCGCGGAGCAACATGGCCCGTGAGCCACAACTACTGAGCCTGCGCGTCTGGAGCCTGTGCTCCGCAACAGGAGAGGCCGCGATAGTGAGAGGCCCGCGCACCGCGATGAAGAATGGCCCCCACTCGCCGCAACTAGAGAAAGCCCTCGCACAGAAGCGAAGACCCAACGCAGCCAAAAATAAATAAATAAATAAATAAATTAAAATTGATTAACTGAGCAAAGGAAGTATAAATATATTATTTTAAAATGCAAAAATAAAATGAGATAAATAACGGATTTTGGAGAGAGCTGTTTTGGTGTAGAGTTGGGTAAGGAAGGCAGCTGAAGTTTTTCTCTCTAAAGGTTTAATTTGAGTTTTTGAATGATGTTCAAATATTGAAAGGAAATATTCAGTTTTAAGGCACAAGTAGTGTTCTATTGTGAATGCAGGGTTTTTTTCACTCTCAATAATAACGTATTTATGAATAATTCTGAATATTTTCTTATTTTAGATGTATCTTATACTCCTTTGGCTAGATCTTTATAAAAAAAGAATCTATTAAATGGTTATTTTTTATTAACCTATTATTAATCATTTACTGTATCCAGACTCTATAGTAGATCCTAAAGCTATAGATATAATGGAATATTTATTGCAATTGACAGTTCATATTCTTTTGGATTAAATATATATATAAATAGTTAAAATTACATTTAAGTGTCTTAAGAGATATAACAATAATGACAAAGAAGGATTATGTGAAAGATCTAGGTTCCAGGAGACAGAAGATGAATCCTGACTCATAAGAAAAATAATCTAGAACTTTTAGAGACTACAGTCCCCTAAAACAGCTTGGTGATTGCAACTATATTTATTAATGCCATTTTAGGTACTCCTTTTCACCTTTTTGGATTTTTTCATGAACATTTCACCTAATTTGCCTTTTAAGTACATGTTAAACTGTCATTGTTTTAAAATGCTTTTAATTTGCATATTTATTGGAAGTGTTTTATACATCCCTTACTGAGGGTTCATGCAGACACACACACACACACACACACACACTTGCAACTTTATTTTAATTACAGAGGATGCCAATTTTTAAAAAATGTGATGAATCTATTTATAAAATAAGAAAACAAAGTGCAATCTCTATTGATTACATCTGAGCATTCCACAGTGTTGAATCTCAATAAGCCATATTAATGGTATGAATAAGTATTACATATTATTCTAACTGATAGACTATCCATAGGCAGACTAAGAGAAAGTAACATTACTTAACCTCCAGTATATAAACAGCCTCTTATCAAAACGTGAAAGGTGTTTGCATTCTCCTTGCTTTCCAAATTGGTCATCTGCCCTTTCTATCACTGGGAGTTATGTTAGATTTCCCCTTCAGTTTATTTTTTTTTTAAAGCATACTTGTTGATATTTATGATTCAGTATATAAAATTGCATCTTTCCTACCCAAGTAAATTGAAATTAAAAAAAAAAAGTCTCAACTCTGTTCCAGTTTTTGAGTTTCATCTTTGAATACATCAATCAACTCCAAATTTCATCATCTATATCAATATAATCAAAATGCCAGGAAATTGTCCTGATAATTATTTTGTCTAAACTGATTAAGATGGACAAAGACAATAAAAGAACTACAAAAAGAAGGGAAATACAGATAATGAATAAGTTTCACAGGAATTTTAAGATGTTTATTCCCAGCTCTTAATGTAACATTTTAGAATGTACTATATTTACACCTAAGACAATGAGTTACATTATATTCTACTGGAAAGTACAGTTATGTTGCTATGAAAAAATACTAAAAATAATTTTGACAAAATATTTAAATATGGACTCCATATAGATTCTACCTCAATATTTCTGAACCTCTTGTCTATTGCCATAAAAAGAGGCACATAATAAAACCATTCTATGAGATGGAACTAGCAATATTTTCCCTCCCTAGCACACCACTATATGTTGCTATTTTTAAAATAATTATTAATATCCATAGATGATGAAAATTGTCCTCCAAGAGCAAATAACCGAACAATCGTTCATAAGCCTGACTCATATAAATGAATGGATAAATGAATGAGGGGTAGACAGAGTACTGCCAACCACACTTCCATGCATTTTGAAATATTTCTCGTAGTTACTGAAATTAGTCGTCAAAGACTAGTTTGTAATTTTGTTTACTTTGAAGTTAGTAGAAAAGAACGTTTGACAGGAATAACTAGAAAAACTAAAGGGAGGTGCCCTGGTAAATCCCATTTGTTAGAATGGCTCCAAGTTCTTACTACCATAATGGCTCTTTCATATAAGTGCATACTTTAGGAGGAATAGTAAAGTATACAACTCCTCTCAGGGCAAAAATGAGATCAACTGCTCTTAAATAGTAGGGTCAGAGCCCTGTTAATAATAATAATGTTTATTCAATTTTGAATTCTACCTTGTTATCTATTATAATGAAATAATCAATACTTTCTTGAAATATAATTTACGTCCAGTGAAATGCACAAATATAAAGACAGAGGTTTGCGAACTTTAACACATGTGTACCTTCCTATAACTACCACCTAGATCAAGATATTGGATATTGCTCTATCCCCAGATAGATCACTCTGCTCCCTTCAATCAACCATATTCTCCTGCTCTGGGTAACCACTATTCTGATTTCTAAGAATAATAGCTTTGCCTGTTCTAGAACTTCCTATAAATAGAAACATTCTGTGTATACCCTTTTGTGACTGACTTCTTTTGCTCATTATGGTTTTATCTTTTTTTCATGTTTCAGAAAGTGTTCCTTTTTATTGCTGAATAGCATTCCCTTTTATGTGATGCATCACAATTAATTTATTCTTGTGCTGATGGATATTGTACTTGGGCTGTTTCCACTTTTGGGCTATTTCAGTAATGTTACTTCAATGTTCTGGAATTAACCTTGGTTTACACATAAACCTATATTTTTGAAAATATTGCATAATTAAGGCCAAAGTTCTCATTGGTGGAAATCTATTGGAAATGGATAACTATTTTCAATTTTCCTCCATGGGCTGGGTAATCTTTTAAGTCTAAATCTTAAAGCAGAGACTGGTATCAATATTTTTTTAAAGGTGTCTTTATTTTTATTGTTTTACTGGCTTCATTGAGATACAACAGACAAATTAACTGTGTAAATTTAAGGTGTGCAAGGTGATGATTTGGAATACGTATATATTATGAAATGATTACCACCATAATGCTAGTTAACACTTGCATCACCTCAGACAGTAACCATTCTCTGTGTGTGTGTGTGTGTGTGTGTGTGTGTGTGTGTGTGTGGTGAGAACATTTACAATCTACTTTTGAAGCAAATATTCAGTATGTAGTAAAGGGTTAACTATAGTCACCATGCTGTACATTAGCTCTACAGAGTTTATTCTTCTTATAATTGAAAGTTTGTACCTGTTGACCTACATCTCTTCATTGCCCCCAACTTCCAGCTGCTGGCAACCACCAATCTACTCTCTGTTTCTATGAGTTCAAGGTTTTTAGATTACACATTTAAGTGAGATCATGCAATATTTCCTGTCTGAGGTATTTCACTTATTGGCATCAATATTTATAACAATAAACCCAGGGTACTATTAACAGTTACAAGGCATAGGTCACAGAGAATGGAACCTCTACCTGGTAAAGTGTTGACCTCTCCTAAAAGGGCAGAAAGCTAAGAACTACACAACCATATTATCTTAGGATGATTAGCAATTACTTTCTATAACAAATAATTTTTTAAAAGCAATTAATCCTAGTATCATTTGAGGCACAGAGAGCTTAAGAAAATTGCCCAAATCCCCAAAGCCAGTAAGTGGAGGGGTTTGGATTGAACTCCGGTCTTTTGCCTCAGATGTCTATTTTGTTTCTATTTATCCAAATAATTGAGTAGATGAACCATTGTCACCCCCGATGTGGAACAGAATTTTCTCAAGGAAGAGAAATCATGAATGTCTCTAGCTGCTTAATGGGAACCTAGATGAATTTCATCAAATATATTGTTTCCAGAGTTAGAGGTTAGTTTTCCAGAGCAGTTTAGGGATTATCCCACAGATTTTTCTAGAATCCTACTGAATGTAGGATATCATGGTAACCTTAAAGATGGATTAACTACACATTTTCTAGTTTTTCAGAGACAGTGCTTCAATTATGGGGGGGGGTCTAAGCCCATAAAAAGCAGTGAACTTTTATTTCTAAAATTATAATGTAAATGCTAGCTAGATAATATAATTTACATTTTGAGAAGACTATATTAATGAGCTATAGAAAGAACGCAAACGGATGTAAACACAAACAGATATAAACACAATGAATATCATTTGAATAACACGTAAAATACATTTTTTTGTAGTCTCTGCTGAAACAGCTTAAATATCATTAACTTTATGAGTTCATTCTCTGCTGAGAAGAGGGATCAGAGGTACACAGATCTACGTGTACATTCTTTCACTTGAGGGACTCATCGGGTTAAATTCCTAGGCTTAATATTTACAATGGTGCAAACGTTCGTGAGCTCATAATCCTCTTTTTGCGGCTAAGAAAAAATCATCTTATTCTAACATAAAACTAGGCTTACTTGAGTATTTATAAGATGTGAATGAAAGGACGGATTCAACTATACTTCGATTTAAAAAAAAGAAACGTAAATAACTCATCAAGTTGGGGAAGCAAGTTATGGCTCCTTTTGTAATTTTTCTCCTAGGGCTTCACGTGTAATCTCTCTCCAGGAAGCACAGACACGCATGAGGCTGATGTGTACTCTAGAACAGCGGTCCCAACCTTTTTGGCACCAGGGACCGGTTTCGTGGAAGACAATTTTTCCACGGACAGTGGGGTGGGGGGATGGGTCAGGTGCTAGTGAGTGATGGGGAGTGATGGCGATCAGCAGATGAGGCTTCGCTCGCTTGCCCACCGCTCACCTCCTGCTGGGCGGCCCGGTACCTAGCAGGCTGAGGACTGGTACCAGTCTGCGGCCCAGGGGTTGGGGACCCCTACTCTAGAAACTTGTCCTCACAGCATTTCATAACAGATAATGCTTAAAGTGTAGAGGAGATTCTCAAGTGAAAAGGCTTTCTTAAGCCTTATCTTTAAAAAATTTTTTCCCATTTAAAGCAAAGGTATGCTACATTAACTCACAAGAGTGTTTTTTTATTTACTGCTTCTGCCTCCAATAGATTTCCTAAGCACTACTGTTTTAATGAACAGGTTAAAAAAAAAATCCTAATGTGATCTATTTATAATGCGTGTGTTCTTTATCTTATCCTAGTGTCTAAAATCTTCTCCATGGCTGGACCCCAAATAATATTCCTTTACGTGCTAAGTGGTATCTAGACAGTGGGATAGGTTTAATTTAATTTCCTTCTAACTATATAGAGACATCTTATTTTTCAATTAGAATGGTGTGTTTATCTTCTTTTTAAGTTCTATTTACTCTTATCTAAAACATTACCTTGCTTAAGCTACATTGCTCCTGCTTGAAATGCCCTGATGTAGTAGACAACTGTAAGCAGAACCTTGCTGCAAAATACATAATTAATTAGGCCACTGAAAGCATACTTTATTTCTCAAAGGCCACCTTATACCAGGCACTGTACCTAAAACCATGAAAATATTGGTCATTTGCTAAAATAGAAAATTTACAGAGGGGATAAGTGGAGAAGGATTGTAATCCATGTTTATAAAAGCTATTTAATTCCATCAAGAGCTTCACAAATGACTGGCATCTGATCATATGTTCAAAAATTCATTTAAAAATTACTTAAAGGAATTAGAAGTGCAGGACTATAAACTTGAAATAGACAAATGAGTATGCTAACTTAATTCTTGATGGTAAAAGAAGTGGTCATATAGACAATTCAGTAAAATAAGATTCTGGATTACTCACTTCAACTGTTGAGTACCTGAGGATACATGAATGACCTTTCCCCAAGACAACTTTATGGAGTATCTAGTTCAGAGGGCAATACATTATCATATAAATAATAATAACATAAGTTTGATATTAGTGCTGTTGCTAAAATGGCTAAGAGGTAGACATTAATATTGTCTGTTAGGGTAGAGGAAGGCTTAAAGAGCTGATGAAACTGGAGAAGAAATGTGAATTATAAGTAAGACTTTATAAAACTACAGTGAGGTACCACCTCACACCAGTCAGAATGGCCACGATTAAAAAGTATACTAATAACAAATGCTGGAGAGGATGTGGAGAAAAGGGAACCCTCCTACACTTCTGGTGGGAATGTAAGTTGGTGCAACCACTGCAGAAAACTGTATGGAGGTTCCTCAGAAAACTAAAAATAGAACTACCATATGAGTAGTTCTAGCAGCATATATCTGGAGAAAACCATAATTCAAAAAAAAAATAATGCCTCCCTCTGTCAATAACAGCACTATTCACAACAGCCAAGACATGGAAACAACCTAAATGCCCATTGACAGAGGAATGGATAAAGAAGATGCGGTACATATATACAGTAGAATACTTCTCAGCCATAAAAAGAATGAAATAAAGCCATTTGCAGCAACATGGATGCAACTAGAGATTATCATGCTAAGTGAAGTAAGTCAGAAAGAGAAAGACAAATATCATATAATATCATTTATAGGTTGAATCTAAAATATGACACAAATGAACCTATCTATGAAACAGAAACAGAATCATGGACATAGAGAACAGACTGGTGGTTGTCAAGAGGGTGAGGGTTGAGGGAGGGATGGAGTGGGAGGCTGAGGTTAGCAGACGTGAGCTTTTACATATAGAATGGATAAACAACAAGGTCCTACAGAGAACCATATTCAATATCCTATGATAAACCATAGTGGAAAAGAATATAAAGAAAAGAATGTATATATATGTATAACTGAATCACTTTGCCGTACAGCAGTAATCAACACAACATTGTAAATCAGTTTATGGTTACCAAGGGGCAAAGAGGGGGAACGGATAAATTGGGAGATTGGGATTGACATATACACACTACTATATATAAAATAAATAACTAATAAGGACCTACTGTATAGCACAGGGAATTCTACTCAATACTCTGTAATGACCTATATGGGAAAAGAATCTAAAAGAGTGGATATATGTATATGTATAACTGATTCACTTTGCTGTACACCTGAAACTAACACAATATTGTAAATCAACTGTACTACAATAAAAATTAATTTAAAAGTAAATAAAATGAAATTATAAATAAATAAAGTAAGAGTTTAAAAGGTAAAGAATAAGGAAGGCAAGCAAGGCAAGATCATCATCATGAATAATGATCCATAGGCACAGGAATGCAAAGGGATATATGTTTTTGATAAACACTGAGAAGTCTATTGCTGTTAAAACTTTTTTTTTTATTTGGTAAAGGGGAAGAAGATCAAGGCCAAATTGTGAAGGGTCTTACAGACAGCATTATGCTATTTGTATAGTTAAGCTAGTAAATCTTTCTATATACAAAAAATTACTGTGCTAAATGCAGAATGGAACACTGGAATCCAAAGTTAGCAGTCCTTGATTTCTTTGTAATAGCAGTGTCGGTTCCATCTCGTGTCCAGATTTAAACCTCAGAGATGTTTATTTTTTGAGGTTTTTATTTATACCCCACAGTCTCAGAGACCTGTGTTAAAGGCACTTTTCCTCAGAAATGGCTCGACTGAGGGACATTTTGAGCCCGAATACGTAAATATATACTTTTCCTTTTTTTGTCGTTTTAACAGCAGCAGGATGTTTTGAAACCCAAACTCATATTTTCTTAACTCTGCCAGAAACAGATGTTTAAAAATAAACTGTAAGGAAAAGTTATCATTGATGGGGAGGGGGAAATTGCTTACTCACATACATTTTGTCATTACCAGCTTTACAAAGTGTGCTTGTGAATGACTGTTATACATATGGTCTGGTTCCAGAAAATAACGGACACACACATTTTCATCTTGATTATAACTGAAAATAGGTTGGCTGTGACTGTTCAGGGTCGTTAATTACCTCTTTCGATGCAGTGATCTAAGATATTGGAGTATTTTGCCTAGTCTTTTACTTTTTTATTTCTTATCTTTTGTCTTTGGGACAGGCAAACATTGCAGCACAGCTGCTAAGCACACCAGCTTCAGAAGCAAATTGGGTTGTGAGATTAAACACCAGGACACAATTGGGGTTTTTCAAATTTGCATGGCTAATGTAAATAGCCCCAGGAGCTCATTAGAGAAAGCTGGAGGGGACCTGGTGGGTGGGCTTTCTTCTCCTGCTGGGAAAAGCAATGGCTAGCCCTTGAAGAAAGATAACAAAACAAAACAATACAAAAAGTTGAATCATAAAAACGTAGCATGAGCAAAAATAACATCTTTAAGACTTAGTTTATTCTTCAATGCATGAGTAACAAAAAGCATAAACTACCTGTATAATAATCACCTTATTATTTTAAGTCACAATCCCTGTGATTAAAATAAGCATTTTTTCAATCTCCAGAAATGAAAAACTATTACTTTCTTACCTAAATTACAGTTTATATTTATATCTAATTTATATATTTATATTTACATTGTGTTGATACAACTTTCTATCTTTTTCAAGAAATATACTTTTATGGTAGAAACAAGAGAAGTGTCTAGCTCTATTCCCTCAAATTAAAGAGATACTGAGTTTTCTTTTACAATAGAATTTACATTCACTCCTTTTCCATTTTTGCATTTACAACCTGCAATACGATATGTACGATCTTTTTTTTTCTTGATTCATATTGCTTTATTTTTTAATTTTTTTTACAGTAGGTCCTTTTTGGTTATCTATTTTAAATATAGCAGTGTGTACATGTCCATCCCAAACTCCCAGTCTATCACCCCCTCCCTTCCCCCCAGTAACTATAAATTCATTCTCTAAGTTTGTGAGTCTGTTTCTGTTTTGTAAATAAGTTCATTTGTATCTTTTTTTTTTTTATAGATTCAGCATATAAGCAAATGATATGTATGATCTTACATCTGTGTTTTTGCACTACCAATAAAAATGACCTCCCTGCCTGGGGATCACTCTATTCTAAATCTTTCTCATGCTCTTACAATATTAATCTTCTTACTCAATGAGAGCAAAGGCCTTGAAGACATTTATAGGGCCATGCTCCTGTTCCCAAGATAGTGTCTAGCACAAAGGATGCGTTTGTCATTTCATTATTTTTGAATTAATGATTAGGTGTTGCTATCCCAATTAAAGTCATACTGAGTAAAATTTATAATGGAATCCATTGTTCTCACATCCTCATTTCAATCTAGTGGAAAGAATCTCAGAGGTAATTTAAGCTGATGCTTTTGTTTGAATATGACCAAAGAAAAGCCCAGAGATATTATGTACATTTATGTGTAATTATTAATCTTACACAGTATTCCAGATACTGTTCAATGCCCCGCTAATACAGAGAAGAATATAACTCCACCTTCATGACGCTGAGTGCTTAATAATGTGGGAGAAAACGTCATAAATATATAGTCTGGGTGAAATGTTCTCAAAGCATGGGCCCTGGAGTAGCAGTATCTACCAGGACCTTGTTAGAACCCACATCCTGGGACCCTTCTTGAACTACTGAATCCGAAACTCCTGAAGGGAAGTAGGCCAGCGATGTGGATTTTAATGAGGCCTTGTAGGTGATTCTGATGCACACTAAAGTTTGGGAAATTCTGGGCTAATGGAGATATATTTTAAAATATTGCTTTAGGGACTTCCCTGGAGGTCCCGTGGTTAAGACTTCACCTTCCAATGCATGGGGTGTGGGTTCGATCCCTGGTCGGGGAGCTAAGATCCCACGTGCCTCGTGGCCAAAAAAAACCAAAACATAAAACAGAAGCAATATTGTAACAAATTCAATGAAGACTTTAAAAATGGTCTACATCAAAAAAATCTTTAAAAAAGAAATGCTGCTTTAGTTCATTTGTTAAAACAAATGTCATGGTTAACAGGAACAATATTGAGCTGTTGCTACCAGGAAGGATATTTTTAAAAACTGACCTGGTCTCAGACCCAATGTGGAAATGTTCATAAGCCAATGATAAGATCAAATGCTAAAAATTATTTTACAAATAAAAGTAAAGAGAATAGTACTGCCGACGCCCAACTTCTAGAATTTTTCAAGGAAAAATGTGTTACATCTATACCCCCTCATCTCTCCCTGCACTATCCACTGGATTATTTTGAAGCAAATCATGGAAAGAGTTAAAAGGTATATCATTATTTTAAGATCGATAGCTAGAATGAAATAACTATCTATAAAAGTTAAGTTATATTAATATATATTTTTTCCTAAGTAGCTGGGGAAAGCATGTGGACTTTGTTCTGGTTTTATCCATGCTTCATCTGTCTTACTTTTTTTCATTCGGCTGATCTACTTCTGTGTTTTTCAGTGAGACCATGTCCTAGACAATCTAAACTGAGATGGTTCTATCCTGGCTTCTGCTTTTGTTTGAGCCAGCATTCATTTTAGGTGGATAGAATATATTGATTGTATTTCTAGGGACACTTTTGTTTTCTCCAAGATTTTCATCACAATCTTTATAGATATTTACTTATTTTTCTATCTTCAATGTCATTGTATAGTACTCAGTATGTGCCGGGCACTGTTTTTACTTTTCACAATATATTAACCTATTTATTTCTCAGAATAACTCTTTGAGGTCGGTATTATTGTTGTCTTTCTTTTTTTCCAGAGAAAAATATGTTAAAGCATGTTGAAGTTATGTGGTTTACCCAGGGACACAAGTAACAGAGCTGGGATTCTGACCCAGTCAGTTTAGCTCCAGAGACGGAGATTTTGGTTACTATTGTACACTGTTCTCATCAACATTTTTTTTTAAATTCCATTTGTGAGGCCCTCTAATTTCTGGCTGTATAATTTGAGATTCATTGTTCTTTACTGTGCGTTTAATCATTCTCAACTAACATTTTCTGTTGCCTGCATATTGTCTTGTGTTAAAGAGTACGTTAAGTTGGGGTGCTAAAGTCTGGGTACAGTGAACTCTGCCAGGGAAACTGTGATCAATGAATTGGCTTTTGAACTGGGTCTTAGAGGACTTGTATGAGCTTTCAAGGCAAAGTAGTGAAGACAAAGTGTATTAGTAATTGGACAGAGCACAAGCAAAATCACAAGGTCATACAATATCCTGGCATGTACAGAGTTGTGGAGATTTTGGCATAGGAAACGTGTAGTGACTGTCCACAGCATTGGAAAGAGTCCCAGAGTAAATTACTTCAAGACAGGGTTAGACTAAGTGATACTTAAATTTTACTCAGCCTCTACTTCCCTTGTTTTTAGTTTCTCTACAGATAGGAACATCTCCCCCACTATTTGGTCTAGAGAAATAGTGAAGGAAATGCTAAGAGTACTAGGCTCAAAAATAAGATATAGATCTGAGTATGTAATTCCTATTTTTTTCACTTAGAATCTCTGTGACTTTGGGTCATTCTTAACATTCCTTTGCATCATGGGGAAATTAATATTACCTAATATTAATAAAGACCAGTGCTTTTGGTTCTAGGTGACTGAAACATAAAATTCACAAGGCAGGTGAAGAGAAGAAATCCAAGTAAGTAAATAGGGCAATTTATTTGATGAAATTGTATCACTTGTTTTTAACCTAACATCCCTTGATGTTATTTTTTAGCCTGTTGTTGGTAAAAGGACTCATGCAAAATTATGAAAACATTTTCAGACAAAATGCAACTAGGTTCAGATCATAAAATAAATGACAAAAACACTATAGTAAAAGGATTCATATTACTCTGTAAGCTCTCTAAAGCAGTTCTATTCTGCCTCTATTTTCTACGCACACTTCACATACATTTAACATATATTTCCCATTTTTCCTACTAACCTCCTCAACTGGCAGCTTGCATCGCAAAGTCTTTAGCACAAGCCACGCCACAACTGGCTGGCACACTAAGTGGCCAGCAAGCAATAGTGTCTCTAGAATTTAATAACATTGCTTCAGAAGGACTAGAAGAAAGAGAAACAGATTTTAGCAGGTGTTAAAATGCATCAAATACGCATTGTGCACTATGAGAGGACACCATAGCAGGAACTAGAGATACTCAGCCCATCTCTGTTAATTATAAAGAACATTTTAATATAATACTTCACACTTCTTGGGCACAATCTTATATTTTGTGCCTGTATTGAATTTTTTATTTTGTTATTATTATTTTTTCTTAACCAGGTGAAATTTTCTTTTATATGGTATATTTCCTTTTTCATCTTATATGACATATATAATTAAAGAAACAATCAGTTAACTGAAGAGTTATTGATTAAATGCTTATTTATGCTGTGATACATAGAATAGCTGAATTTATCTAAGAGCATGTATGGTTCGCCTAAGTTATTATATGTATATATAATAAATTCCAGGTTTTGGCATAGTAATTAAATTAAAATGGTGACACATCATCATCTTTAATATTTTAATGCTGTTTATAATGCTAATTATGTCATATTCAATTTAAAATTAAATCAAATATTTCTTACTTATATAACTGTCCTGAGTTTTCTTGGTATATAATTTTGTAACTGCATGTCATAGCAATTCATGATGTATTATGTAGAAAGTTGTGAAATATGTCATCAAGCAGTAGCTTATGTTGGAAAAAGTTAAACTATATACGTAAAGTCTGTGCATAAGAAGGCAATTGAAAATAGTTTTCTGAGAGTGCAGTCTTCAAGTGGTAATATTTTAAAAATAATTATGTAAGCATAATTGTTTCTTCAAAATATTAATTTATTTGATGTTTTTAATTTGCTGCTATTCCCTTTTTAAAATTCACTTTTGAGTACAACACTATTTGTGTTTATTGCTACATTTAAGTAGAAAAAATGAGATTAATGAGCCATATGCTTTTATCTAAGAGCATAATTAGACAAGTTCATTGTCATGCATATTTACAAGGTAAAAAAAATTTTAAAGAGAACAATATGTTAAAATATAATTTAAGCATTATAACACATACACTTTTGTATGTGTGTATTACTGTGAAATAAATATTTAAGAAAGTGTGACTTGGACTATAATTTTTGCAGAACGATTTGCTGAATTGGTTCTTATATCCTTAATATATAAAAAAAGATATTGTACTTTTTTGTTGATAATTGTACTTTCAGTTATGAAACCAGCATTTACAAAATTTGGAGAATTTGTTATATTTATTTCTCATTAAGGGATAGATTTGTGATTATTATCCTAAAAATTAAATATCACTTCTACCTGATGATTCTAGAAAGCTTCAGAAATATGAATCAATAAATATTTCCAGGAAGGCATTGAGGAATGCAATCTAAATCATAAGGCATATTTTTTTACCTCTCTAGCATTCATAAGTGTATGTTAATTTAAGCTAATCTCTGCTGAGACTCCAAACTACACTTTGATTTTTACCCTTTAAATAATTGTGGGGTTGTTGTTTGAGTTGATTTTGATTTTTCTGTAAAGGAATATTAACAAAATTCAAGGACCTGAGGAAGTTTGAAGCAAAAATCTAAATGTTTAAAATATAGATGTAACAAAATATCTCTTTTTTCTTAGCTGAAATAATATTTAGAAACTCCAAAGACAAAAAAAAAGCAAAAAAAAAGTGCCTTGTTTCTATTAAATACTCAATTATTCACAAAAAGGTCAACCTCTTTATTTTACAGTGAGGAATTCATCAGATTCCCCCCAATCTGCCTTTCCTTGGTGGCAGTGTTGGAGTCATGTCTCCTATACACTGTCTAGTTTGGTTTACGTAGTACCACCTACTGCATCATAATAGTCTTAAATCAAGTATACTTCAATTTAAAAATCACTTTAATAAAAACATTGACATCAAATTTGTTTTCAAAAAATTTTATGATCTGAGTTTGAGGTGCTACTTGTGCATAATTTATCATTTTGGAAATCACCTGAGCGTTTCATTCAAAATCTACTTCATCAGATCAAAATGAAAGTAGCAAGAGTGCATAGGTATATTTGTTTTATGTATTTTGCAATAAGAAATCTTAAAGGTCTGAGCCAAAAAGAGTTTTTATTAGAATGGGTCTTTTAGTTAGAACTGGAAAATTATTTCTGTCTACCTAGTAAGAAAAGTATTGTTTTGAGATTATGTAGTGTACAGTTTTTTTCTGACACGGCACACTAACAGACCAAACATCAAATGAATAATCATTATTAGGATACAGTAAACCCTGAAGCAGGAATTTATATAAAGAAAGTGGACACCAGGGTAATAGGGAAAGGGTTAGAGCTATGTAGCCAAGAATAATTAATATAGCGAATACAGAAAAATTTAGGAGTGTATTAAATAGGCAGAATGTCAGTGTTTCTGATTTTTCCCATGAGCCTGAAATATGGGACTACATAGACTCCCATTTCCTTCCTACTGAAGTCCGTTTGTTTTCAATACTAATGAAGTTCAGTTATCAAAAAGAACACTTCTTTTTCCTGATTATCACATCAGAGCAACTAGGAGCTGACATAGTAGGGCTGGTTACCCATTTGAAGAGTCTGCCTCCCGCTGGGTTCGTCACAATTTAATCGGAAAGGTAGGGAAACAATTAGAAAATAGTTGCTCCAACACCAGAGATATATCCTGGAGCTAGCTGTGCTGTTGGAAAACATTTCCCATGCATGGCAATTAAAAAACAATTGGGAGCCTATTTCCAGTAAGTCATAGAAGAGACATTTTAAAGGAGGTGGGCAGGATGTGGCTTAACTGTGTCACAGGGAAGCTACATCTGGGGGAAGTGGAAACAAAAGGGAAAAAAATCAAGACCAGAATAAAACTCAGAGTCTCAGAAAATGTTTTAACAAATATAAAAGAGCAATTGATCTGTATTATTGACAAAAACTATATCTATGGTACCTCCAAGTAACAATACTCACAGATTACCAGTTTACATTTTTTTTTACTGTTGTATTCATGTTGAGAAAATAGTCTTATGTTATTTTATTTATTTGTCATTCAAGCATACCTCCCACTCTACACTTCTCCATCCACTTGATAATATTAAGACTCTTTCTGAAGAGAGTGGGTTAGAGTGATTTATGTGGAGATAAAAGTGAATCCTGGTGCTTTAAATGCTATTAGAAAGCTTGTAAATCTCTATGCTACATATGTTACATATAGATGAGGTACATATATTAGTGATATTAAATCAGACGAATTCTGTGAGGTGGCTCTCTGAATTAGCAGAAATCCACAACATAGAAAAATATTAAAAGAGGCTAATTTTATTAACTTCAAATACTGAATCCTTTGTAGAAACATGAAAGAGATGCAACAAAATTTAAGTGGTGTAAGACAATAGGCATTTATTTTTCACTCTCATAGCAGTCCGATATGGTGTTCCTATTTGTGAGGTAGCTTTGTTCAATGGGCTGTATAGGGAAGCAACATTTGCCACCCAAAACGTATCTCTTTGGCATGAAGTTTATTTTAAGCTGAATATTTTTAAGAAATAGAAGACTTAAGGAGTCTTTTGTTTTACCTCCTCCTTAACTGCCTAAATGAATTTAGATAAAGGGCCTGGTCCAGGAAGAGGAAATATCTATTCCACCAGAAATATCTATGAAGAATACAGCCTGGGTGCGGTGGGCGAAACTCAGAAGGGCATGGAGACCAAAGTTCTCTCTGTGTCCCATTGTCTCTGCTTGATATAACAAATATTTGTTTATCAAACATTTGCTTTTCCACCACCATAAGAATTACCTTCCACCCCTTCGAAGTCTCAAACCCCTATCCCTTTCTTCTCTTAGCTGGCATATAAGCCTCAATTGCTTAACATGTCCTTGGGTCTCATTTTTCTTATGGGGCCCTTGTACACGCACATAATTAAATTTATGTACATAATTAAGCTTTTCTCCTGTTAACCTGTCTTATGTTAATTTAATTATCAGATTAGTCAAAAGGTCTTAGAAGGGTAGGGGAAAATTTCCCCTCCCTTACATCTGACTTAGGTCTACAGCTTCTTTTTGCTAAGGTTTTGCTATCTGCTAGGATTTCGGAGTCTTGTAACTGGAGAAAGGAGAGGGGATGAAGGTACACAAACTTTATGACAACAGAAGTACCACCATTGTTGCTACTCAAATGCCTGTGAAACTAGTTACACGGCCACAGCTGGAGACCAGATGAAGTGGTGTTGCTGGGAAATATCCCTGGCTGGGCACCCAACTCCCAGCCAGAATTCCACAATATGAAAAGTAGAGCACAATTTTGGTGGATCACTAGTTACGAAAACCTCACTCTTGACAGTTCTTCCTGCCACAGATACATGTAACCAAAGGATTGAATAGAAAATATGTGATCATAAATGCCTGGGGGTGTGGGAGTGTAAGCAATGTGGGTACTATAAGAAATAATCACTGTCTCAAGATCATTTTATGATAAATTATATGACAAAGGGAACCAAAAGTTAATGCTTATTTTTATTTGCAAAATTTCTTTGACACAATTCCATAAACTAAAGTAACAACAAATTAAAACTGCAAGTAACATGATGAGTTAGAAAGTATTGACTCACAAGATTCATATTCTAGTACCAATTTTGCAAGTCAAACTAAGTGTGTCATCTTAAGTCTGCATATTTCTTATTCTGCTGTCTAAATCTAACACATGCCAGAGGGTCAAATTAGTTCATATCTAAATCTCCATAAAGTTTTAAACTTTTGAGAGTTTCTTTTTTATAATTTAGGAGAATGATTTATCGTGGATATAAAAGTTCAATTCAACAGTTATTGTCTTTCACTGTAAAAGACCCTGGGAGAGTCATACATAATAACCAAAGCTGAGATTAGTATGCAATTATGTGCCAGCCATTGTTCCAAAATGCTTTACTTTTACTTACATTTCTCAATAGCCCTATCATGCTAGTGTTATTATCACCATTTTACACATGCACCCATTTATGTATAATGTATATGTATATTTCAATATATATATATGTATCGGATCTATGATGAGAGTTTAAAGACACTGTATCCTATTCTCTAAAGGCAGAATCTTTTTTTTTTTTTTTTTTTTTTTTTTATAATGACTTTTTTTTTTTTTTTTTTTTTAACAGGAATTTTTTTTTTTTTTTTTTTTTTTTTATAGCTACTTTATCTATTTATTTATTTATTTTTGGCTGTGTTGGGTCTTCGGTTCGCGCGAGGGCTTTCTCTGGTTACGGCAAGTGGGGGCCACTCTTCATCGCGGTGCGGGGACCGCTCTTCATCGCGGTGCGCGGGCCTTTCACTATCGCGGCCCCTCCCGTTGCGGGGCACAGGCTCCAGACGCGCAGGCTCAGTAGTTGTGGCTCACGGGCCCAGCTGCTCCGTGGCATGTGGGATCTTCCCAGACCAGGGCTCGAACCCGTGTCCCCTGCATTAGCAGGCAGATTCTCAACCACTGCGCCACCAGGGAAGCCCAAGGCAGAATCTTAAATTGCAACTGTGTTCGTTCTAATAAATCAAGAAAATCTTGGCCATCATGCGAAGATCTGTGGAAGCAAAATCACACACCATTTTGCCATATATAAAATCACAGTGGCAGTGAACTGATAATGCTTAGTTTAGCATGCAACATTATATCAAATTATTTTATATAGAGTAGGTAGTTAGAAAAAACCTAAGAAAGAGCATACTAAATGATTAAAAATGAAGAAGTGGCATAAGTATGCATAAAGTGTATTTTAAAAATCAGCACTCAGATCTAGAAAGATGAAAGCATTGTGATAGGACTAGAATCTCTAAAACTATGAAGACATTAATTGAATCAACAAGTGTATCCTCATCCAGTCTTAATTCCTAGACATAGAATTTAACATAGGTCAAATTTGTTTTTCTATAAGTTTCAAAAAACTAAAAATATGTATAGACTAAAAAGGATTTAAAATATGTATGAATAAAAATATATAATTGATTTGTTAGGAATATTACCAATATTTTTTTCTTTCACATAACATACTATTCATTCATTTACCACTCATTCAAAATATATTCAGAAAAGATTGTCAATGTAAAGTCTCTGAGTTGTGTACCAGTATAATAAAACAAGCCCCTAACCTCAGTCATGAGACAAATACACAAATACATCTACTGGATTAAAAAAAAAAAAAAGAAAAATGTCATGAGCAAATGCCAGGTACATTTCTATCAGACGAGGAAGAGTTTTTTTGTTTTTTTGTTTTTTTTGTTTTTTCCAGTTACAGGTAGCAGAGAAGTCTACAGGGAAAATATGCCTTCTGTGCTAGGTATTGATAATTGCTCTCAGGTAACTGTGAGAATCATTTTCTACCAAGATAAATTTAGAAGAGTAAAGTCACATATCCCCTGGGAAAGATGATGTTCTGTGTTTATTGAGTTTGAAGTACCAGTGGGAAAAACCAGTGGATGATGCTGATCAAATAACTGGAAGTATGAATCTAAAGCTCATCAGGTAGGTTTCAGCTAGATATTTGGAAGCCATTTGCATAGTTCTGGGCTTGGGCGGACATTTCAAAAGAGAAATATATAGAGGTGTCTAAGGATAGTTGGATATTAAATGGTAATGTACAATGTAAAAAAAAAACTAAATCAAATAAGCCTCTTTGGATCATCATTCAAGAGGGCAGCTGTCTTACTTAGAGATGACCACTCAGTGTCATCAGATATCATCCACTTAAAAAATAAATTCTTTATCTTAGGCTTTATGTAGACAAGAAAGACTTTTCATTAGAATCACTGATTCTACATTGTAGAATGAAAGAAACAAATGTATATGCAAAGTCAATCTAATTTAATACCATATATACATATACACAAATAGCAAACCACAAATTATATATAAATGGAGATTCTTGTATTAATAATCAATATTTTACTCATAAACATAGCAGTGAAAAATTTTAGGAAGTTATAATTAAGACAATTTATTCTGTTCTGAGTTCTCCTTGACAAAATTCTACTGATACGTTTTGGTATCTTTGTTCTGATGTAGTCTATTTGGGGAAAAATAGAAAATTCTCAGCCACTGTGTTTTATATATGCTAAACATTAAATAGCAGGGACTTTTTCTTACTAATAGCATTCCTAGGATATTTTCATTACCTCCATTATCACCTACAAAAAGTCAGTTGCTAGTTACTTAATACCTATGAATAGCTTCTGCTTCTTTTCCTGTCCCCTGAAGCATTTTGCTGTATATTCTGTTCAACTTGTTTGCTTTCTCTGTGTTACACATGACCTGGGTTTTACTTCACATTTTTTTCTGTGGTGTGGAAATGGAGTGTTTGAATTTGCCTCTTTAAAACAGGAAATAGCAATTTTCCAATTGACATATAAGTTGAAAACAGAAATACAGTGAAGATGTTATAACATCTTCTGTTATTCTTTCTTCCTCAGCACAGAGTTTCATTCATTTAACTATTTAAAATCAAGAGTAATGCAGACTGCCCATATTGTTAAGAACCAGAATCATGAAAAATATTCAAAAATAAATAATCAGAGAAGGCAGCAGTGCATTGATATACAAGGCAAGGAAGATAAATTCAAATAATCTAAAAATAGAATGAGAAATAATAGTAGGAGCTGGTGATTAGATGCATTTAATGACTTTCATAAGAGGAATTTGAGGAAAATGATGAATGGGAAAAGATGAAAGCAATAGGGCAACACATGAGAAGTCATGATAGGGATGCATTTAAATCCACATATGGTTTCTTAGGGAAGCAAAAATAATTTTTCCTTTATCTTCTGAGTTCTAGGTTAAGACCTCTGTAATAAAATACAGATTAACAAAAGAAAAACAAACAGAAATTTATTAACATGTGTACCTTATGCACACACGGGAGATACACAGGGAAGAATGAGTAACTCTCTGAGGTGGCTTGGAACTCTGGCTTAAAAACTGTATTTTGCTAAAGATAATAGTAGAAAGTGATTAGAGGGAGGTCAGTTATGAGGAGGTTATCAGGAAAAGCCTGGTAAAAAGGGTAAGGCTTGTTATACAGATTTATGTTAGTGCCTTTTCCTTTGATAAAACTTGTCTCTTCCTGGTACAGAGAAGGAAAAATCCTTTACAAATGGAGATTTCCTTTATAAATTTCCCTTACAAAAGGACAACTTCTGTTCTGTTTTTAGAGCTTCCCCTGTTTCTGCTGCTTCTCAAAATAATCAGCATAAAATAATACTTTTGTCAAAGAGGCATTTTGTTGTAGCACATTCTTCTACACTTCAGATTCTAAATACATAATATTAGTTACTTCATCACATTTTGACTCATTGCAAAAGTACGCTTTTTTTGAGCATCTGTTTTACCTTTTAACTACTTTCACATTCAGTCATATTAATGTAATGCAAATTGCATGGAAATACATACCACCTAAGTGTCTGAAAAGTTTGTTTTCCTAAGTAATTAAAATTTAATCTTCATTCACTCTTTTTACCATTATTGGACATTTTCACTTAGTCCTTTTCTGCATATTAAAAATTGATTAAGTATAAACTAACAGGGGTTTTTTTGCACTTATTCAAAAATATCTGTGTTGTAGAGTAACTCTTGTAAGTATATTGGATGTGTCAGCATCACTCTAAATCTATTCTTTCCCTAAAGAATTCTGGGTAATGGAAAATTAATGCCTCAAAGGAAGAAGTAAGTTCAAGAGTATCCACAGAGAGGCTTCCAAGTCTTTCACACATCCGGTTCTTCCAGGTCTCAGGTGTTTTCCATAAAACTAATTGTACTTTGATGTGTTTTCATGTCTGAGAGCCTCTGTCTCCATATAGAGAAGAAGAAATTGATGAAGGTCTACAGTTCCATTGTTTATGCATGCAATGGACTGAATGTCTGTGCTTCTCTCCCCTAAATTCTTATGCTAAAATTCTAGTTCCTAATATGGTGGTATTATGTGGCAGAGATTTGGGGAGGTAATTAAGTCATGAGAGTGGAGAATGGGATTGGTGTTCTTATAAAAGGGGTTCCAGAGCATTCCTTGCTTGTTTTCTGCCAAGTGAAGGTAAGAACAGAAGTTGCCAGTCCGAAAACCAGAAAATGTCTCTCACCAGAATAAGATCATGCAAGCACCCTGATCTTGGACATCTCAGCCTGAAAACTGTGAGAAATAAATTTCTGTTGTTTATAAGCCAATCAGTCTATGGTACTTTGTCATAGCAACATAAACTGACTATGACAATGGAACACATCCATCCCTAATTATACAGCCGTTTGTTATTATGTGTACCCATTTGAGTGTGTCACTTGACGTTCTGGGATTCAAGGAATTCTGGAGTCCTTCCACACAATAGGAATAGAAAGGTTCTCCCCTGAGGCATCTTTAGTCTCTCTGCCTCATGACTATTTTGCTCCTCAATTTTCTTTTAACACCTACACAGGATGATGGATGGAACACAGGGTGGGGGTGCCTCTGCCACCTTTGTATTCCATCTCACTTAATGAACTCTCTAAATCTTTCTGTTTCGAGGCTTTAGCCCTGAGCATGGAGATCTGACCATGCACTTAACTCTTACCTCCATTTCCAGGTTTTGCTATATGGCAAATGCATGTATGAGTAAATCTCCATCAAGTCTTGTACTGTTTTTGGAGAAAGAATATTTTGCATGTGTTCTATGATTTAAACTTCAGGTTTTCACCAGTGAATTGGGCTTATGACCTTGTGAATTTACTATAGCAGTATTAGAAAACATTAGACTTAACAGAAACAGAATGTTTAAACAACATCACATGGTACGGACTGATTAATAAATCTATTATAAAGGAGAAAGAGAAAATTGGAACTGTTTCAGTACCAAAAAGACATTAAAAATTAAATGAATTATTTATTTTTTAGATGAGGTAACAGGCCCAAATGATGTTATAACATGCTTGAGGACATGTAATAAAGAGAACCAGGATAGTGTCGACTGAAAAAAATGCATAACCTAAAAGATGAGAATTATGTTTTATTTGGTGGACATGCTGAGGACTTAAGCCCAGGAGACAGCCTCTCAGATACCTCTGAGGGACTGTTCCAAAGAGGTAAGAGAGGAGCGAGGATATATAGGAGTTTTTGTAAAAAAAAAAACAAAACAAAACAAAAATGAAAACAAACCCCAGGTAGTTGAAATATCAAAAGATTACTGTTAATTAAGGAAAACCAAACGTCTAAAGTTAATGAATTTAGTGCTTTTCTATGTATGGGAAGATACAAGAGACTGGGCTCACTGAAATCACTCCTTTGATAAGCACCCTAACTATCTAGGGCCAGTATCCCACTTTTCTCCATCCTGAATTCCCTCAGGGTACACAGGCTGGGTGACTGCATTGGCTGATGGCTTGAGGGCAGCAACATCCTTTGTTGTGGCAGGAGACATTTCTCATCCACAACAGAACCCAGGTCAATCTGCCCAGTGTTCTTTCCACTCACTGTCTGATGTATAACACATTTATCTTTATGTTTTCTAAGACAAAGCAGGAAGATTTATTATCAGTAAATGTGCTACTTAGCAATAACCAAAATGCCACACATTCAAATGCAGAAATATAGCTTTTTAGAAATAATGTTTCCCTTATATATTCCTATTCAGTCTGGGTCAGAAAGAAGACACTTATGTCTTTCCATGAGCCTTCTCAGTGATTGCACACAGAGAGCATCTAAAAAAGTTTGATTTCTGAACTGGAAAGCAGTTTTGAAGCCCAATATACCAAAGGAATGCTGAGTAAAAGAAGACAGGTATAGCTGTGAATCTTACAACTGTACACTTACTAAAAATTTTGCAATTCAGTTTTCTTATTTTTTATTAAGAGGGAAAACATAGACTATCCCTCCGGAATCTGGCTTTATTATTATTGTCCATTTTGTCAATTTCCCCTCTGCATTCCCTACACTATTACTAGATAAAACTTGGATCATTATTTTGATAATTGCTTTTTTTATAGTAGTGTTTTTCCTTGCAAAATGTTTATATATACAAAAAAATTTATGTTAATCTGTTGGGGTATTCATTTTCACAAATGTCTATTTATCATACATTCTATTTTGCAACCTACATTTCTTCCACCATTTCATGAATTCTCTTTCCACTGTTTTAAAATTAATTTATATCATACTTTTAATGGCTATGAGATTTAATGGTAGGGATATACTGTATTTTATTTAACCAATCCCCTAACAAAGATAAATATTATTTCCTATTATATAATTACAATCATTAATACAATGAATATTCTTGAACATTTACAATGGAATGATTGCATGCATATTTACATATATATACTTTATCATTTGTAAGTTACTCTCCTGTGGCAGAATGTATTTTCCAGATATTCTTTTTGCTATGGGACTCACACTCCTCCCATTAAGAGATGGGTCCCATATTTCCTACCCTTGAATCTGGGGTGGGGCTTCTGCCTTCTCTGACCAACAAAATTTGGTAGGAATAATGTGATTTTCAAAGCTAAGTCATAAAGTTGACAGAGTTGGGTTGCTGGGTTGTTCTCTGGGCTCATCTGCTTTTGGAACCCTGAGCCTGCTTATAAGAAGTTTTGCTACTGTGATGTTACTAAGCTGGAGAGACTGTTCAGCTAGAGATAGAGTGATGCCTGCAGAACCACAGCAATTCTAGCTCCTGCACTTCCGATTTCTACAGTCTAGTCCACTAGACATGTGAATGAAGAAGACTTTTGATGACCCTAGCCACAAACAACCATCTGACGACAATCTCATGAGAGAACTTAAGCTAGCAGTACTTGAATAAACCACACCTGAATTCCCAACTCATTCCTGATTATTCCTGTTTTAAGCTACTATGTTTTGGGGTGATTTAATATACAGCAATAGGTAACTAATACATCTGTGTTTTTTGCCTTTCAATGATTTGCCCAAAATATCCACGGCCAATATTTTCCCAGTTTGTCTTTTTTTTTTTTTTTAACTTAGTAGTGTCCATTTACATGAAATAGTTATTATCCTTTAACAATTTTAGTACCATATCATATTTAAATAAATCTTATTACCACACGATGTCCTAAAAAGCTCTCCTAGACTTTCTTCTTGTAATAGTTTATAGTTTTCTTTTAGGTTACACAATAGCACAGTTGAACTGAGTATGAGAGAGAGAGAGAAAGAGAGAGAGAGAGAGAGAGAGTGTGTGTGTGTGTGTGTGTGTGTGTATGGTAATGATCTAAGTTTACTTTTCCTACAACTTTTTAGCTTATAATAATCAACTTTTTCACTTATAATAATCCCCCTCTACTAATTTGAAATTCCAATATTACTATGTAGTTCATTGGCTTGTTTTGCTCCCTGCTCAGTAATCTTGAAAATGACAGACATATAGTAGATAATAATATTAGTTCAAATATTATTCCATTTTATTTCTTTCTTTATCTATGGTTGCACAGCAGCATTTGTTTTTTAAATTATTAGGGTTTATGGGATATTTACACATATGGCAAGGCAACCATATTTCTCCTCACTGCATTTCTTTTACAAATCATACTTTATTATCTATTACATATCTCTTCTAGATGAAACTCGGAGTCAATTTATTCCAATACAGAAAAAAAAAAATCACAGTGAGATGTTCTTTGAATTTGCGTTAAATATATAGGTTAATCTCTAGTGGAAATGACAGTTTTAAAATAGTGAGTCCTCCCATCTAAGATCAAGGGAAGTTAATAGAAAAGATACAGTGAAATAAGAGTCAGCAACTTATTAACAGTCTTGTCATCATGACTCCATGTTATTGTCCATCAATGTTAAATGAATTGACACTAAAATAAATCAAAGAAGATGAGAATGCCTTTAGTATGATTACATTGATGGCTATTCAGAATTTATTTGGCTTGTTCTTGTGTCTGGTTCCTGTAATAAAAGAACTTTATTTGCCTTATCAGTGCTATTAACCAAAATGTGTTGATCTATAATAACAATTCTTTCTAAAAATGCAATAAATACACAAGGTTATTTTGAACAGGAATGATAAACATTATTACAATATCATAAAATCAAATAAATAATCTACAATTTATTAATCACCACTAAGGTAAAATGCAATGTGCGAGGCTCACTATAGCCAATAAATTTCATATGATACAGCACACTTATTTCATATCCAATGACCTATAAAATTTTTCCTAGGTAAGTAGGTTAATACATATTTTCACATTGGAAATTTACCATAAAAATAATGAGGTTTAATTCTCTGATCATGTAGATTCATCTGTTTTGAATGTGTTACCCTTACTTGTTCATTGAGCGAATGATTATGTGCTATACATTCTTTAAGCACAAGTTAAATGTCATATCATTGTAGAGCCTTCCTGGTACCTTTTATTTCAAGCAAAGTATATCACTCCAATTAAGTGTTCCCAAAGCACCTATTAGATTGCCTAGGTATATAGTGGGTTTATTATGGTGCTCAAGAGTTCAAACATCGAAAACAGCCCTGGGCTTAGTCCATGATTCATCAATCTATAGCTCTTTAACTGTGAGCTAAGTACTTGGAGCTCAAAATTTTGAGCTCCAAAAATATGTCACATTAGTTGCTGCAGAGGTTTTGGTTGAGATAATATATGCAATATATTTAGCTGAATACTTAACACATATGTAGTGCTCAATAAATAGTAGATATTAGATGGCACCTAACAAAATGTTAATGATGATGATGAGTGAAATATTTGTTGCTAGTTCAATAACCTGAATTTCTTGGAGGCTGGAATCACATTTTAATTATATTGTACAGTGTCAGCTATATTACAAATGCACAATTAAAGCTTGCTTAATGATTAAAAAATATGTGGTGTTAAGAAAAATAAGTAAATAAATAGGAGAGAGATGGTTATCGTGATCATTCTGCACAATGGTTTTCTAGGAAAGGGAAATATATTAAGCTCTGACACGTGGAGTACTCGGTGCAAATCTCAGAATTCTCTACATGTTTTAGAAGAATGCCAAATCTTCTACTGTGCAAGAAAAAACTTCCCCAAAGTTCTGGTCCATTAAAATCATTTCAGACCTGATATTTATAATCTTGAAAAATATCAGTAATGCCCCAAAAGTTCTCCCAATGATGACCACAACACCGTCAGGGAAAGTGGGGTATTCCTATAACCCTGACGCCAATAGTTATTGTTGATAAGTGAGAATATGTCATCCTTGGAGTGGTTTCTCCTTTTGCACCTTTTTGTTTTGCTATAATGATGAACAATTTGCTGTTTGGCTGACTGAAAACGCATGCAACTGATGTTTATGTTTCATTTCATACTCTGGATTCTTACATCCCTACACTTTTCTCAGAAACACTTTCATGCTTCCTGGGCCTTTAAAATCTATTATTATCCATGTTAGATAATATATATTTGCATCTCTTTTGTTTTTCTCACTTCAAAACCTGGGCAATATAGATAAGCTTGTTTTGGGTAAATTTCACCAAATTTTCTGTTTTCCTTTCTCATAGGAATGTCTCATTTCATGATGTTGCATTTAATGTTTTCAAATTCCTGATTTACACACAGAAATTGGAATTCCTGAAATCAAAAGTTATTCTTAAATGCTTTAAGCAATCTTTATATTTTTAAAATTATTAAATAAATTTATTAAATTAAAATTGTGAATATCTTTAAAATTATTCATAAAGTATTGCTTAATAATATTTTTACAAAGAACTAAAGCCTATAATTAATACTCTTACCATGGAAAATGCCAGCAAACATTATTGGAGAGAAGTTAATCATGTAAACATTCCATATCTCCTAGAAAGATTAACAGTACTCATAGAAATATGGGTCGGATTTGCCAAATTAAGAACTAATTTGGGTACTAGATGTTGACACTTCATGGGACACTACTCACAGGATCTTCATGAAGTATATCATATATAATGACTTAGTAATATTTATTTCATTTTCAAGAAAATGCACATCTAGCCACAACCACCCCTGAACCCAGCTGCCATCAATGCAGGACCACTTCTCTTCCACATTCTCCTGTACTGGGTCCTGGAAATGTCAACCTTGACCTTTCAGCATTGCACATGAACATTTCCTGATCTTACTCTCCACTTGAAGTTAGTGGATTTCTTGGAATCACAAATGCCTTTGTTATCACAGAAGAATTACAATTATTTTACTGTTCTCCTAATTTCTCAACTAATTTGTTTCTAGTATTTGGTAATCAAAAAAACAAAAAAATAAATTTCCCAAGAAATGTCAGAAAATAATCCCCTCATGGAACACTATCCCATGTACAACCCATTTTAATTTTATTTCAAAATAAATATTCACAGTTGAATAACTTTGCTCTCAATATTTCCTTGTTCTCTATTCCCAATCTTCCTGTTTCCTTTTCCTTTTGTTTTTCTCACTGAACACCCCATCCCTTACTTTTTCTTTATCCTTTTCTTCCTCTTCTCACATTAAGTGCTTTCTTAAGATTCTTTCTATAGAGAAGGAAACGTGAAGAAGACAATGAAATATTAGAACTTTAAACTTGCAAGCAGACTTGTTTATATTGCTAGGCCACAAAAAAGTTGATAATGGTTGGCTTCAAAAGCTGGATTGGAACCCTCAGCCAGGCTGAGGAAGGGGATGGGTTAAAATAACATGTGCTGTTACTCATGGTCTTCAAGTTCAGGTGAAGCTCACACCCCCTCACACAGTGTCATAACTAATTCTATGGTGATGAAGATTAAACTGAAGCCTTAAACACTTGCAGATTTCCATGCTGAGAGACAAAAAGACAAGAATAGTGGCAAAAGCAAATGATTTTAACTAGAACGTAGATACAGGCATTTCCTCTAACTTTGGTGGTGCTCTATCTTTTCTATTATTTACCCTCTAGATCTCTCTTGAATCTCCCATTTATAAAGATAATATAATGTTTTTTTAAAATCCAATCTAACATGTTTTGTCCATTAACGGCACCATTTAGTTCATTTACATTGAATGTAAGTACTGATATATTGGAGATTAAATCTACCCTTATAACATTTGTTTCCTATTTTTCCTGCCTGGCATGTTCCTTTTTCTCTGCATTTCTGCCTTCCTTTTATTTTTATTTTTTAAAAGCTAGTCCCTTCTATTAGCCTAAAAGTTATATAATCTTTTACTTTTCTTTCAATGATTAAACAGTTACAATAAGCAACCAAGATTTTACATCTTCCTGTGCAGTGCAAAAATCTTGGGACACTCTTTACTTCTTTAATTATATGCTAGTCTTATAATGCAATATATGTATGTATATATATATATAGGCATGTATATATAGATGTAGATATATAAATATATATTAGATATGTATTAAACACAATAATACCAAATTGCTTTATACAACATTATTCATTTATATGTACCTTTGTGTTTACCATTTCATTGTTTTTTTTAGTATATCTTCTGTTTCCTTTAGGATAATTTTCTTTTTTGCCTGAAGACCATCTTAAATATAGCATTTAATATAAATATGTTGGTAATAAATTTCCTCAGATTTGATTGTCTGGAAGTATCTAGGATTTCCCCTTCTTCCTTAAAAGATATTTTTGCTGGGGAGAGAACTTTAAGTTGAGTTATTATATTTCAGTATTTTAAAGACATCATTCTTATTGCTTTTTTGGCTTTCATTTGGGTTGAGAAAATAGCTACAAGTCTCTATGTTACTGCTTTGAAGGAAAACAGTAACTTTGGGTCATTTTTTTTCTTTCTACTTATAAAAATTTCTATTTTGCTTCTTTCAGTCCTCAATAGTTGCATCATGTGACTAGATGTGGCTTTCTTGTCAATCATCTGCAAAACTTCTCTACTGATTTCTTAATTTAGGCTACTTTATTTTTTCAGTTCTAAAATGATCATGTGATTCTTTTTTATGATTTTCATTTCCCTGACAAAAATTTGAGCATTTTCTTACATCTCTGTACACATACTATTCAAACTTATTTTAAAATCTTTGTCTGATAACATGTCCAGGATTACTTTGGTTTATCTTTATCATCTATTTTCTCTTGCTTTTCATTTGTGTGTTTTAACTTCTTTATGTGTCTAGTGTCCAGTTATTTTTTATTAAGTGCCAGGTGTTGTAAGTGACATTTGATAGTGTAAATGAAATTTAAAATCTAAAATACAGTTATTTTCTTCTAAAGAGATTTTACTTTGGCTTCTGGGATTCAAAAGGGGTACCAGCAATCTGGTATCCCACTCACCTTTGAATGATAGTCTTGAAAATTTGGCTTCACACTCTGTGAGGGCAAGTCTACTTCTCATTCACCCTAACTCTTAGAATAGAGGTTTTTGGGATATTAACTCAAAATGTGGGGAATTACTAGTTGCTTCTCAATGGCAGAACTTAGACATTTTTTTCAGTCCTGAAAGGCTGTCAAAAATGCTGCTCATGTTCTTTGCCTTTCAGCACCTCTTCCTGAATTGGTGGATAGCCCTAAAAGAATATTGTTTTCAAATACTAAGTTTACCTTTCTAGGTTTCTACCTATTTCTGAGATACTTGTCTGGCAACACTTTACTATTAATATACCATTACCTTTTAGAAACTTTAAGTAGATTTTTTAGTAATTTGACCAGCTTTTCCAGTTGTCCTCACCAATAGAGTTTACCCAGATTAACTAGATCTTTCTTATTCTAAGCAGAAGTCCTTTCTCTTCTCTAGTTACATTCATTGCTTTGAAGGTCTTATATAGTCTCTCTCAATATAATTTGTAAACTGAATTTACAAATATAGTTTGTAAACTGAAACATCCTAAATTTTTACATCTCTTGTGAAATATAGATACTTATATCCAGCTATCTATTAGACATTGCCACCAAAATGTCTAATAAATATGTTAAATATAGTCAAAACCAAATTTCAAATGATCTCCCTAAAAATTGCTCCTTTAGAGTCTTATCCATGTCAGTTCATTGGAACTTCAAAATTTCAGTTGTGTAGGACAAAAACTTGGAGTCCTTATTGACTTTTCTCTTTCTCTCATACACCATATTTACCCATCAACAAAACTTGTCAGCTCCACCTTTAGAAAATATCCAGGATCCCCCTTCTTATGCTATCCACTGCTACTGCTTGAATCTAAACCACCATCATCTATCTCCTGAATAGCCAGGTTCAAATATTTATGAGGATGTTGAGAGATTGTCAAAAATGCTGATAAACATGGATACAGGAGTCAGAGAGCCTGAGTAATTTACTTAACATCTCTTTAGCTTCTTCATTTATAAAAATGAAGAATAATTTTTCATATATCATAAAGTGCTCATGAGAAATAGTTAATATTTATTAAAAATAACAACATTGTCTACCATATTAAAAATGTTATCTATTAGCAACTATTATTATATCAGTACTACTTTCCCTTATGTAGTTGTCATTACTGAAGGTGATAATAAGACCTAGAAATATAAAAGTTTGTTTAGTGGACGTTCCTCTATTTTGAGCAATTAAATCATTCTTATATCCAAATATACATTTAAATTTTTCATAATAAAGTACAAAAATGAGAAAATATACTAGAGTAAATTTTCCCTTTTTGGAAGGAATTAAAGAATAAAAATTCTGAGTGTTGATTCTTTTTGGGTATTTTTAGCTTATAAATAAAACGTGATGTCCTTTGACTTCCTTGCTTTGTTCAATACATAGCATCATGCAGACTTCCAAAAGAATCTTGGCTTTAACTCTGCTCAACATAAAATGGTCTGTGCTCTATTTTAATGCTGGTTGTTAAGATTGAAATTTTTAAATATTTTCTTCATCATTTTCTTCAGGCTTAGTTCAGTCACTATTCATCATGTTGCACTATCCTTCAAACTCTCCAAAATAAATTAAAGAAAAAGATCAGTAAGGGAATTACTTTATGTTCACTTGTTGAGAAGGCAATTTATTAATATATTATAATTTAAGAGAAGCACCTTTATCCAAAATAAATCTATCTATGATAATAGACACCACAACATATTCTACATATTATTATTAAAATATAGGTTACCTAACACTTGGGTTCAAAATCAGGGAACACTATAAGAATAATGACATTGGAATACTCAATGCAATAATAAATATTATAAAAGAAATTTCTATTTAAAACTAAAGCAGCCTTCTAAGTAAGCAGGATGTTTTTAAAGGAATAGACACGTATTTTGTTTAACTGAGCACCTTAATGGTTTCAGTTCACACAAAAATGGACCCAGAGCTGAAACTGGAGGTGGAGTAGCAGAGTGCTAATTCCTCTTCACTCTAGAGTGAGAAGAATTACAGTCCCTGGGAGGTAAAGAGAAAACATTAAAATGGCAAGTTTCTGGAACACTCACTTTGGGCACTGGGGAGTAGTAGAAAAGACTTTTAGAAATAGATTTGTAAATTATTGAAATTTAAGTTGTTTGCTGAGTGATTCAACCGTGAAAGAGTTCTCCCCCTACCCTCCCCCCACCTCATCTCCCAGTCTCCCCACGACTTCAGGATTGCTGGAAATATGGTCAAAGTTTCGGTAAGTGGAATGCTGGTGGGTGTGGATGGATTCAGGAAAAGCTGCGGAGTTTTGCAACTGAACTCCAAGCTTCATGCATGGAATCACTAGACGATTCAAACCCTGAGTTAATTCAGGGTGATACAAAGACATAGATATATTAACCAAGACAATAAATGTAGTCCCACCACCCCAAAAACTATAAGACATCTTGTGTAGGTGTTGAAATATACATCACTCAATGTGAGAGTTAAGTCAATCACATTTGACCCATAAATGGATGGTTTGATTTCAATGACTATTTGAGTTATAAATAATTTACCTAAAGGAAGTAGTATGATCATGTTTTGCACACTTTTTACCCCCAGCAGACAAAATGGCTCATCAGTTTCAGATATGGTGGAGAATCTTTTTTTTTTTTTTTTTTTTGAGAATCTTATAATAGTAGGCAAAAGAGCTGTTTTTACTCCAGATGATAAATTTTTACGAACTGAAAATATAGTATGTGTACATTCACACTGGCCTTCAAATCTAAAACAAAATACACAGCACTACTTGTGTTCCTTTGTGGGGGGAGGTGGGGGAAAGGGGGGCTGGTGGTAGAGGGTGTGTGGAGGACTGGGAGGACGGAGGTGGGAGGGGCAAAAAGAAAAGGTCTTACACTTGTTGCTAACTTAATAATACTAATGCTGTTATCTAGTTTATATTTGCCAGATACACATTTTGTGGTGTTACTTTCCGGATTGTACAGAAAGCAAACTACATCTCAGAGAGGTTATTCACAGAGAGAAAATTAAAAATTCAGCGTTGAGGGGACTCCTTGAAAACTACATTTTACTAGATTATGAAAGGTTTTAGGAGAGACGCTATCTCCTTACGGGAAAAACTGGTTCTAGAATACAACCATCTTCAAGCAGGAGGGGAAAAAAGTTATTTGTTTTTTAACTTGTACCATGTGCGAAGTACTTTTGGGCACTTTATATCAGTCATTTCCTTTGACAGTCCCAGCAACCCTATGAGGTAGGTATCAATACCCTCATTTATAGAAAAGAGAATCCAGTTTTTACAAAAGTCTAAACATTCATTGAAAGCAAAGCTCAGTCCAGGTCTGCTAAATTTTAAACTTCATACTTCAAACTACTCTGCATTTAGCACTCTGTTACCAAGGTAAGAACTAAGGTATATGAGTTAGATTTTGAGAGGAGATAGATTTACTGGCACGTAAAAAATCTCTTTGATGATGAACAATCACAGTGAAATTCTTTTAGTATGATTTTGAGAAATATAACCTGCTAAAGTCACTGTCAAATGATGGTTATATTTAAAGTAAGTTGATGCCATTCCCAGGAATCTAGTAATTATGTAGTCTTTGAAGCCAGTTCTAAGACAAGGCTAATTCTGCACTTTTCACTCTTTCACCAGAGGTAGGTTAATTCCAATATCCTTACATATTCTCTATAGGTAATAATTCTCAAGTAAATGAAATCAGATGTAGAATCACAGTGCTACAGTTTCATTTTGCATGCTTTACCAAAGAACACTTGTCTAAAAGAAGGACTTTTTTTTTGCCAGTAATATAATAAGAAACAATTTCAATTTGGGTTTTTTTTTTTCTACATCTTTATTGGAGTATAATTGTTTTACAATGTTGTATTAGTTTCTGCTGCATAACAAAGTGAATCAGCTATACATATACATATATCCCCATATCCCCTCCCTCTTGCGCCTCACTCCCACCCTCCCTATCCTACCCCTCTAGGTGGTCACAAAGCACCGAGCTGATCTCCCTGTGCTATGCAGCTGCTTCTCACTAACTATCTATTTTATATTTGGTAGTGCACATATGTCCATGCCACTCTCTCACTTTGTCCCAGCTTACCCTTCTCCCCTCCACTGGTCCTCAAGTCCATTCTCTATGTCTGCATCTTCATTCCTGTCCTGCCCCTAGGTTCATGAGAACCATTTTTTTTTTTTTTTTTAGAGTCCATATGGACACTTAGAAACTTAGGTTGCTTCCATTTCCTGGCTATTGAAAACAGAGCTGCAATGAACACTGTGGCACATGACTTTTTGAATTATGGTTTTCTCAGGGTATATGCCCAGTAACGGGATTGCTGGGTCATGGTAGTTCTATTTTTAGTTTTTTAAGGAACCTCCATACTGTTCTCCATAGTGGCTGTAACAATTTACATTCCTACCAGCAGTGCAAGAGGGTTCCCTTTTCTCCACACCCTCTCCATCATTTACTGTTTGTAGATTTTGTGATGATGGCCATTCTGACTGGTGTGAGGAGATACCTCACTGTAGTCTTGATTTGCACTTCTCTAATGATTAGTGATGTTGAGCATCCTTTCATGTGTTTGTTGGCAATCTATATATCTTCTTTGGAAAAATGTCTATTTAGGTCTTCTGCCCATTTTTGGATTGGGTTGTTTGTTTTTTTTAATATTCAGCTGCATGAGCTGCTTGTAAATTTTGGAGGTTAATCCTTTGTCAGTTGCTTCATTTGCAAATATTTACTCCCATTCTGAGGGCTGGCTTTTCATTTTGTTTATGGTTTCCTTCACTGTGCAAAAGCTTTAAAGTTTCATTAGGTCCCATTTGTTTATTCTTGTTTTTATTTCCATTTCTCTAGGAGCTGGGTCAAAAAGGACCTTGCTGTATTATATGTCATAGAGTGTTCTGCCTATGTTTTCCTCTAAGAGTTTTATAGTGTCTGGCCTTATATTTAGGTCTTTCATCCATTTTGAGTTTGAAATGGGAAAAATTATTTTGTTAAAGACTAACAGAAGATAATTTTGGATATAACAATCATTTCTAAATATACATTAACCAGAGGAGCTTCAAGATGGCGGAAGCGTAAGAGGTGGAGATCACCTTCCTCCCCACAGATACATCAGAAATACATCTACATGTGGAACAACTCCTACAGAACACCTACTGAACTCTGGCAGAAGACCTCAGACCTCCCAAAAGGCAAGAAACTCCCCACGCACCTGGGTAGGGCAAAAGAAAAAAGAAAAAACAGAGACAAAAGAATAGAGACGGGACCTGCACCAGTGGGAGGGAGCTGTGAAGGAGGAAAGGTTTCCACACACTAGGAAGCCCCTTCGCGGGCGGAGACTACGGGTGGCGGAGGGGGGAGCTTTGGAGCCACGCAGGAAAGCGCTGCCACAGGGGTGCGGAAGGCAAAGTGGAGAGATTCCTGCACGGAGGATCGGCGCCGAGCAGCACTCACCAGCCCGAGAGGCTTGTCTGCTCAGCCGCCGGGGCGGGTGGGGCTGGGAGTTGAGGCTCAGGCTTCGGAGGTCGGATCCCAGGGAGAGGACTGGGGTTGGCGGCGTGAACACAGCCTGAAGGGGGCTAGTGTGTCACAGCTAGCCGGGAGGGAGTCCGGGAAAAGGTCTGGAGCTGCCAAAGAGGCAAGAGACTTTTTCTTGCCTCTTTGTTTCCTGGTGCGCGAGGAGAGGGGATTCAGAGCACCACCTAAACGAGCTCCAGAGATGGGCGCGAGCCGGCTATCAGCGCGGACCCCAGAGACGGGCATGAGACACTAAGGCTGCTGCTGACGCCGCCAAGAAGCCTGTGTGTGAGCACAGGTCACTCTCCACACCGCCCCTCCTGGGAGCCTGTGCAGCCCGCCACTGCCAGGGTCCCGTGATCCAGGGGCAACTTCCCCGGGAGAACGCATGGCGTGCCTCAGGCTGGTGCAACATCACGCCGGCCTCTGCCACCACAGGCTCGCCCCGCATCCGTACCCCTCCCTCCCCCACGGCCTGAGTGAGCCAGAATGCCTGAATCAGCTGCCCCTTTAACCCCGTCCTGTCTGAGCAAAGAACAGAGGCCCTCAGGCGACCTACAGGCAGAGGTGGGTCCAAATCCAAAGCTGAACCCCAGGAGCTGTGCGAACAAAGAAGAGAAAGGGAAATCTCTCCCAGCAGCCTCAGGAGCAGCGGTTTAAATCTCCACAATCAACTTGATGTACCTGCATCTGTGGAATACCTGGATAGACAACGAATCATCCCAAAATTGAGGTGGTGGACTTTGGGAGCAACGATATATATTTTTTCCCCCCTTTTTCTCTTTTTGTGAATGTGTATGCGTATGCTTCTGTGTGTGATTTTTTCTGTACAGCTTTGCTTTTACCATTTGTCCTAGTGTTCTGTCTGTCCGTTTTTTTGGTTTTGTTTTGTTTTTTTCTTTTTTTAGTATAGTTTTCAGTGCTTGTTATCATTGGTGGATTTGTTTTTTGGTTTGGTTGTTCTCTTCTTTCTTTCTTTCTTTTTTTTAAATTACTTAAAAAAATTTTTTTAATAATTATTTTTTGCTTTTTATTTTATTTTATCTCTTTCCTTCTTTCTTTAATTTTTTCTCCCTTTTATACTGAGCCGTGTGGAAGATAGGCTCTTGGTGCTCCAGCCAGGCATTAGGGCTGTGCCTCTGAGGTAGGACAGCCAAGTTCAGGACACTGGTCCACTAGAGACCTCCCAGCTTCACATAATATCAAACGGCAAAAATCTCCCAGAGATTTGCATCTCAATGCCAAGACCCAGCTCCACTCAATGAGCAGCAAGCAACAGTTCTGGACACCCTATACCAAACAACTAGCAAGCCAGGAACATAACCCCACCCATTAGCAGAGAGGCTGCCTAAAATCATAATAAGGCCACAGACACCCCAAAACACACCACCAGACGTGGACCTGCCCACTAGAAAGACAAGATACAGCCTCATCTGCCAGAACACAGGCACTAGTCCCCTCCACCAGGAAGCCTACATAACCCACTGCCACTGGGGGCAGACACAAAAAACAACCGGAACTATGAACCTGCAGCCTGCAAAAAGGAGACCCAAACACAGTAAGTTAAGTAAAGTGAGAAGACAGAGAAACACACAGCAGATGAAGGAGCAAGGTAAAAACCCACCAGACCTAACAACTGAAGAGGAAATAGGCAGTCTACCTGAAAAAGAATTCAGAAAAATGATAGTAAAGATGATCCAAAATCTTGGAAATACAATGGAGAAAATACAAGAAACGTTTAACAAGGACCTAGGAGAACTAAAGAGCAAACAAACAATCATGAACAACACAATAAATGAGATTAAAAATTCTCTAGAAGGGATCAATAGCAGAATAACTGAGGCATAAGAACGGATAAGTGACCTGGAAGATAAAACAGTGGAAATAACTACTGCAGAGCAGAATAAAGACAAAGAATGAAAAGAATTGAGGACAGTCTCAGAGACCTCTGGGACAATATTAAATGCACCAACATTCGAATTATAAGGGTCCCAGAAGAAGAAGAGAAAAAGAAAGGGACTGAGAAAAAATGTGAAGAGACTATAGTTGAAAACTTCCCTAAAATGGGAAAGGAAATAGTTAATCAAGTCCAGGAAGCGCAGAGAGTCCCATACAGGATAAATCCAAGGAGAAACATGTCAAGACATATATTAATCAAACTATCAAAAATTAAATACAAAGAAAAAATATTAAAAGCAGCAAGGGAAAAACAACAAATAACATACAAGGAAATCCCCATAACGTTAACAGCTGATCTTTCAGCAGAAACTCTGCAAGCCAGAAGGGAGTGGCAGGACATATTTAAAGTGATGAAAGGGAAAAACCTACAACCAAGATTACTCTACCCAGCAAGGATCTCATTCAGATTTGATGGAGAAATTAAAACCTTTACAGACAAGCAAAAGCTAAGAGAACTCAGCACCACCAAACCAGCTTTACAACAAATGCTAAAGGAATTTCTCTAGGCAGGAAACACAAGAGAAAGAAAAGACTTACAATAACAAACCCAAAACAATTAAGAAAATGGTAATAGGAACATACATATTGATAATTACCTTAAATGTAAATGGATTAAATGCTCCAACCAAAAGACATAGACTGGCTGAATGGATACAAAAACAAGACCTGTATATATGCTTTCAACAAGAGACCCACTTCAGATCTACGGACACATACACACTGAAAGTGAGGGGATGGAAAAAGGTATTTCATGCAGATGGAAATCAAAAGAAAGCTGGAGTAGCAATTCTCATATCAGAAAAAATAGACTTTAAAACAAAGACTGTTACAAGAGACAAAGAAGGACACTGCAGAATGAGCAAGGGATCAATCCAAGAAGATATAACAAGTGTAAATATTTATGCACCCAACATAGGAGCACCTCAATACATAAGGCAAATACTAACAGCTATAAAAGGGGAAATCAACAGCAACACAATCATAGTAGGGGACTTTACCACCCCACTTTCACCAATGGACAGATCATCCAAAATGAAAATAAATAAGGAAACACAAGCTTTAAATGATACATTAAACAAGGGGGACTTAATTGATATATATATATAGGACATTCCATCCAAAAACAACAGAATACACTTTCTTCTCAAGTGTGCATGAAACATTCTCCGGGATAGATCATATCTTGGGTCACAAATCAAGCCTTGGTAAATTTAAGAAAATTGAAATCATATCAAGTATCTTTTCTGACCACAATGCTATGAGACTAGATATCAATTAGAAGAAAAAATCTGTAAAAAATACAAACACATGGAGGCTAAACAATACACTATTTAATAACCAAGAGATCACTGAAGAAATCAAAGAGAAAATGAAAAAAATACCTAGAAACAAAAGCAAATGAAAACACGACGACCCAAAACCTATGGGATGCAGCAAAAACAGTTCTAACAGGGAAGTTTAGAGCAATACAATCCTACCTTAAGAAACAAGAAACATCTGAAATAAACAAGCTAACCTTACACCTAAAGCAATTAGAGAAAGAAGAACAAAAATACCCCAAAGTTAGCAGAAGGAAAGAAATCATTAAGATCAGATCAGAAATAAATGAAAAAGAAATGAAGGAAATGATAGCAAAGATCTATAAAACTAAAAGCTGGTTCTTTGAGAAGATAAACAAAATTGATAAACCATTAGCCAGACTCATCAAGAAAAAAAGGGAGAAGACTCAACTCAATACAATTAGAAATGAAAAGGAGAAGTAAAAACTGACACTGCAGAAATTCAAAGGATCCTGAGAGATTACTACAGGCTACTATATGCCAATAAAATGGACAACCAGGAAGAAATGGACAAATTCTTAGAAATGAACAATGTTCCGAGACTGAACCATGAAGAAATAGAAAATATGAACATGCCAATCACAAGCACTGAAATTGAAACTGGGATTAAAATCTTCCAACAAACTAAAGCCCAGGACCAGATGGCTTCACAGGAGAATTCTATCAAACATTTAAAGAAAAGCTAACACCTATCCTTCTCAAACTCTTCCAAAATATTGCAGAGGGAGGAACACTCCCCAACTCATTCTATGAGGCCACCATCACCCTGATAACAAAACCAGACAAAGATGTCACAAAAAAAGAAAACTACAGGCCAATATCACTGATGAACATAGATGCAAAAATCCTCAACAAAATACTAGCAAACAGAATCCAATAGCACATTAAAAGGATCATACACCATGATAAAGTGGGGTTTATCCCAGGAATGCAACGATTCTTCAATATATGCAAATCAATGAACATGATACACCATATTAACAAATTGAAGGAGAAAAACCATATGATCATCTCAATAGATGCAGAGAAAGCTTTTGACAAAATTCAACACCCATTTATGATAAAAAACCCTCCAGAAAGTAGGCACAGAGGGAACTTACCTCAATATAATAAAGGCCATATATGACAAACCCACAGCCAACATCATCCTCAATGGTGAAAAACTGAAACCATTTCCACTAAGATCAGGAACAAGACAAGGTTGCCCACTCTCACCACTATTATTCAACATAGTTTTGGAAGTTTTAGCCACAGCAATCAGAGAAGAAAAAGAAATTAAAGGAATCCAAATCGGAAAAGAAGAAGTAAAGCTGTCACTGTTTGCAGATGACATGATACTATACATAGAGAATCCTAAAGATGCTACCAGAAAACTACTAGAGCTAATCAATGAATTTGGTAAAGTAGCAGGATACAAAATTAATGCACAGAAATCTCTTGCATTCCTATACACTAATGATGAAAACTCTGAAAGTGAAATTAAGAAAACACTCCCATTTACCATTGCAACAAAAAGAATAAAATACCTAGGAATAAACCTACCTAAGGAGTCAAAAGACCTGTATGCAGAAAATTATAAGACACTGATGAAAGAAATTAAAGATGATACAAATAGTTGGAGAGATATACCATGTTCTTGGATTGGAAGAATCAACATTGTGAAAATGACTATACTACCCAAAGCAATCTACAGATTCAATGCAATCCCTATCAAACTACCACTGGCATTTTTCACAGAACTAGAACAAAAAATTTCACAATATGTATGGAAACACAAAAGACCCCGAATAGCCAAAGAAATCTTGAGAAAGAAAAATGGAGCTGGAGGAATCAGGCTCCCTGACTTCAGACTATACTACAAAGCTACAGTACTCAAGACAGTATGGTACTGGCACAAAAACGGAAATATAGATCAATGGAACAGGATAGAAAGCCCAGAGATAAACCCATGCACATATGTTCACCTTATCTTTGAAAAAGGAGGCAAGAATATACAATGGAGAAAAGACAGCCTCTTCAATAAGTGGTGCTGGGAAAAGTGGAAAGCTACATGTAAAAGAATGAAATTAGAACACTTCCTAACACCATACACAAAAATAAACTCAAAATAGATTAAAGACCTCAATGTAAGGCCAGACACTATAAAACTCTGAGAGGAAAACATAGGCAGAACACTCTATGACATTAATCACAGCAAGATCCTTTTTGACACAGCTCCTAGAGAAATGGAAATAAAAACAAAAATAAACAAATGGGACCTAATGAAACTTAAAAGCTTTTACACAGCAAAGGAAACCATAAACAAGATGAAAAGACAACCCTCAGAATGGGAGAAAATATTTGCAAATGAAGCACCTGACAAAGGATTAATCTCCAAAATTTACAAGCAGCTCATGCAGCTCAATAACAAAAAAACAAACAACCCAATCCAAAAATGGACAGAAGACCTAAATAGACATTTCTCCAAAGAAGATATATAGATTGCCAACAAACACATGAAAGAATGCTCAACATCATTTATCATTAGAGAAATGCAAATCGAAACTACAAGGTGATATCATCTCACACTGGTCAGAATGGCCATCATCAAACTATCTACAAACAATAAATGCTGGAGAGGGTGTGGAGAAAAGGGGACCCCCATACACTGTTGGTGTGAATGTAAACTGATATGGCCACTATGGAGAACAGTATGGAGGTTCCTTAAAAAACTAAAAATAGAACTACCATACGACCCAGCAGTCCCACTACTGGGCATATACCCTGAGAAAATTCTAAAAGAGTAATTTTCTCTAAAATTAAAATTTTAAAATTTCTCTAAAAGAGTAACCATAATTCTAAAAGAGTCATGTACCACAATTCATTGAAACTCTATTTACAATAGCCAGGACATGGAAGCAACCTAAGTGTCCACTGACAGATGAATGGATAAAGAAGATGTGGCACATATATACAATGGAATATTACTCAGCCATAAAAAGAAACGAATTTGAGTTAATTGTAGTGAGATGGATGGACCTAGATTCTGTCATACAGAGTGAAGTAAGTCAGAAAGAGAAAAACAAATACCATATGCTAACACATATATATGGAATCTAAAAAAAAAAAAAAAAAAAAGGTCATGAAGAACCTAGGGGCAAGATGGGAATAAAGACACAGACCTACTAGAGAATGAACTTGAGGATACGGGGAGGGGGAATGGTAAGCTGGGACAAAGTGAGAGAGTGGTAGTGTATATGTGGACATATCTACACTACCAAATGTAAAATAGATAGCTAGTGGGAAGCAATCGCGTAGCACAGGGAGATCAGCTCGGTGCTTTGTGACCAGCTAGAAGGGTGGGCTAGGGAGGGTGGGAGGGAGGGAGACACAAGAGGGAAGATATATGGGGATATATGTATATGTATAACTGATTCACTTTGTTATAAAGCAGAAACTAACACACCATTGTAAAGCAATTATACTCCAATAAAACTGTTAAAAAGAAATATATACATTAACCATATTTGTCAACATATTACATAATTTTGAGGCCACACCTTTTCCTGAGTATGGGAACATAAGAATTACTCAACTGGATTATACCACCATCCATAACCTCAGTATTCTACCACAGGCAGTACAGCAAACGATGGTCTATGGGATGCTAATTGTTCAGTTCTCAGATTTACTGAACTTGCCCACATTTTTAATATTAGATTTTAAATGATCTCAGAGGTTTCACCTTACGCTCTTACTTAGCATCAAAATCATTTGTACCTGCACAGCTTACTGTCTATGTTAACATGACTATTATCTGATGTCATTCCTAACATAGCTTTCTTGTTTAAGCTCTGTTATCATCAACATAATTTCACTATTCTCAAAAACTCAGACTCAACAAAAGTTACAAATAACTTTATTGTTTATTCCAGAAATTTCCTGAAAAAATACTTAAATGATCATCACACTGTTCCACTTGAATAGAAAAATCAAATGACCATTTTTCTAATGAAGACTTTAATTTCACTGCAATCCTCACCTTGCTATGTCCATATGCTACTATATTATGACCCTTTCCCAATTCTAATCAAGGCCCCAGTTTGAAAAACTCACCTTAAATAGACTCCAAAATGACAAATTTATCCCAGATTTGTTCTTCTGTCTCTGAGACCCTACTTAGACTCTATCAAGATAGTGATTTTCCTTACCACAGTGAGAAGGAACCTCAGTATTCTCTAGTCAACAGGTAGTTTGGGGAATATTTTCAAGGAGTCAGTGTATGATAATACACTGAAGAATCCTATTTTGTTTTAATAGGGTTCTGATGAAAATCCCATTTTTTAGCTCTTGTCTTTCTTTTATAATGATCATTTTGGGGGAAGAAATTATTTTGTTTTTTATCATTATTTTCTCAGTTATACAGCATTTGTTTAAATATTTCCTTTTGTTTTACAAAAGGAATGAAATGACTGCTATATCTAAGAATTTTAATCATTTAAGTACATAAATCTGAAAAAAATCCCCCAAAGTTCTAAAGATTTTTAGGGGAGAGACTGTGAAGGTCTTCTTGGTAGTAGATTTTAGTGAATAAAACACAGTCTAATTTAAGTCCAAATGTAACCCACCTAGATCTAAAAAACGTTGCCTAAACTTTGATTTCAAGTTTGTGAGAAGTTTGATACTTATTCACCTTAAGATACGTGTAATTTCTTAGGAGTGAAGGAAAGAAACGGTCATTCTTGGCTCTGAGGTCTGGCTACCCTTGCATTAATTCACTTTATAGAACGTGCCCCAGATCTGCCTCTTTTCCATTTAATACAGATTCAAAAGTAGAACCCATTCTTTTATTGATGAAAACATAACATATGCATGCACACACACACACACACACACATTCAACAAAGTTCTTTTGGTATAAAGTTTACTAGAAGTTTTCAGAAATACAGGGGTTTAAATTGCAATGATTCAAACAATTTAAAATTCTGTTCAGTATCCTTTTTAAGCAGTTTTTTAGCCATTTCAATAACTTCAACTTCAGCCTCCCATGATGGTACAAGGTTTTTACCTCACTCTCCCGACCTCCTTTCTCTACCAGGGCTTTCCTCTCCACATATCACAGTCAATTTGATAGTTATTTCTTCATTGATATAAAGATTCCAGATTGTTAGACCAGAACTAAGCAGGGATCACTCATTTTCTTTCCATCCTTCTTTATTTTAAAATTTTTATCATGACTTTTTTTTTCTGGAATGAGTGAGAAATTAAGAAAAAAGACAACTCTTGGTAAGGCTATACCTGACTGCATCAACTTCAGCATCAGCTGTCCTTCAGAGAACCAAATGAGTAGAACTGATCCCAGCATAAAAGTGATGACTGACATTAAGAAAGCCAGTTATTACGGATAATTGATCACTGAGATGTTTCAAGACAGTTACTCTCCTGGTTACTTTTCACGTAATCCTGGAAGATTTCCTGATGACAAGATAACTTCCAGTGTAAGATATCAGAAGCTGAATTTAAACTAAGGGAGAAAGAGAACAGATAGAAATTTAAAGGGACATGCTAAGCAGTAATCAGGCTTTTTTCCCCATAATTCTTTCTTGTTCTATGTTTTCTAGATTTTGTTTCTGTTCATTTTTCTCATGGAATTCAGTTGATTAGATTTAAACTACTTGGTGATTTTAAATAAAAAAGTTATTTAAAATGTATTTCTGGTCACTGCCTTTCTGATTGTATATTCTACTCAATCTTTTCTTTGAAAAGACTACTTGAATTTCAAATTTCAGGATAGCCCTATCTTTAAAAAAAAAAAAAAAACCTAGCCAACAAAATACCTTCTACCTAATATTATTTAGATAATCTTATATGCTAAAGTCACATTCTTGTTTTCTCATTCCATATGCATATATTATCAGAGATAAAATTGCTATCTCACAGCTATGTGGACTCAATTTTTACAATATTAAATTATTTTTGGAACTGACAAAGTTCATAAAGGGTAAAGGATAATGTTGCCATTAGCATTTTGCTGTGAGAATCATGAAATGTTTTCTTATTTTGAGAGTAAAACTCTACTTCAGGCCCAGTCAAACTACAGTAAGCGCTGAATACAGAAATTTTGGGCTAATGCTTTATTTGGTGACATAATTCAATTCTATTTTTATTTAGTAGGCATCTTAAAAATTGTAGTCTTTGCTTCAAGAGAGATTCATTATGTCTAAAACACTGCATCTGCCCTGGAGACACATAGTTTTGCTGGAGAGCCAAGTGTTATTCATATGAAGTGGTTAGAGACTGACACAACAGCATATAAGAAAGTCCTTAATTAAGTACACTCAGCTGTCAATGTGCACAGTCTACATAAAATACACTATAGCCAAATGGAAGAGATTAATAGGAATAGGGGTATAGGTGGATTGTATGGGATAAAAACAATAAAGCATCATCAAAGAAGAAGCAGTGTTTCTCCTTCAAATGGACAACAAAAACAAACTATAGTAAAATACTCAATAATTTTTTTTAATTCATAAGAACTTTCAGAATCACATAAAAAATGCATTCCTGGCACTCAACAGCCATGCTATCCTGAGTACATTATTTAACAGTCTGAGTTTATCTTCTTACCTGTAAAATTGTAATAATTATACCCACCACCTAAGATCACTATGAGAATTGAATGTCAAGGGTCCAACATAGGCCGCAGTACATGGTGAGTGCTCAGTAAACACATCTCCTATTCCCTCTTAGTGTGTTGCCTACAGACAGCATTTAATAGTGATTTATCTGGCTTGATAGATACACTGAGCTGGAAGATTGAAGAGAGCCTGCACATTTTAAAATGAAGCTAGAGAAGAGCTGCTTTATCAAATGAAAATAAGAAGATAGACCACATGAGTTTAGACTTATAAATACTATATCTTATTTCATAAAACAGGTTTTTGAGTTTCAAATATTTCATACTGTTACATAGAATAAAGACCTGTGTTCACCTCTGGGAGGTAATGGGCCATGAAGTAAATGTGTAGGTTTTTACATGATTTCTCATCTTGATTGAATTAATTTAGTGCAACTTTATGCTCAGCTGTAAGTTGCTCCTGGTAAAAGTCATGTTATAGGAGTCTTTGTTCCATTCAATTATAAAGGCATTTTTTATTTTACTCCTAGGGGGTAACTGATTTCTGACAGTTATTAAAAAATATTCCAGTGAATTTTTACATAAAGTATTACAGGAAAGTTAATATCTTCTAATAGAAAACAAAATGATCATTATTTTTGTTTCTAGTTTTCTGGTATCCTAAGGTAAATTTTATGTGTTAAGACGTCTATGTGCATTTATTTTAATGAAAAGTACAGAGGAAGGAAGGTATCTTTAAACTAGATACAAATCTTGACAAATCCCATGATTAAGAGTATCTATTATCAACTGCCAGTTTACAGCTGCTGCTATTTGTATTAGGGTCTACTTTTTTTTTTTTATAATGTGGCCAGTACTGATAATTCTTTATAAATAAATAATATCTTCAGATTTTCTTTCTCATTTACATTTCTTTAAATGGCTTGTAAGGCAGGTTTCACTGACTTAAAATAATGAGGGTTAAATTAAAGCAAAAAATTTCTAAAGACAGTTAACTCCAACTAAATCCATGTTAAATGTTGAAATCTACCTGCAGTAGTCATTTTAGAGTGTTCACTAATGTTTTGTTTGTCTCTCCTTCCAGTAGATGGTAGGACTGTAGTTCCCTGCCCTTAGTTAAACTCAAGTGTGAGCAGGAGTGATGAGTAGGGCAGATGTTCTATGGGTGAATATGCTTTTTTCATGGTTTTTTTTTTTTTTTTTCCCTCCATCAGAATACCTGACCACATTCCTGATCATAGCTGCTCCAGCAGTCTCTGCCTGGTGTAACTAATGAGGAAGACTCAGAGCAGTCCCTGGATCTCAGCAATCCAAGGATTAGAATATAAAGAAGAACTAAATATTTGATTTTGAAACCACTGAGGTGTTAGGGTTATTTGTTATAAGCAGAATAACCTGCCTATCTGTACTGATATTCTAGGCTTTTTCTAAACACAAATTATGTCCTAAATTGCATAATATAAAATACAGAATATAGCACAACTGTGGGGTATGCTATTTTGACAACTCATATATTTGGGTTGAGTTTGTATTTTCAAACTTACCAGGAGACACTAGAGAAGACCAAAGAAAGTAACGGTGCATAACTTGCAATCTTAGAACATCTGTAACATAAATGTTCTGGAAACTCATTCCTGAATGTGGGTAGGTACAGCTTAAGAATATGTGAAGACAATATAAAAGTGCTATTGAATGGTATTTGCCAATTGTCATGCCTCATACAGATTTGTTTATCTACACTGTATTTTTGATGGTCTTGGAGAATGTAAAATTTTAAGAATAAAACAATATTAACCTATTTTCAAATTCTGACATCTTGAAATCTGTGTAATATTGAATCTACTTTAAGCACTATTTGAAATTTTAAGCAACCAAAATATACCATGTATTGAGGAAAATATTGGAACAAGTTTTATCATGTATATAATTGCTTATTCATCTGAGCTGCCAGTGTTTCCTGTGTTTTGTGCTCAATAACTTGAGAATCTGATGCAGTGTTTATAGTTGGAGCATTATTAAAACGCTCCCCAGATTATTTTTATGCAAAGCCAGGTTTGGTAATGACCATTTCTCATTTTTTATATCCACAACTACAAATAAAATATGGAACGTATTTAGGTGATGCTTTTAATTTCATACCACAGATAACTTTTTCCTTTGTATGAATTCGAAGAACCTTTTTGAAATCTATGTTTTAAAAGAATCATTTATTCTGGGGTTATAGTGGAACATCTAATTATTTAATTAAATCTCTACTGAGCTTTTGCTAGGTACTATGCAAAGTGCTCATTAATCATCAGGACAAATAGAAGAAAAGATTAACTTCAGTTTACTAGAGTTTACATTTTTAGGACATTCAACATCACCTTTTAAAATTTGCCCTCATTTTGTTTCTATTTTATTTTATATTTTGTAGGTTATTTCTGGTGAATATTCTTAAACACATTTTTATTGAATGGATGAGTGAGTGTCTGAGTGACTGACTGAATGAATGAACATATGAATGGAATAGGCCATGCTCTTGCCCTGGAGAGCATATAGTCTCGTGTGGGGTGGACACTAAACAAAAATATCACAGTGTAATATGATAACTGGCATGGCAGACACAATTTCTAAGTTCCCAGACAGGAGATGGAAACTAATCCTGCCGAGCGAATCAGAGCAGGACACAATGACTTGGATAAAAGTTGAATTTCTTTTCTCACAGCCTGCAATTATTACCACTGTTAATCAAAATATGATCGTAAATTTTAAAAGCAACATCACAAGACTGCATTTTTTGACCTAATTATAATATACCAGGAAAAATATACTTATGAAACCAAGCTTTTAAATTATATTACAAAGTAGAAATAATTGGTTCATAATGCCAGGGGTCCATGTGATCTCACTGAATGATTTAAGGTGTCACTAAGAGATCTCGGAAAACACTAAGGGGAGGTAAATGCTCTTTCCATAACAGAAGAGAATCAACTTTAATTACTAAACCATATCCTTGTACTTAAAGTCAAACACCCTTGACAGAAATGCTAGAATATGGGTCTATGACAAGAACCTAGATTCATTTTGGAGAGTTGGAATAAACTGGCAAAACTGGGTTAGAAATGAGAATAGATTTGGTAAGATAATATTATATACTAAGTATATGGAGATTCATAAACATCATTGCATAAACATTCAAATAAATGCAAAATTCTATGGAACAGGAACTAATTTCCATTGTATTTGGCATTATTTTCTATGTAGATGTAAATTGCCAGTGTGATAAATTGTGTTATGTTTGCCCTGATCCCCTCTACCTCATTTCCTTGGAATAAGAATTCAATTTGAGTTCAAAATACTAGTGCATGTATTCTTTCTCATAATGTCCTTCATAGACTATGAGCATCAAAATAACCTAGAGAACTTGTCGAAAACAAGAATTCCCTGGTATATCTAAGATCTTAAAACAAAACAAAATTCAAGAGCTCAGGATCTGTAATTTTTAATGATAATTCCAGGTGATTTTAGCACACTAAAGTATAAACACCACTCTACTGCATCAGTGAATTTATCTTTATTGATTCATGTACTATATTCTTAAATCCATTCCTACTTATGTTTTCAAATAAAGAATTACCTCTTCATTAAATCCTGCCTTGTCATCCCAGTCACTACATATCCTACACACCTATTTACAATGAAATTCTAAAGTGCTTGTTACTGAACTAATATCACATATGCTTAAGAACACAGACTCTGGAACTGGATGTTTACATTTTGATTTCTGCAATATCTGGCATGTGCCCTTGGGGAAATAACAAGCTCTCTTGTGCAGCTTCTTCACTGCAAATGTTTATAAAAATCAAACTTACTTCATTATGCTATTATTGATATTACTTTAGTTAATGCAATGTAAATGTTTTAGAATGGTACCTGGCAAAAAGTTTTAGAATCAACTTCTAAGTGTTTACTATTATTATTTTATCCCCATTCATTTTGATTCTTAGTATTAGTACTACAACTTGACCAGACAAGTTGTTTTTATATGCATGTTATTATTTTTCAACTGTACTAAATATTTTTAAAGAGAACAATTCTCTTCTTGTTTATATCTTAAGAAAATATATTTTATGGGATAATTCTTTTTGCAACATTTTCTCAGAGGCAAAATGACATTTTCATTGTTCATGTTTTAGTGAACAACTGATTTATTCTTATTGTCTGGCTACTATATAGCAGAATATTGCAGAATTTCTCAAATGTATGGAGGTGAGATAGCTATTTTTTAGCAGATGTTTGCAGTTTACTTTTATAAGGCCACAGAAAATTGTACCAGTATATTATAAAATCATAACCTCTAGTCTACTTTCATTGCCTAAGGTTTTGACCATGTCCTGCAAGCTTATTGTAAATTGGGTCTAAAGTGAACCAGAGGAACTTTAATGAAGGTGCAGGACTTTTACATGAGAGTGTTTTTCCACTATGATACAGGATCAGATGTAGATCCTCATAAAAGAAAATAAAGTTGCATCTAACACTTATAAAAGTTATGTAAAAATTTTATTCTGCATCTGCACATAAGAAATCTAAAATGAGAGTGTCTTATGTTTTCATATTGCTTTCTTAAAATCTATGTAATGATAAATATCATGTCTGTTTTTTGTGAAAAAATGTGTGGCATAAGCTTGGTCTCTATAACATTGGTCTCACTGTGTGTTTTCCACATCAGTGTTAACCCTAAATGACAATAACTATGTCAAGTTCAACTGTGATATGCATTCAAGAGAAATTACATATTTGTAATTACATTTAATTTGGCCCACTATACAGGACTTCACATTAAAATAGTGCATAAATAATATGGCATGCAGCTGTAATATTAATTTCAATTTTGATCTTACTTGAATTCAGCTTTACTTAAAAGAATTTAGTGACTAGAGAATGCTGCCAACTTCTTAGGTTAAAACTCAAAAAAAAATTTAAAAATCCATAAATAAAAATAATCAGAAGAATAAAATATAACTTATAAACTAAGCATAGCATATTGTGTGAAGATACCCATTTTTGCTACTTCTGGCAGTATCATTAAATTGGTCATTAAAGAATAAGAATGTCAGGGAAAAAGGGAGAGGATAAGACTAGCTGAGTGATATAAACAAACTTTTGGAGGATGGAAAGTGGATGGGTAGGTGTTTAGATATTATCTTCAAATTGAAAGGTGAAATTTGTCTTTCTACTGCATAAAGGGGCAACGTATTTTTCAGCACCATGGACAGATCCCGAATTGGCTAGACAAAATTCTGAAGAGAGTAAGGTATGGAACTAAAATCATAAGAATACTAACCATCAAATAAGAGGAGGCTAGAGGCCAATACACCCTCCTCATATCAGAGAAAACACTTAACCAGGTAGTTACATCTCCCTAAGAAATAAGTAGGAAATTTATTCTATGGGACAAAATTAAGGACCTTCAGACACAGTAAGAGCAGGCAGAGGTCTTATACTGAAAACAAGGGCAATTAGAGAAAAGTATAATATTAACAATAAGACCCTCAAGCTCATTATGTAGGTTAGCTCTGAGACAAAAAGCACACAGGCATAATTCTTCTATCTTTTCCCTCAGGAGAATAGGATATTCTTCTCTGAATATAACACATAGGCCCACAGAAAATACCTGTTGTGATGTGTGGGGGTTATTCTCATAAAATGGGTGAGTTCTTATCTGATTTTTCACTTAAAATAGAGATACCAAGCTATCTTTAAAGCCTCATTCTCAATTATGTAGAGACAACTGTGATCACATAGGTTTGAGGAAAGAATTTTTCAAGAATGAGAGAAACCAAAACCAAGAAACTTGAAAAAGCAACTTAGCAAAAACAGGCAATAAAGAGAGACTGGAAGAAAACAAATCAATATGGTTAATATCCTCAGAAATATCAGAAAGTTTACTAAATCCATAAAATAAGCACAAGATGCTTTAAAAAAGGGGCATTCCATAAAGAAAAAATATACTTGTAAGTAAAAATATAGTAACCATAGTAGAACATTCATTTGGAGATAAACTTGAGGATTTCTTCAATGAGTACAGTGAAAAGACAAAGAAGAGAAAAAGTAAGAAGAAAGATATGACACATTTAGGCCATCAATCTAGGATCAACACCCAAACTTCCAGAAACAGTAAACTGGGAGAGGAGGTACAGGAGTTATCAGAAGGATGGTGCAAGATGATTTCCTAAACTAAAGGGCAAGACATTTTCACATTCAAATAGTGAATCTGGTTTTCATGACATTTAGTGAAAATTAAGCCACATGAAGCACATCAATTAATAATTCCAGATGACTGAGATTAACTAGATAATTCTACTTAAAATGTTCTTTCTTGCTCTCAACATGGCCCATAGCAGAACTGAAGGGCCCCCAACACTTCCTATCATCATCTCCTCAACAGTATAGGCTGCCTGAAACAGCAGTCCCAGTAAGGAGACTTATTGGGAGGGTGTGACTGACTAACTCTTTTTTAAGAAAGTGTCGAACACTTCCTAACCTTACCAACACAAACTCTTTTTGACATTCACTTGAACTAAAAATCTGTCATTACCAAAGTCCATTAAACACTCATCTTCTTCTCAGAACTAGCTTAAGCTTTGTGCAAAAATTATGGCCTGGATGTTGGATGAAGGTACTATTTTGTCCCTCTTACCATATGTGTACTAAAGAGGTGAACTAGGCTCTTGATTAACTTTTCATTATCACTTGCGCATCATTGTTTCATCCTTCTCCCTGAAATATCCGGCAACTTGGAGGTGCACATTATTGCTCCAGATGCTTCTCCTTGAAATTCCACTTTCCTGGTCATTATTCTTAATCAATTAAATATTATAATGGCTGGCTCACTGTTCTTTTGTCCCGTAATATTCTTGTTTTCATTCTTGATTTAAATATCTCTGTCCTCTACATGTTCAATTGTATTGCCTTCCACTCCATTTCAGTCATCTACTCCCATATCCCTGGTCTTATCATTGCTAATAACTGTTCCACTTCTAAAGCCTTGATTTCAACACATAATGCCTGGGTTAAGAGAAGAACTCTGGATGCTAACTTTAAACCTGCCTTCAATTATGTGAAGAGTTCTTTCCCAGAATACAATGCTTAATCTTTCAAAATTGCCAATAAGATTGCTTAGGAACAATTTTTGAAAAATACTAGGAAGCTGAGTGATTTGTAACAACAAAGAAAATGTGAATTTTTAAACTCTGGATATTTTTAGCATAGATTTTATTTAGTTAAATGCACAAAAACATTTGCATTTAACAACTGCTTGTTTTCTAAGAAAACATCAAGTAAATATTCTGTGGTTAGGTGAAAGATAAGATCATCATTGCTGTTGCAAGTTGAGACAAAAAAATAAATGGTAAAAAGATAAAGTATCCTATATTTGAACAAATTATATGCCTCCATTAAGTTTAAAAATCCCTAAGAAAGAGAAATAAGATGCTTTAGTTTGTTACAATGGGATTTATTCATCATTTCTACAAACCTTAATAGAGCTGTAGTTAAAATATAGAAATCTTGATGGAATTGTTTTAAAAGAAGAAAACCTGTTATACTGAGACCCCAAATGTATTCAGAAAATTGTTTCCATTTAGACTATCAAAATTTTGCAGCCTTCTTTGCATTATTGTTTGCATGCTTAAGTCTTGACTTTCATGTTAATTTAATGTTAAATATTATCCAGAAAATAAGTACTTAAAGCTTTATTCTGAAGACTGTTCAGGCTCATATTATAAGTTTATGAAAACAGGGGCTGTAAACTGAAACACCATTTTCTTATAACTATGGCAACCTACATACTGTTTTAATGAAAAATGCCAGTATAAAGCTTTACCTAGCATCAAAAATGCTCTAAACAAAAACATATCTTTGTATTTTATATTTGGATTGATAGACTGCAGAGCTAAAATAACAGGTTTCTGTCATTTAAGAAGTTGATATAAATGGCTCTGTAAGCTCCATATTATTTCTTTATTACTTGCTATGATATTGTGTGGGGACATCACTTATCAAATTGTAAGTTTCAATGTGTTATCTCAGGTTAAAATGAAAGCATTAGTCAAAAGCTTATGTGGATTTTACTGCCATCAATGAGTTTTGGCTTTACCTCAATGTACAATAGAACAAAATATCCTTATTTTATTAAATCAACATGCTAAAGATAAGAAATGAAGGTATAGGTTTTTCCTTCCATTAAACAAACACCTTTTAATGTAAAAAATAAAGGGCATAAAGTTATGAAAATTATAGTAGATATTAAAATTTAACATTACAGAGTTTAAATTAAGTGATAACTTTGCACTATGGTGTATTATGTACTATTAAATGTTGTAGAAAAGAGTGACTCAATTTCTATTCCTATTTCTTTTAAATAGGTATTACTTATTGTTTGATAGTTAATTTTGTAGTCTTACTTTTCATCAATATTGGAAGACTATCATAGGTAACTTTTGAAAATTATGGCAAAATTTACTCAAGTCATTTAAATATGCTTTTAGAAAACACCTCCTTTGTTGTATAACTGTAAATAGACATTACTGAATATAAGTTTTGACATAATTTTTCTTAAGACTCATTGGGTTAATATTTGGAAAGTGGTGTTCATGTTGGCTCAAAGAGCAATCAAGTCTCTGAATAGGCCCCTAACAGATTTTATACTCATGATAAAGCCAACAGCATATTTATCCATCTTCATAATCAACTGTAAGTTAAGAGTTGATGGGTATGCCATAAGCATGCATAAATGATGCTTTCATCCCTTGCATCTGTTCATATTAATAATGATAATTCTTAAACAGTGATTTTCATCTTTGAGTGTTACAAATGCCAACTAATAATTAATCCCTTAAGTGCTTAATTGCATATGGATAATTAAACCCACTCTTTGCTGGCAATGTTTATAGAGAAAAAATGAAAAGGCAAATTATATCAAGCCTGATTTTCTAACCAATGGTTTGAAGATGTGACTTTCATATATGTGGGCAGAAGCATCCTTTATAGCCCCATTTCTGAAAATACCTTTTGAAGAAAAGCACTTCCACAATACTGAGAAATATTACGTAATTATTTCTATTTTTGAGAATTACAAGGAACATTAGTATATTAAAGCTGTTGAGATATAAACTGTTTATTTCTGTGAAAAACAGACCATCAGAAACTTACTTGGTCTTTGAATGTCTTTTTCATAAGACCCAACTCATCTGGAATGAGTTTTATTTGGAAGGACTTTTGGAAATGATGTAGTTTGTTGTATGATACCTCTCAAGGAGGTGGAAGATTGTTAGAGTTATATTCTTTTTTCTAACTTGGCTGCATGGTCTTCTGCATTCAAAAGCGCTCTCAAGTGTTCATTCTTCAAAATGGTTCTGAATATTATTTCAGACAATATCAGGAAACTTTTAAAAAATCAAAACATAACAGATATTGACTTCCTACTGTCACTGACCTAACAATAATGATTCAGCACTAAACACTAAATGCTCATAACAGCGCTTCTCAATGAAGGCACTCTTGGTGAGTTAGTTGGAGTATTTATTCATTGTGAGGGATTTTAACACACACTGTAGAAAGTTTAATATTTTTTTCCCCATTCCCAATGTCTTTCTTGCTTTCACACTTGATTATGTACTGCCGATTATTATTTTATAATTGTCAATATGCCTTGTGTCCTCAGTGTGTCTGTGCTTCAAGAACTCATGTCTCATAATCTCACGGCACTTTGTATAGTTTGGTGTACACAATATTTATTCACCAAAGATTATTAAATTACTGCTACATACTATTTGGATATTTTCTGGAGAACTGAGGGTATAGCTACCATTTTCTCAAGACCAGTATCCAAAAGTGTATGTAGGTATGTATTGGGACAAGAAAACCTATGGCGAATTCAGGACTTATATTAGAAACTCTGTTTTCCCTAAGCTAATCAACATTGTAGGATATGTATTTATTTTTTACTTGTCTGTGCTTGTAAATTAATCTTTACACATTATAAAATGGAAAACAAAAGCTGCAATTTGATAAATGTACTTAGTAATAAACATCTCAGCCTGTTTTACTCATTTTACAGATATTAGCAATATCCATGTTACCATGCAAGTAAAGGGAGAGTCAGTTATTGGAGATAAAATATAGTAGCACAACATAGGAACACAAGGAATATCTTTAAATAAATTAGTGAAAGGATGGTCAAGGGAAAACTTATATGTCTTCAAGCAGGGGTGTGTACTTAAAGTGGGGTTGGTACTACCTTCTATCAAATACAATCTTTCTTACCTTTTTCACACGCTGACTTGTTCTCTCCTACCAATTTTTATTAAGTTTGACATTAAGGACAGTAAGGTATGGGTTTGCTGTTTATCTATGTATCTATATCTATCAATGGTAAAATCTTAAAATTTTTAGCTTCGTATGTAAATAACTTCAGTGCAAAAGTAAGTTTATGATGGATAATTATCTATATTATCAATGACCTTTTTGAAAATCATCTTTTTGCTTGAATATAATAACAAAAAAGAAATGACTATCACGCCATGAAAATATATTGTATCATTGTTCTCTCTGTAAGAACAGTTTATGTAAATTAATTTTGTTAAATATTCAAATTCACTAATAACCCAGAGGTGCTGTGAGAAGAAATTTTGAAGAAAGTGATTAAAATGATTGGGGTCATGGCAACAGATCAACTGGATTGTTATTTTGAGAGCCAAGGCAGACTACAAAAATTTTGAGTAAAGCACGTGAAATAGTTTTTATTCTCATGATATGTAATTTTTGGAAAAGAGTTAAAAACACAAAAGGCCAGAGTTTCAAGGGCACTATTTATCTGTACTCTTTGAAATATATCACCTAATTGTTACGCTATTAGATCAATAGGCTATGGTATGGTAACTCCAATATTTTGGGAGATGTTAAGTACCTGGGGTTTGTTATACGGAACAAGAGTACATGGAATTTATTCTAGACCCTGTGGAAATGTGATCTGGATATGTGAATATTTAAATAAAAACTTTTCAGCCGCATAAGGCAATTAGGACAAATTCATATTTTCTGAAGTGGAACATCATGACATAACAATGCGGTAAATAATAATGGGAAAGCAGAGGAGTTACCGCTATTAGGCCCAGGAAGTGCCAGAAACTATAGCCTTTTCTGTCTGGTGTTTTAGCTCTTTGGCTAGAGAGCTAGAACACAACTCTTCAGTGTTCTATTTTCTCATCAATAAGTGGAGACTAATAATAAAATCTATTACACTGAATTTTTGTGAAGATCAATTGAGATAATATGTGTAAATGCTTATAAAGAATAAACATTATGCTGTGTCTAATTAAAATAAGTTACTGTTAATATTATTATGTGCAATTATAAGCTGCAACCTGAGGGGAGGTTTTGCTGTCTGTTTCTTCTTTTCCACAAATCTGCAGATGATAGAAATCCTGATATTGTAACTAATTCCTTGGTGTTAAAGAAGTCACTCATTAAGAACAACCTTGTGGAAATACAAGATAGTAATTTATTCACTAAATCTTTGGTGGGAAACGTGTACTTAAAAATTTTCCCAGTTAGCGTGTATTTTGTTGTTGGAGTATAGTTTGAAACACTTATAAAGGAAAGCAGTGCAAATTTCAGTCTAATATTTTAGAAAATATTGGCACCATACTGTCACCGGGTAGGTAGAAGGAAACTAGAAAGACAGAAATCATTAAAAGATAAGTCTAAAATGTTTTAAATTTTCCAAAGGGAAAAAAAATGGCTATTTTTAAGACCCATACAGTATATTGTACATTGGCAATGAGAGTCCCAATGATCAAAGATTAAACAAAATTTTGTTTCTCCCTATACATTTTTCTCTTAATTATGAGTCCTTAAACTCGAAGGAAAAAAAAAAAAAAGACAAATTTAAGAGGAGGAGCTTGCATTTTGTGGTGCAAATGAATTTGATCAAGGTAATATCCTCTCAAATATGAAAAGAATCCTTAGCATGAGAAAAAGGTTTATTTAAATAGCACATGCAGTTACTATTTTGGATATATATTTTATAATTAGACATGCTTATAATACTTACATACAAAGCAATCTTATTTACAGAACTTTAAAATCAATAAACATTTTATTTGGGTTGGCCAAAAAGTTCATTCGGGGTTTTCCATGCGATGAGAAACCCGAACGAACTTTTTGGCCAACACAATATACCAGAATGTATACATTTCAGGTTCTGGTGGCCTTGCTTATGAGTAAATAAATGCAATGTATTAGAGATTTAGCACAATAAAAGTCATAATATTGATCGCAAATATATTGTCACTTCACTAGAGTACGTGTTATGAAATAAAATTAAACCTATAAAATTAAACCTGTAAAAGAAGATTTTTTTAATAAAAAAAGATTAGAGACTTCATATAATTATAATACCCAAAACAAATGAACTGGAAATGGTATCACATTTCATTTTAACATAAAGTGTAGCTAAAATCATCATCATTATTTAATAAAACACAAATTGTTAGTCATCAGGAATGTTTAAATTAGGTGCCGTGTAAATCACATCGTCCATAGGAGTCTTCTTTTCTGCTTGTCCTCTAGGAAATTACAACTTTAGGAAAAACCAAAGTTTTCTCAATTTGGATTGCTTGCAGATCCCCACCATTTTGCTAATTACTGTACCTTGTCCCTCTCTCTGACATTTTGTCAGTTTCACTGAGGTAATGGTTGCATACATTAAGGAAAATTTAGTTCTGAAAGTCTAATCTGATAAAAAATTTTACATAACTGTTGATTGCAAATAAAGTCTCTGAGGAGGAGGTAGAATGGCAAACTAAGCAGCTAAAAGCTTTTCTCAGGCCTTCCTTCTTGAAATATTTCCTTAACACAGGAAACAGTAAATAGCATTTGCCCCCTTGAACATATCTAATAATATGTAATTCATTAGTGTCATTATTAAACTGTGGATTTATGACTTTTCTCTGGGATCAGCTACTTCATATTTCATTCTAGAAAAAGCCATATCCAAAATGACAAGTAAAGCTGTTGGCACAGATTTCAATTAGATTTTTGCCAAAATAACTTGATTCCTTATATACACGTTTTTAAATAGTACAGTTAATTTTTAGAACAGATTTTATATTGTTAAACTCTTTAATATTGCTTATGCAAAATAATGCTGAACAAAGAACTACATTGTGATTTATCTAGCTTAATATGCATGTAATTATTTAGCATAGTGAAAGAAAGCAGAAACATGGGTAATTAAAAATTCCCACATTTTTTGTGTTTGGTGCTTTATTTCTTTCCTAATTTGCATGGATTAGTCATCAAAGTAGATTGACAGGGAGTCTATTAGAGGGATAGGCTTTTATGTAATGCTCATTCCATATTTTGCAGAATTCCCTGCTAAAATGAATTTGAGAGTGAGACAGGGACTTCAGACTAACATGACAACCAAATCTTTCTTCCTTGAATTGCCAAAAAATAGGGACCTCTCCATCAGTTCCAACCTCAAAAGGAAAAGTACTGATAAGAACAGAGCACAAGGAGAATTGAACAGGCCCTCAGAAGGCAAGTACTTCCTAAGGTTCATCTACCATGTCTGAGGCAAAGAAGACCAACACAGCCAGACAGCACGAGAGAAGACTGCTTACTGCTTCCAGGCTCAGCATTTTTGCCCCCAAATGAAGTGGGAGTATCTCCCAATACACGATGGATCTAAAGAACAGGCCAATAACTTTGCATCTCACAGGAAACATGGTGTAAGGAAGCAGATAGAGGTAATGCCCTCTGTAGAACTAGGAACAGCAAGACACGATTCTTTATAGTTTTCTATTTTATCTAAAAATAAAGACGCAAATATAATGCAGGAGAATGCCAATGGTTTCTGAGAGATTTTTTGACAACTGAAACAAAAATATTAGTCAATAATGTTTTCAATTGCTTCAGAAGAAAAGGCCATATTCCAGCTTAAATTACAGAGCATGTGATAACCAAGGTCATTATATTTAGAGCAGAGTTTAAATGCTGTCAAAACAAAATTGCTATAATTAAACTGTATTCTTTCACAACTTCCCATTCATAGCTATCATCCAAAAGCACAGCATGTTAATTCAGGTAAGCATGACAAAGGTAAAATTAATAAATGTAAAAACACTGAGAAAGATAAACAACTGCAAGTCTATTCATTAAAATGCTTCAGAGGGATTCTCCAACAGCATCAGAAGAAGGCATTGCAATAAGCACTGGCAAACACGAACAACATAGCAGAATGTGGTGGTATGTAAATACTAGCAACGGAGTGGTTTAGCAGAAATTAACACAGCATTCTGCCAAATGATGAAAGGTTTAACCTTATATGTTACACATTCCTTTAAGGATAAACAGGTAATTAGGTCACCATTTCTATGCAGGGAGGGAGAAAGAGGTTTTCTTTGAAGATTCACAAAATATACAGGCAAGAGAGACTTTAGAATTAGAAAGCACTCAATTTGAATCTTACCTCTATCATTTACAAGCTGTGTTGCTTTGGACAAGTTATCTAATTACACTTAAAATAAATAAAGCAACTTGGAACACATGGTTTAGTTATACCTCTTCTCAAATACAGTTCTTATTTTTCACTAGCTGAGTGATATTGGATAAATTATTTCTGGGTCTCAGTTTTCTCATCTGAAAATTGGGATAATGAATATTCACCATTTGACAATAATGTTTGATAAAACCTCCCAGAGATTTTGTGAACATAAAATGTGATAATATATGTGAAGTATTCATTATTCTGTTTTAGCAAATATTTATCTCTATCTCTACTAATTATATTCTTTAAGAAAAAGGTTTGGGAAGATATTAAATTGCTCCCTTTGTGACTATGATACCATAAAACAAAATGAAAACAAGTATTCTCACATATTGCTGATGGGAGTGTGAATTTTTACAATTGAGAAAACAACAAGAAAATTCCACTTATTTATATATATCTAAGAATTTAAAACATGTTCACAGGAAATCTTACATGAATATTCATAGGAGCACTATGCATAATAGCTAAATGTGTAAACAACTCAAATGCTTATTAAGTTATAAACAGATAAACAAAAGTAGTTTATCTAACTGTGGAATATTATTCAACCATGAAAAGGAATGGAGTACTGATATGTGCTACACCATGGGTGAACCTTGAAAACTTATGTCAAGTTAAAGAAGACAGACACAAAAGGCCATGTACTGGATGATTCCATTTCTATGAAATGTCTAATAAAGGCAAATCTGAGTCTATAGAGACAGAAAGTAGATTAGCTGTTGCCAGACCCTGTGAGAGGAGGAATGGGGAGTGATTGCTAATGGATATGGGGTTTCTTTGGGGGGTGATGAAAATATTCTAGAATTAGATAGTGGTGATAACTCTACAATCTTGTGAATACTCTAAAAAATCATTAAATTGAACACTTCAAAATGGTAAATTGCCCTTGTCTGTGAACCTACTCTATAGAAAGAAAACTACCAACAAATACATAAAAATTGTTAGTTTAGGATATTTGCCATGGCAAGCAGTTGATAACAACAAAAATGACCATCAAAAAGGAATGTCTGACTATACTCTAATAAAATAATAGCAAAATTGTTAGGGTACTTACTCTACCTAAGGTTTCAGTTCGCAATTTGCATGTATTGCCTTTTTGTTAACCATACCAATGTTCTTTCGGTAGCCATTATTTTTAATTTCCTCATTCTACACAAGATGAAACTAAATCATGGGAGAAAATGATGTCTAAAGTGGCATTGTTTGTATTCCATACCTCAATCAACTTCCATAGTTTGGAACGTGAAGTCTTATTAAGTAGAGTGAGTCAGTTCTGCATGTATTGTTATGCCGGGATGTCCAGGCTAATATATGTGGAAGCAGTAGCACGTTGTAATTAAAATCACGGATTCTGGAGCCGAAGAGTCTTAGTTTGTATGGCAGCTCTAAAAAGTACTAGCTCAATCATTGGGCAAAGTATTAGTTTCTCTGTGCCTCAGTTTCCTTCTTAGTCAATGAAATGAGGATAATAATGCCTAAGTCATAGGGTTGTTTTGATCATGAAATGAAATATTTCACACAAAGTGCTTAGCACAAATTGGAATATAGTACAAACTATGTGATAGTTAATTTTATGGGTCAGCTTGGCTAGGCCACCGTACCCACAGATTTGGTCAAATATTATTCTCGATGTTTCTCTGAGGGTATATTCTAGATGAGATTAACACTTAAATCCGTAGACTTTGAGGAAAGCAGATTAGCAGACTGTTCTCCACAGAGTGAGCCTCGTCTCATCAGTTGAAGACCTTAATAGAAGGAAGATTGACTTCCCTGGAGAAAGGGAATTTTGCCAGCTGACTGCCTTCAGACTCAACGGCAACTCTTCCCTGGGTCTCCAGCTGGCTGGCCAACCTTGCCAATTTTGTATTTTCTGGCCTCCACAGTCATGGGAACCAACTCCTTAAAATAAACCTCTGTTCTCTCTCTCCATACACACACACACACACACACACACACACACACACGTATACACACATACCATATTGGTCTGTTTCTCTGGAGAATACAGAATAATACACCCTAGCAAAGTTCACTCTTAATTTATTAAAAAGAAAAATGCCAAAAAGTATATCTTATAATCCCATTTTTGTGAAAAAAAAGTCTTTGTTTATACACATACCTGCTTCTTATACATAGAGAAAAAGGTAGAGAGGCATGTGAGATTGAATAATGAAGAAATAGCTTCAGACTTTCTATGGATATTTTGTACATATCTGTGTGCCCCTACTTTGATTCATTAAGCATGTGGCTTTTGCAGTGTGAAGAAAATACCATGAAATATTTAAACTTTTTAAAAAAGATTTAAAAACCAACAACCCAAACAACAACAATCACAAACAAGGCATCTGGGAAGAATCTTTGCTTATGTGAATTTAGAGGCAGAGTTACTCCCACTGTCAACTGGGCCACAATTGACAGTGAAATGTTAACAAGAGGAAGGACAAAGCTGTGTTATGGTCTGAACTGGGACATGAAAGTAGAGAATCCGTGAGACAATCAGTCTAATACTGAAATTATCAGTTTTTTGTCCAAGACCTCTCTTTGATTTTATCATATCATTCAATTTTCTGAATGATTTATGAAAGTTCTTTGGAGATTCTTACTGTACACAATAATGTCTAAACTGAAACTGACAGTCAGCCTGCCTATTTGAACTGTCTGTATGAGAGAATTCAACATACTACATCAAATTTCTTCAGCTAATGTTTTGATTATCAGATGAACTTACATAAAACATTTATTTTGCTGAAATTTGCCCAAACTCTCCAAAAGGTCCCACTAATAAACTGAGTAATAGTTCTAAGAAATAAAACAACTTCTTCTCTTAGCTTTTAAGGTCTATGATTTTTTGCGTTAGCCCATATCTGAAAACTAATTCCTGGTGAAAAGTCTTGCTAAAAGTCATACAGCAAATTGATAGCAAAGCTACAAATAGAACCTAGTAATTCTTATTTTCAGGTCCAGACTTTAATCATTGAACCAGACGAGTTGCCACTTTCTCTGACTGATCACCCTTAGCATTTAATCCTTCTTCCAAGATTTCCATTTACAGAGGTGACATAATTCAAGATTTCTGCATGGTTCACATGACAGACAAAGGCATGTGTGGGATTAATTTGCTGAGGATGACAAAAATTACAAAACTGAAATGGTTTTGGAGAATAAGTGTAAAATATGCTTGCTATTTTATAATGGAAAACTGCCAAGAAAATGACAAAGATGTGTAGTGTGTCATTGCAATAATCCCATGGCTTCACTTACTCTATCAAATGCATACAGTGGTTGGAAAATAGATGGCAAGAAATTATTTACTGGAGATGCTGATGCAGAAAGACATATTCAAACTCAAGAACACATTACTATCAGCTGGAGGGCTACCAGCCTCAAGCCTGCAAGGGCTAAACATTCTATATCCTGAAATTAGTACCCTAAGCCTAATGAAACAGCAGAGACAGTATAATAGCCAGAGAAACACAATGCCCGGCTGCCACCATGGATTCCAGGGTGCTGTGCACACTCTAAAGAGAGAGGATGCAGCTGCTTCTTCCCAAATTGAAGTTAGGAATAGCTGTTGCTTCTTATCCACAAGCCCAGGCCTGAGGGGGAGCAGCATAAAATGTTATTAAGGAGCAATATTTTCAAACTGAGTGATGATCTCTTATCTGTAATAGAGGTGAGTAAAGATACAAGCAGCTTCCTTTACCTTTCTTTTTTTTTTTCTTATTTTTTTCTGCATTCACTCATCTCATTTAATAGCTCAGAAAATTAAAACACTCTTCTGAATACTCACAGTAAAGCAACTATATCTGATTAAGTCTCTGATGAATTGAAATTGGAAGAGATCCAACAGCAGGTCTAGATTAAACTGCATCTTACTTTTTAGATACAGTTTCATAATGCTGTATGTATGTATAATTATGTATGTGTGTTTTCCATTTTATTCTACTATGATCTTGTCCAGAAGATGAAAGGTAGGTAAGGAGATACAGTGGCAGACCCTTATGTGCAGAGATCTAGCATATCAATTTGAAGTAGCCCACCTGAATATATATCTTGTGAGGGAAGATTGTTGTGTAACCAGCTCACTGTTGTGTTAGTTATGTAAAAGGACACTTAGGAATAAGCCTTTGCAAAGTCTGCCTTGTGAAAGAGATGCTGCTTACCTGGTGTGCTTCAAGTGGTAGCAGAATTGTACCTGCAATTGTGTCCACACTGTTCATAGTTTTCGCTAATAATATCTGAAAGGTTTCTATCACAAAGACCTTATGAACTTTAAAATATGGCTTAAATTCCATGGAGCTATATACATATATACTGATATATAATTTAAATAGTTTTTAAAAAACATGCTGTAAGTTTCTACACAAGGAATTCCTGAAACTCTTAGCCAAGTATACCTTATCTTTGGAAAAAGTCTCTGAGACAATTAACAATCATTTCCTTCTTTTGAATCCTGCCTCCGTATCATTTGATGCTACCTATGGAGATCTCACATTATTTCAAATCCCACCTGTTACTGCATTTAAACTGTCATGTCTCTGCATTCTGTTTGTCATTTGTTTTTATTTGCTTTCATGTTTATTCTTTGAATACTATATTCCAGGTTCCATTGTCAGTTCTTTATACATGACATTTAATAAGACCTTGTTTTCTGATAGCCTACCTTTTAGAGCTTGGAGGGAGAGATCAAAACCTTTATTTTGGACAAAATCTATTTTTGACACTGCTACATATTAAAGATACGAAGAGAAGCAGACAGTTTGATAAATGAGTTTTGAGTTCAGGGAAATGGTTAGGTCGGCAGAATAAACATTAGGGAAGAAAAGGAACAGCAAAGGGGATGGCATTGGGAGGAAGGAGTATAATGGTGTCCCATAGGCCAAGTAAAGTAAATATTATAGGAAGAAAAAAGTGATGAACAGTGTCAAATACAGCTGAAAATCCAGTAAGTTGAGGGCTTAGAATTAGCCACCAGATCTGGCTTAGTGAAGTTGCTATGAACCTGGTAAGAACAGTTTCCATGGAGGAGTAGGGATGAGAGCCTGATTATTGTGAATGGAACAATGAAAAATGCAAGGAAGTGGAGAAAAATAAGGATAATTTTTTGACTCAGTTTTGCAATAAAGGGAAGAGAGAAATGGAAAGATAATTGCTTAAGATCTACTTAAGGTCAAGAATTTTGCTATTTTTTAAAATAGCTGGATGCTAATAAAGAACTATTAGCAAACATAAAAATGCAAATAATAAATATCCTCCTCTCAGGGAACTTTGTATGTATGCATATTAATATCACATAAAAAGAGATGATTATTTTTTGTATGGAAACACAAAAGACCCCGAATAGCCAAAACAACCTTGAGAAAGAAAGACGGAGATGGAGGAATCAGGCTCTCTGACTTCAGAATATACTACAAAGCTACAGTAATCAAAACAGTATGGCACTTGCACCAAAACAGAAATATAGATCAATGTAACAGGATAGAAAGCTCAGCGATAAACCCACGCACCTATGGTCACCTTATCTTTGATAAAGGAGGTGAGAATATACAATGGAGAAAAGACAGCCTCTTCAATAAGTGATGCTGGGAAAACTGGAAAGCTACATGTGAAAGAATGAAATTAGAACATCATACACAAAAATAAGCTCAAAATGGATTAAAGACCTACATGTAAGGCCAGACACTATAAAACTCTTAGAGGAAAACATAGGCAGAACTCTCTATGACATAAATCACAGCAAGATCCTTTTTGACCCACCTCCTAGAGAAATGAAAATAAAAACAAAAATAAACAAATGGGACCTAATGAAACTTAAAAGCTTTTGCACAGCAAAGGAAACCATAAACAAGATGAAAAGACAACCTGCAGAATGGGAGAAAATATTTGCAAATGAAGCAACTGACAAAGGATTAATCTCCAAAATATACAAGCAGCTCATGCAGCTCAATATCAACAAAACAAACAACCCAATCCATAAATGGGCAGAAGACCTAAATGGACATTTCTCCAAAGAAGATATACAGATTACCAACAACACACGAAAGGATACTTAACATCACTAATCATTAGAGAAATGCAAATCAAAACTACAATGAAGTATCACCTCACACTGGTCAGAATGGCCATCATCCAAAAATCTACAAACAATAAATGCTGGAGAGAGTGTGGAGAAAAGAGAACCCTCTTACATTGTTGGTGGGAATTTAAATTGTTACAGCCACTATGGAGAACAGTATGGAGGTGCCTTAAAATCTAAAAATAGAACTACCATACGACCCAGCAATCCCACTACTGGGCATATATCCTGAGAAAACCATAATTCAAAAAGAATCATGTACCACAATGTTCATTACAGCTCTATTTACAATAGCCAGGACATGGAAGCAACCCAAGTGTCCATTGGCAGATTAATGCATAAAGAAGATGTGGCACATATATGCAATGGAATATTACTCAGCCATAAAAAGAAACAAAATTGAGTTATTTGTACTGAGGTGGATGAACTTAGAAAGTGTCATACAGAATGAAGTAAGTCAGAAAGAGAAAAACAAATACTGTATGCTAACACATATATATGGAATCTAAAAAAAAAAAAAAAAGGTTCTGATGAACCTAGTGGCAGGACAGGAATAAAGATGCAGATGTACAGAATGGACTTGAGGACACAGGGAGGGGGAAGGGTAAGCTGGGATGAAGTGAGAGAGTGGCATGGACATATATACACTACCAAATGTAAAATAGATAGCTAGTGGGAAGCAGCTACATAGCACACAGAGATCAGCTTGGTGTTTTGTGTCCACCTAGAGAGGTGGGATAGGAAGGGTGGGAGGGAGACGCAAGAGGGAGGAGTTATGGGGATATATGTATACATATAGCTGATTCACTTTGTTATAAAGCAGAAACTAACACACCATTGTAAAGCAATTATACTCCAATAAAGATGTTAAAAAAAAAAGAGAGAGATGATTATTTTGGTAGATCTGAATTTAGAGTTTTGCTTTTGTTGGTCCTCTAAAATTTTTGGTTACCCTCAATAATTTGGCAGACAATGTAAGAAATGAAGAAAATCAACTAGTTTTGAAAGTTTGAACAATACATCATATTTAAAATCTAATTTTGATTTTATTATAAATCATTCAAATACATACAAAGTTGCAACTTGTTTATTAGCACATTTTCTATAATTCTTTAAAGTGTTATGAATTCCCTTCTATCATCCATATGATTGTGAGATACAGTAAACTGCTTTTTATCTTATTTTCACAGTTTTCTATTCCAGAATAAAAATTCCTCAAGAAATAAGTAAAAGAGACTGTGACCCTAAAGGTGATTTATTAGGTAGATTAAGAGAAAAATGCAGTGAAATTTATGTATAAATGTATTTCATTTAACTTCACATTTTACTATTGCAGTTAATGCTTTCAAACTGAAAAATATATTAAACTTTTCACAACTTTGTCTACATAAGAATATAATTTTATCTGCTTATTATTTATGTAAATTTATCAGTGGAATACCTCATTAATAGTATATTTTTCCCCCCAAATTAGTGAGGTTTAGACTCTAAATCTTTATCATCACACTATTTCCAGTCCCCACAAGAACAACTAGGATATATGTGCTGGTGTCCTTGTGATAATAGTAACACTGACATAGAATCTTTCAGATGGACCTTCGGCTTTCTTTGACAGGCTCATTCCAGAATGAGTTTTCCTATGAAGTTATTATTTTTTACAGACTTCCACATAGTATTTCAAAGAGAAGCATTCACTAAGTTATACTGAATAAAATCTGTCACTGTATATTTTCTCAGTGATTTCTAGAATATCTGAAACTCTTGTATGCAAGAGATATTTTTCAGGACCCTCATCCTTAGAAGGCTTTCCTCTGTATGCTTCCAGTGATGTTACAATGCAATGAGGAAAGCATAGTTTCTGGACTGGTAACATCACTATCATCTAGAAACTTGTAGAGACAAAAATTCTCAAGCCCCACCACAGAGCTAATGATTCAGAAATTCTAGGGGAGGGGCCCAGGAATCTGTGGTTTAACAAGCCTTTCAGGTGATCCTGATGTTTGCTGAACTTTGAGATCCTTTGCACAAGGGAAAACTATAGTATAATTAATTTTTTTTGTTTTTGTTTTTCTTTAAAGCTGTTTTCAAAAAGATGAACATCATTAAAATTTCCTCTCTGCATGAAATTTTTATAGCTTATCTCAGCTGAGAAATTGTTTCTAAGTTCTATAAAGGTTAAAGGAATTAAATGCATTGCTCCTTTTGCCTTTAATAAATTCAAATATTAATATCTTAGATCATTTTTATTGTTGTTATTTGCTTGGTAAATTTAGGCACACTCAATACATTTATTTTTTCCTTATTATCATATCTTCATATTGTAGACATATTTTACTTTCACTTTATTGAAAGAATTACCAAAATAATTATAATCTCTGAATGTCACAGTGAAATTTGATATCTTATGTGATTTTTTTTCTTTTACTCAACTGTGTTCAGTGTCCAGCACTGAACACTGGAGACTAGGATTCCAGGCTTAAAATCTAATTGAAGAGTCTCCGACCTTCCTTCGTGTAAATTTACACACTAATCTTGGAAGTACGAAGAGTTCAAGAGGTAGAATGCAAGGTCATGTCTGTCATCATCTGGGTACAGGGCCCTTAGCCTGTGTCCTAATTTTACTCTGAAAACACTGGGAGACAAAAATGGTCTGGTCTGGTACTTACCTAATGGAAAGTAAGAAAAAAAATGGAAGAGATAACATTTTCTGCAATGACAGAGGCAGTTGTAGAAAGAAGGACCCTGAAACTACAGTTTAGCACTGTCACAGTGAGTCCTTCGATATGCCAGACCTTACTCCTCACCAGTGTTCATGGTGGGGAAGGAGCCTTGGTGGTAGGAGGATCCACAGCTCTGTGAAGGTGAATAAGCCTAATACACTAGTCAATAAATAATACCAAAATAAAATTTCACTAAAGGGAAGTTAAGTGCAATATTAGTAGAATTAATGAAAGACAATGCAGCTGAGATTCCTGGACAATAGTGGATGCCTCTTCCTGTTTACAATGACATAACTGGACTGAAATACCATCTTTGAACAGTGGTCCAGCTATGGCTTGGCAATTTTTCCCCTATTAAATATTTTTTCCTCTCATAGGGTATTACTTTTCTATTATCTGCCTCTTCACCTTGTTTTCCCTTTTCTCACCAAAAGTATAATAATATCTCCTTTTACTTTTTTACCTATTTACTTTCATATTATCTATTTAGTGGGGAAATCATGTGGAGGTAGGCTGACTATCTTGGATGTGTGGGGCTAGTATAAGGCGACAGTGACTGCTGTCTACAACTAAGTGTTTGAGATGGAATGTCTCAAGGAGAGTGTTAAGAATCTCATATGGAGCAGGCTTTTTATTTATTTTTTTAATCGAAGGGGACTTGAAGAAGATACGAGTTTCAAAGTCAGAAACTGAGGACTTCAAGGGCTAGAGTATACAAGATCAAGTGCTGTGAGACTGGAAAAGATGTGCAGGAATGTGGTCTGTGTAAATAACAGAAACAGTAAGTGTTTGATGCATCTATTAAATGTTTCTTCCAAATAGCAACACTGAAGATGACCTCAAAGATGAAAAAAAAAATCATTTAGAACTTGTGATTAATAGTTTGTTAACTTTTAAAATCAAAGCTCCTTTGTGTACAATTATTTTATGAGAATTTTTATAATACCACTCAGACACGTCATCCTAACCTTATAGGTCTAGTCACATGTTTAATCCACTAAGACCATTAAGGGAGGAGGTATCATTATCACATAGAGAGTACTGTAGAAAGTTGACCTGTGTCTGAACACTGGGTCATATATTTCTGAACACTATCTAATGTTCAACATTAACTGTGAATGTAGTAAGAAATATCTGAATATATGATATATATCTTTGCCATGTCTTGTAACTATTGCATGAGGCATGAGATGAGACTATTACGTTTAGGGTACTTCTAATGGATTTAAATGACTGAAGACATGTGCTTCCTGGAAAATGTGGCATTACATTGTTGATTTATATACTTTTTCTTTATTGCTGAGTGAATTAACATGTATGCTAAAATGCCTTCGTTTTCTTCCCACACTTTGTGATTTGGTGCCAAATGAAATGTATTTTGTAAAATGAATGATGAAAACATGCCTACCAAGGATGAACAGTGTCATTGAAATATATATATATATATATATATATATATATATATATATATGTATGTATTCACAGATTATATTTTACTGTGTTTATATTGTATGTCAAATGACAGTTATGTCAGATGCTTAACTGTAATTCCAAATAACAAAGCCATATTTCCATAAGTCAGATAAGGGTGACTGAGAATCCCATTAACCAATCTATTACATTAGCTAGTTATCATTAACCCACTAGCTTGCAGAATGATGACAAAGCTTAATGCCAAGTAGTTGTCAAACAGATCAACTCAATGAACCAATTTATTTTTAAGCTATAGACAAAATACTGATTTCAAAACCTACCTCAATGGATTCACCTCTGTAAAAGTTAGAAGCTATTTAATGTCATATAATTAAGTAGATGTATATGAAGTCACAAAGAAGAATACTTAGTAATGACTTTGGTAAAACGGATCATAAATCTACAGTGAAGGAGAAGTATCTTTATATTTTCCTATAGGACAGCAAAATAACCCTAAAAATGCCAAAGATTTTATAATTTCACTACCATTCTTAAAAATCCAGCGCAACTAGGAATAGAAGTCAAAATGACTACACAAAAGATCTCTTAAGAGACAACACTTCTTCATGAGAAAATAGCAACCACACTATTTTCCAAATACATCCTTTCAGGGCATATTCCACATACAAGCATATTTCATCTCTAACTTCACTCTTCATATTTTTCCAATCTAGTCAAAGCCCCCTCAATTGGCTTGCTATTTTGAAGGTCAAAATCTCTGCTTTCCCAAATTCACTGGACACTTTAGCCATCTTACTCAGGTTCTAAACAACACCTGACGCAGATGATCATTCTCCCCTCTTAATGCCCCATGTATTCACATACACATATATTTATGATATATACACATGCGTAATATTCACATTGAATGAAATGCATGCAGACTTATTTAGAGTTATCTATAGAGTATGGCATAACTATTAACACATTAATGCTCTTAAATATTTATTAAACATATATACTGTTCAAGATAAGTAGTTATATATTTTTACTGAGATATATATTTTTTGTAAACTTATTTTTTGAAAGAAGTTGATGTTAAATAGTGTTCTAACATGAAGGAAAAAACAAAAGTAGCTTTAGTTTCCTTTAGCCTAAATGTGAGTATATGGATATGCATGTGATAAAATATCACAGTTACTAATTTTCTATTTCCATGCAGTTTGTATATGTTTGAGGATATAAAATTTTTCCAGAAGTTCCAGAAAATAATTTTGTATGAAAGAACCTGAAATTTAAAGTGTAAATAGAGTGGATCTCAAAATTCTAGTGTCTTATGCAGCCCCATTTGATGATATCTAGTTATTCTTGGATTCTAAAATCCAGAAAATGTTCAGATATGAAGTTTCAGGCTCTATTTTCTTAAAAGTTGGAGAGAACAATACTGTGTGTTGTTCTCAGTTAAATGCAAATTGCTTTATTCTTTCATTTCTCCTAAAGCTCACGATCAGAATTCTTCTTTGTGTTTTCTGACATCAGTGTTGTGAATCCTAAGAAGCCCTAAGTCTCTCTCTTTGGGTCCACTGACCATCACTCTTGTCAGGATCTGCAGCAATTTCTCAGTGAGATTCCTTTCCCTGAGATGTCTCAAGTCTCTTTTACTAAGTAAAAAAGAGCTAATAAATATGGCTTTTAACTCAAGTATCATCTTTGCCCTCTTCTATTCCCTTTTCTTTTTATCCATTTCCCTACTCCAAATGACAGTTATAATTCACTTCTATTTATTTCATGAAGGCAGTAACTAGTATATTATCACAAAACTCAATTGAATAAACAGAAATTATTTATAGCACGTTAGTATCTGCTTAGGTCATTAGTCAGAAACATGGGTCCTAATCCCAATGTAGCTACTATTTATATGTATAAAATTTTCTGAGCTATTTAAACTCTGACTTCAATTTCTTGATAGTCAAAACAAAATTAAATATACAAGATAGCTCTCATTTCTAATAGTTATTGAACTAATCAGTGATTTCTAGGATGTGAAAATAATATGGTACGCTATTCCATTTGAAGATATTCTTAATGGTTAACAGCATCCCCAAAATTATGTACTGCATTTCAAACATATATTCCCTTTGATAACGATTAACGTATTTGTCTGTTATTGAAAATCTTTAAGGACAGCGATGAGTGAAGCAAAAGGATTTGTTTTATATATGAACTAGAATTCTGAGAAAATCCCATCTGTGCTTTGTAAGTCAGTTTGGGATTTGTGCTGTTGTTGTTTTCACCAGGAAGCATCAAGATAACTAGTCCTCAAAACATAAATGAGTTTTTCCCCTCCTAAGGCACTGCCCAAATGATCTAAAGCCAGAATGTGTGTGTGTGTGTGTGTGTGTGTGTGTGTGTGTGTGTGTGTGTGCGTGTTTCTCTTTGAAATAGATAATGGATTTCATGCTTATGGTTAGAAACTGCTTTAATTCCTTTTAAAAATTCCGAATCTTTTTTTGTTCAAATACATTGAATACCTTGAACTTCAATATTTTAGACTCTTTAAGATACCAAAAATAAACAGTAAGTTAAATATAGTTTTAATCAAGTAGACTGATTGATATGGCAAGTGAATTCTGTATAATAACCAAATCACTACTTCAACTAGAGTCTAAATGGTCAGAGATTTAACTTGTGTATTAAAGTGAGAGCTCAAGACTAATTTATAAATCTCTAACCAAGCTGTTCTACTAAGACAAGGTATTTAATACTATATAATCATTTGTTTGTTTAATGACTATTAGAGTTGTAAGTTATCTTAAGAATATATTCCTGACAATTACCAGAAATTTCAATGTCATTATTAGAATGTGGTTCCTACATAATCTATTTCAAATCACTAAACCCCACTATATGCTTTGTTGCCATGGTATCTGGGGTAAGTCCAACAACCCGTGTATACATCAGGCCAAAGATCTTTCATTAAAATTCTATCTTGCCACATTTACACAAGTGGAATTCTTCTAACTTGCATATTCACTGTGTAATTCTATTTTGGGACTGGAGTCATATTCTATTCAGCAAGACCTGGTGTCCCGTTTAACTGAGCAATCCAACTTTCTCTCCCCAGTTGTATTAGTAGTGTATATCAACAGAAGTAATGTTGGCGATATCCACCATGCTGTTATTCCAGAATATCCCTAAAAATGGGTATTTTGTTTCCATGAAAAACAGTTCAAAATGTTGTTTTTAAGGAGAACCATAAAAGTATCATGGGAAGTTGAGATCCATTACAATATTAACACTTTTAATGTCTATATCACTTTATATTTTATGAAGCATATTCTTATGCATTATCTCATTTAACCTTCAACATAACCACTATAAGTAAAAACAGTTTTTTTCTCAGTTTTATAGAGATATAACTGACAAATAAGATTCTGTAAGTTTAAGGTGTATAACTTGTTGATATGATACACTATATATGCAAAATGATTACCACCATAGAGTTAGCTAACACCTCCATCCCATCACATAATTACCACTTCTTTATGTGGTGAGAACACTTAAGGTCTATTCTCTTAGCAACTTTCAAGTATACAATAGAGTACTATTAGCTATAATCACTATGCCACACATCAGATCCTCAGAACTTACTTATATTATAACTGGAAGTTTGTGCTCTTTGACCAACATCTCCCCTTTTCTCCCACCCTCCAGCCCCTAGTAACCACCATTCTACTATCTGTATCTGTAAATTTGGCTTTTTTAGATTCCACATATAAGTGACATCATGCAGTATTTGTCTTTCTCTGTCGGATTTAGCTAACTTATATAATGTTCTCAAGTTCTATTTCGGTTGTGGTAAACAGCAGGATGTCTTTCTATCTAACAACTACAAATTGGCACTTGACATTGGCACTTGCCATCTACCTCTACAAGGATTAAATCATGAGCTGCTGCAGCAGTTGACTTTCAACCACCCCTGAAAGGAGTTCAGGGTGGAGACCAGAAATGAGGCACTCTGTGCTCTGGGAAAAACTGGCAGAACAGGTCTTCAGATAGTTAGATATTTTCAGGAGCTGATTTTATGAGCCCAATTCTTGTATCTCCTCATACCTAGAAAAGCACTAAAATCCTTCATGGTGACGTCTGCTCCTCATGACTAGCAGTAACCTTCCCGAGACTAGCAGAAACCTTCTGCAAAAAATTATGTGCTTGATTGCATGTACTCCCCCTTCACCAAAATCACATATATACTGACCTTTCCTCCTACCTCCTTGGAGTAGTTTCTCAGAGCTATCTGAAATGCTGTCTCCTGGGCTGCAGTCCTCATTTTGCCCCAAATAAAACTTAAGTCACAACTCTCACATTGTACATGTTTTTTAAGTCAACATATCTCATGGCTGAATATATCTCATGGGGTATATTTATATTATATTATATTATTATATTTACACATATGTACCACATCTTTATTCATTCATCTGTTGATGCACAATTAGGTTGTTTGCATATCTTGGCTACTGTGAATAAAGTTGCAGTGAACATGAGAGTGCAGGTATCTCTTCAAGATCCTGTTTTCATTTCCTTTGGAAACAGTCCCAGAAGAGGGATTGCTGGATTATATGGTAGTTCTATTTTCACTTTTTGAGGACACTCCATACTATTTCCATAGTAGTTGCTCCAATCTATATTTCCCCCATCAATGCAAAGAGAGTTCCCTTTTTTCTACATCCTCACCAACACTTGTTCTCTCTTGTCTTTTTGTTAATAGCCATTCTAACAGGTGTGAGGTGATACCTCGTTTTGGTTTTGATTTGCATTTTCTTGATGATTAGTGATGCTGAACACCTTTTCATATACCTGTTGGCCATTTGTATATCTTCTGCGGAAAAATGTCTATTCAGTTCCTCTACACAGTTTTTTAAATCAGATTGCTTGTTTTTTGCTATTAAGTTGTATGACTTACTTAAATCTTTTGGAATATTAACCCCTTATCAGATATATGATTTGCAAATATGTTTCCCATTCCATGGGTTGCCTTGTCATTTTGTTGATGGTTTCCTTTGCTGTGCAGAAATTTTAATTTGATATTGTCCTACTTGTTTATTTTTGCTTTTGTTGCTTTTTGATGTCAAATTCAATAAGTTATTGGCAAGATCAATGTCAAGGAGCTTACCCACTATGCTTTCTTCTAGGAGTTTTACAGTTTCAGGTCTTAAATTCAAGTCTTTAATCCATTTTGAGTTGACTTTTGTGAGTGTGTAAAATGAGGATCCAGTTTCATTCTTTTGGCTGTCCACTTTCCCCAACACCATTTATTGAAGAGAGAATAAATTCCCCATTGTATAGTCTTGGCTCCCTTGTTGTGAATGAATTGACCATGTATGCATTGGAATTTTGATAGGGATTGCGTTGATCTGGGTAGTATGTATATTTTAACAATATTAATTCATTCAGTCCATGAGCACAGAATATCTTTTAATTTAGTTGCGTTTTTCTCAGTTTCTTTCATCACTGTATTATAGTTTTCAGTGTACAAATCTCTCCTCAATTAAATTTACTCCTCGGTATTTTATTCCAGTAGATGCAGCTGTAAATGGGAATTTAAAAAAATATCTCTTTCTGATAGTTTGTTGTTTATGTATAGTAATACAACTGACTTCTGATTTTGTATCCTGCAACTTTACTGAATTTACTTATTAGTTTTTTGATGGAATCTTTAGGGTTTTTTGCATATCACACCATATCATCTGCAAATGGAAAGTTTACTTCTTCCTTTCATACTCTGTCTCTCATTATCTCTGTTTCTCTCTTCACTGTCTCTGTGAATGTGAATGTGAATGTGTGTGTGTGTGTGTGTTTCTTTGTTAGGATGGACTTTTATTACCCTTATATTCAGAAGGACATTATTTTTTTCAAAAAAAAAAAAAAAAAAAACGAATCCAAATGTTTGGAACATCCTGGCTCAAATGTAGAATTCTATATTCTGTTATCCCACAGTTATTTTTGATTGCAAGAATAATGTGAGCCTAATTAGTCCATATGAGGAATTTGATGACAGTATAAGAAAAAAAATGTCATTGTGTGCCTAATAACTATACAAAACCCTCAAATTTTCAGTTTAATGGAATTAAGAACTGTTACACCCTCCATTTATCCTAGCAATTATACTAGTGCACTGAAAAACTTATTTTCAAAAATGTCATGTTGAAGTGTTCAGTCAATGGAATCATTAATTTTATAGAAATTCTCAAAATATGCAAATTATTTGGGAATGATGCACTTATAAGGTAAAGTTTTATAGTATACATTAAAAGGCTAAACAAGATTTCTTTATAATACGTGGTTTTCTCATGGTATAAAAACAGATATTTATTTCTTATTATTGATTCCTGGAGGTCATTTCTGCTTAGGTAAAGTCAGACAATATATATCCACAATGAAGACCATGTAATACTTAAAATGTGTGTGTATGAGTGTGTGTGTTTTCATATGTGTAGTGAAAAATACTGTTATCCGAAAGTGCCTTGTATTTCTTATAATTAAAGAATGCAGGATCACAAATGAATATAAATGTCTACTAACATGCTGTGCTATTGTGCACACATGGGGATTTGATTTGGCACTTGTGACATTTTAGAAAAGTAATAAAAGAATCTTTTGAAATCTTTAGTAAAGAAACATGTTTATAACTATGATATTTTCAATCTGAGTAGGGAACATAGAATTTTGAAATGGAAAAATCCATTCTATTCACCTTCTGGTTTATACTTAATTCATCAGAGATAAGAAAAAATAAATCCCAAACTAATTTTTTTATTACAAATTTTTCAAGGTTGGGGGCTCAACAAACTCAAATATTACACAGCTCAGAATAAATGGAAAACATAAGTCCGTCATTCTGAAATTGAAATCCACTCTTTTTTTGTACTCTGCCTTTTCTAAAGGACAAAGCTATTCACTTCCATGAGGATAACTCTGTTCAATATATATATATATATATATTTTATTCTTTTTGTTGCAATGGTAAATGGGAGTGTTTCCATAAGTTCTCTTTCAGATTTTTCATCATTAGTATATAGGAATGCAAGAGATTTCTGTGCATTAATTTTGTATCCTGCAACTTTACCATATTCATTAATTAGCTCTCGCAGTTTTCTGGTGGCAGTTTTAGGATTCTCTATGTATAGTATCATGTCATCCGCAAACAGTGACAGTTTTACTTCTTCTTTTCCTATTTGTATTCCTTTTATTTCTTTTTCTTCTCTGATTGCCGTGGCTAGGACTTCCAGAACTATGTTGAATAATAGTGGTGAGAGTGGACATCCTTGTCTCGTTCCTGATCTTAGAGGAAATACTTTCAGTTTTTCACCATTGAAAATGATGTTTGCTGTGGGTTTGTCATATATGGCCTTTATTATGTTGAGGTAGGTTCCCTCTATGCCCACTTTCTGGAGAGTTTTTATCAGAAATGGGTGTTGAATTTTGTCAAAAGCTTTTTCTGCATCTATTGAGATGATCATATGGTTTTTATTCTTCAATTTGTTAATATGGTGTATCACATTGATTGATTTGCGTATATTGAAGAATCCTTGCATCCCTGGGATAAATCCCACTTGATCGTGGTGTATGATCCTTTTAATGTGTTGTTGGATTCTGTTTGCTAGTATTTTGTTGAGGATTTTTGCATCTATATTCATCAGTGATATTGGTCTGTAATTTTCTTTTTTTGTAGTGTCTTTGTCTGGTTTTGGTATCAGGGTGATGGTGGCCTCATAGAATGAGTTTGGGAGAGTTCCTTCCTCTGCAATTTTTTGGAAGAGTTTGAGAAGGATAGGTGTTAGCTCTTCTCTAAATGTTTGATAGAATTCACCTGTGAAGCCATCTGGTCCTGGACTTTTGTTTGTTGGAAGATTTTTAATCACAGTTTCAATTTCATTACTTGTGATTGGTCTGTTCATATCTTCTGTTTCTTCCTGGTTCAGTCTTGGAAGGTTATACCTTTCTAAAAATTTGTCCATTTCTTCCAGGTTGTCCATTTTATTGGCATAAAGTTGCTTGTAGTAGTCTCTTAGGATGCTTTGTATTTCTGCAGTGTCTGTTGTAACTTCTCCTTTTTCATTTCTGATTTTATTGATTTGAGTCCTCTCCCTCTTTTTTTTTGATGAGTCTGGCTAATGGCTTATGAATTTTGTTTATCTTCTCAAAGAACCAACTTTTAGTTTTATTGATCTTTGCTATTGTTTTCTTTGTTTCTATTTCATTTATTTCTGCTCTGATCTTTATGATTTCTTTCCTTCTGTTAACTTTGGGTTTTGTTTGTTCTTCTTTCTCTAGTTTCTTTAGGTGTAAGGTTAGATTGTTTATTTGAGATTTTTCTTGTTTCTTTAGGTAGGCTTGTATAGCTATAAACTTCCCTCTTAGAACTGCTTTCACTGCATCCCATAGGTTTTGGGTCGTCGTGTTTTCATTGTCATTTGTCTCTAGGTATTTTTTTATTTCCTCTTTGATTTCTTCAGTGATCTCTTGGTTATTTAGTAACGTATTGTTTAGCCTCCATGTGTTTGTCTTTTTTACGTTTTTTTCCCTGTAATTCATTTCTAATTTCATAGCATTGTGGTCAGAAAAGATGCTTGATATGATTTTAATTTTCTTAAATTTACTGAGGCTTGATTTGTGACACAAGATGTGATCTATCCTGGAGAATGTTCCATATGCACTTGAGAAGAACGTGTAATCTGCTGTTTTTGGATGGAATGTCCTATATATATCAATTAAATCTATCTGGTCTATTGTGTCATTTAAAGCTTGTGTTTCCTTATTTATTTTCATTTTGGATGATCTGTCCATTGGTGTAAGTGAGGTGTTAAAGTCCCCCACTATGATTGTGTTACTGTCGATTTCCTCTTTTATAGCTGTTAGCAGTTGCCTTATGTATTGAGGTGCTCCTATGTTGGGTGCATATATATTTATAATTGTTATATCTTCTTCTTGGATTGATCCCTTGATCATTATGTAGTGTCCTTCCTTGTCTCTTGTAACATTCTTTATTTTAAAGTCTATTTTATCTGATATGAGTATAGCTACTCCAACTTTCTTTTGATTTCCATTTGCATGGAATATCTTTTTCCATCCCCTCACTTTCAGTCTGTATGTGTCCCTAGGTCTGAAGTGGGTCTCTTGTAGACAGCATATATATGGGTCTTGTTTTTGTATCCATTCAGCCAGTCTATGTCTTTTGGTTGGGGCATTTAATCCATTCACGTTTAAGGTAATTATCGATATGTATGTTCCTATGACCATTTTCTTAATTGTTTTGGGTTTGTTTTTGTAGGTCCTTTACTTCTCTTGTGTTTCCCACCTAGAGAAGTTCCTTTAGCATTTGTTGTAGAGCTGGTTTGGTGGTGCTGAATTCTCTTAGCTTTTGCTTGTCTGTAAAGCTTTTGATTTCTCCATCAAATCTAAATGAGATCCTTGCCGGGTAGAGTAATCTTGGTTGTAGGTTCTTCCCTTTCATCACTTTAAGTATATCATGCCACTCCCTTCTGGCTTGCAGAGTTTCTGCTGAGAAATCAGCTGTTAACCTTATGGGAGTTCCCTTGTATGTTATTTGTCGTTTTTCCCTTGCTGCTTTCAATAATTTTTCTTTGTGTTTAATTTTTGCCACTTTGATTACTATGTGTCTCAGCGTGTTTCTCCTTGAGTTTATCCTGTATGGGACTCTCTGCGCTTCCTGGACTTGGGTGGCTATTTCCTTTCCCATGTTAGGGAAGTTTTCGACTATAATCTCTTCAAATATTTTCTCTGGTCCTTTCTCTCTCTCTTCACCTTCTGGGACCCCTATAATGCGAAAGTTGTTGCGTTTAATGTTGTCCCAGAGGTCTCTTAAGCTGTCTTCATTTCTTTTCATTCTTTTTTCTTTAGTCTGTTCCGCAGCAGTGAAATCCACCATTCTGTCTTCCAGGTCACTTATCCGTTCTTCTGCCTCAGTTATTCTGCTATTGATTCCTTCTAGTGTAGTTTTCATTTCAGTTATTGTATTGGTCATCTCTGTTTGTTTGTTCTTTAATTCTTCTAGGTCTTTGTTAATCATTTCTTGCATCTTCTCAATCTTTGCCTCCATTCTTATTCCGAGGTCCTGGATCATCTTCACTATCATTATTCTGAATTCTTTTTCTGGAAGGTTGCCTATCTCCACTTCATTTAGTTGTTTTTCTGGGGTTTTTTCTTGTTCCTTCATCTGGTACATAGCCCTCTGCCTTTTCATCTTGTCTATCTTTCTGTAACTGTGGTTTTTGGTCCACAGGCTGCAGGATTGTAGTTTTTCTTGCTTCTGCTGTCTGCCCTCTGGTGGTTGAGGCTATCTAAGAGGCTTGATGGGAGGCTCTGGTGGTGGGTAGAGCTGACTGTTGCTGTCTGTTCAATATATTTGAATGAGCTATACCTTCAGCCTTCAGTTATTCCAGTTTTAAAATAACCATGATAGAAGTACTTTCTTAAGCTTTTCTTTAATAAACTTATTTCTATAACCTTCAAACGTTTTAGAAACAGCCATGCTTACCGCCAAAGTCTATAATGGAACTGTTGAATACAAATTACAGTCTAATCAAAGACATCTCTTGCGTTGCAAATTAAAAGCATTCTTTTCATGCATGGAAATAAAGTGTATGGAAAAGGTTCTAAGAAACATGTTATTAAATTATCTTTTCTTAGAGTTAGTGATATTGTGTAATAAATATTTTTTAAGATTCTAAGACAAAAAGAATTTGTATGCCATCATCATCAATGCAATAATACAATCACATAGTTGTTGATATTTTTGTTTATATTAATTGATCTGAATAATATCAACTTAGACCTATTAAGCCTCAAAATAAGTATATGTTACAGTGCTTTTAAAGTAATGTTCCATAAAGTTAAATTCTTGGATGAGAATGTCAGAGATATAAGAAACTCCATTTAGTTTTCAAGAGATAATTCAATTGCATTTCATAGAAAAATACAGATAAGTACACTGTTTATTTTCATTCATGGATTCTTTCATTTAGTAACTGTTTTGGAGGACACATTCCAGATAGACAATGCTGATATTGGCTCAGACACAACTGATAAAGATGAATGAAAGATGGCAATTATATATTAAATATAAAATTGACATTTATTTATTTATTTAAATTATATCTTACCAAGAGAGAATAAACATTGTTCAAGGTTTTTGTTTTTTAAATTTGCAAAATAATATTTGTTATTGTAAAACAATATTCAAATAACAATATCCAAAGCAAACTTACCTAATAAAATTAATATTTTCAATGTTGCTCACACAAATAACACATATTTTAAAAATCATATATAAAATTTGAAAAATGCATACACTAATATTAAGTAAAAATGTATAATATCAAATTAGATTTTTAATTATGTAAAATGTGTGTATTTATATGGGCAATTTTGAAAAGATTGATTTTTATTAGGTGATTTTCATCTTGGAGAGCCGTAGATATTTTTTTATTTTTGGTTTTTCACCTTGCTGATACTGTCTTGTATATCTGTTATGATATGAGAAAGGAGAATGAGGACAAGGATGATAACACATTTAAAAGGTTCCATATAAAAATATAAATATGAATATATTATAATATTAAGATGTAGAAAATTATATTTATAATTATATAAAATCAAGTATTATTTTGTTATAATAATCATTATTATCCTTACTCATTTTACTCACTTCCTCTCCTTGAGGTAATCACTATTTATTGCCTAATACTGCTTTTTTATAACATATTCAGTGTCTATAAACACACACACAGCTTTTTAGGTGCACCTGTTTTTAGAATAAGTGTTATTTGACTCTATATGGCATATTTATCAAAATGGCAAAAGATAAACTATTCTATTATGCTGATAAGAAGAGATTGGAAACTTGAAGTAGAAGTCATGAAGGCCTGCTTTTTCAGTTAAAATACCACAAAAAAGAATTTTATATAAATAAAGATGAGGTGAAATAAGAAAACACTTGTTTCTCAAGCACTACTTTGAACAAATTTAAACTTTTAAAAGCAGCATATTATTCGCTCACGATGGAGTCCTCATTCAGATCCTTCAATGGCTTCCTATCGCACTGAGAATATGATCAACATCCAACCAAGGCTTGGACTGGGCTGGCTTCCATTTACTTCTAATCTCACTGACCTGTCTTCAGCTTACTAAGCCTTCTGCTTCTTCAGAAAGTTTGCCCTTTCCACTCTTTTTATAAAATTTCCCCAGATACTTCCATAGCTGGATCCCTCATTTTATTTGCATTCCTGCTTAAATATCACTTTCTTAGAGAGGCTTTATTTGAATAACATGTCAAAATTTCAGCCCCTGCTATTCTCTTTTCCATTGCCTTGCTGTACTTTTCTGCATTGCATTTATCATCAACTCACACATACAGAAGCGTATGTTAATAATCTGTATGTTCAGCTGGAATTTAAGTTCTATGAAGGCAGGGAAGCTATATATTCTATTTTAGGGTGATCAAATGTTCTGGTTTGTGTGAGACTAGGGTTTTCTCAAGATGTGGGACTTTCAGGGCTGTAACTGGGAGAGTCCCTGGCAATGGGACAGACCAGACCTAGAACGTCTGGTCCTCCTGGCTGTTCACTCTTGCTTTCTTTCACCTGCAGTAATGTTAGACACATAGGAGATGCTTAATAACTATTTACTGAATGAATGAATCAATGAGTTTACCATATTAAACTTCAAATTCAAGAATTCTTTTAAAAATTACTATTACGTTTCATAAAAATGTAGCTGGAGTTTCTGGTGTCAATTTTTGTTTTGGGTGCTTGGAGATTTTCCATTGCTCCTCTGAAACAGCTAAAAAACAAAACAAACAAACAAAAACCTGTTTGCAGGAGCTAGTTGTAGCGCCCTTAAGATAATCTTCAATCACTTTGAAACTAATTTTCACTTATTCTTGGCCCACTACTTAAATTTACTTTCCCAGAGAAAACATACCCCACACTCTTTAGGACTTGCTGCTGTACACTTTTACAGTATCTCTGGATAATGTTTTCCACACTGTCAATCTTCCCTTTTAGATGTGGGATTCCATAAACTCAAGGACCATGTCTATCTTGGTCACTGCTGATTCTCTGACATCTAATACAGTACATCCATTTTCGAGTTTCCTCTAGCACATCAGTTGACGGAGAAGCAGAACCAGTTTCCTGGTTACACATAACTGATATAATATTACCAAAGTGTATTTATAATATAATATGCACATATACCCAAATACATATGTAATGTGTGCTAAATAGTTAAACACGCCTTTTGTACTATGGCACATAGCTGCAATGAGCACTCCTCTCTCTGGAAATCTTGAGTAGCTCGCTATTCCTTGCATCCAAAGAGATCTAAATAAAAGACAGATGAGAAAAGCAACATTGGGAAGAGGTACTGTGGACAAACCTGCGATTATAACCAGTGGGGGGGGTTTGTACTCAGTATTTGGATGCACTGTGCATCCTAGTGAATTTATCTGAAGCCCTGGGAAAATCTGAAAATAATTCAGACTGGGAAGTTTCCAGACGGGATAAGGAAAGAAACAAGGCACAGTATATTTTTCAACGCATTATATCAGTAAATTGTCCTACGATTAGACTGAAGTCATCTTCTACTCAGAAAAAGGTTTTAAGGTATTTTGGAAATTGTTAGTGTTGTTTTATTTTCCCATAGATTTTTTAAACTAATAAGTTTTGTAAAATGTCTTTTTCCTCAGCTGTAACAAGAAAAAAATAATGGAAATGCTGTGCTTCAGAATAGTGAGAGGACTCAAAATCCCCTGTGGGCCACAAACCTCCTTTGTTCCTGCAGCTGGTGTGGATGGAATCCTGATGGGGCTAGAGATGAACAGAGGTGATGGACCTCAATGGAGCCAACTGAATACAGCAAGGACAGCTCTTTCTTTTCTACACTAGAAACTTCTTTTCAATGTGCTCATCTGTCCAAAAACAACCTCCCTCCTTTTCTCCCCCAATCTATCTCTCATCTCCTTTACTACCTGGCTGAAAACACAAATCACTGTGGCACCTCTTCTGATTAACCCCGACTCACTCTGATTGCTTTTTCTGTTTACTTCACTTCAGAACCTGCGTAGTAGCTGTGCTATGTTAATTTGCTCTCATTTATTTCCTGCTTTTTAAAGGTTGTTAAATCTTTTTAATCCTCCACTAAATTGTCAATTCTTTGAAGGCAGGTACGTGGGTTTTATGTCTTTTATGCCTTCTCCCAAAACTTAGTAGAGTGTTCTGCCCATATGAACGCCAAATAACTAAACTAAGGTAGCCTGAGACAGACTCAGATTTTCACTAAAGTAATGCTACTGTTAAAAAGAGATGCACATATTTTGTAATACTCCAAACTACAGAAAGGCAGTAGCTTCTACTAGGTCACTTTCCAAACTATATCTAAATTTAGAACTGAGGAATTACATGCCAGTTTGGCACATACTGTGCATTCAATTATTTTTTAATCACAATTTTTTTATGCATAATTTACATATAACAAAATGTATCCATTTTGTGTGTCCATTTTGATGAGTTTTGACATATAGATACATAAACATATATATGTATATATATATAATTTGTATACTCTCTACTCTAATCAAGATATGGAATAGTTCCATCATTCAAAACATTCTCTCTTGCCCCTTCCAGGTCAGTATTCCCATCCATTGCCTGAGGCAACAACTGATTTGATTTCTATTAAACAAAAATTAACTTTACTCAAATAGAATCTACTTATCAAAGTTCTATAACAAGGTTACATTTCCATTTGTTAATTGGACTACAATCTGAATTTATATCCTCAGAAGCAAAATGAGTAATGAATTATAACATATTTTCAGAAGAGCCTAGGGAAGAAGTGGTAGTCTCTCCAAATCTGAACATTTAATTTTTTCCACAAGTATTCAATTAGTTCCTTAGCTTTCTCCCTAGTCTTGGTTATGACAAATTGGTCTTTTGTGTGTGCTATGGAAAAATAATAGGACTGGGTAGAAATAATAAGAAAGTATATTTTGCATTTAATAAAAATTCTATACATAATTGATATATTAATATATTATTGATTTGTTCCACAAAAACAATTTATTTATAAAACCTATTATAATTATTCTTTTTCACTGCAGCTCCATGAAGAAATTCAGACATACATAAACATGAATTGAACCTTATTTTCTATACTGGATGGTGCTCATTAAGTTTGTCTTTATTTCTCCTCTTTTATTTTTCAGATTTAGGAGCTTTTAAAATATTTTATTGGAAAAAAAATAGAAAAAACCTATGTATTAGGTTTATAGATATGTGTGCAATTAAAAAAAAAAAAACACTACTGTTACCTTGAAAAAAAAAGATATATAAGAAAATAGCTGATTGTAGTGTGTTGGTGTTTTATTCAGTAAAATTACCAAACTCTTATTGCTTTTCATAGTTTAACAGTTAATTCTCTTGGCTGATAGCTGCTATTGAAAAATCACAATCCCTCTCTCAGATTCCAGACCTGAGCCAGTCTTAGACCCAGAGTCTATCAAATACAGTGGAGTCTATGACCTCTTGAGGATAGAAACTATAATGCCATGGGAAGAGTTATATAGCAGCAATTTCTTTCAATCTTCCCACAGAGTGACCTATGGCTGGGATATTCCTTCGAAGGGATAGGAAGAGTTATTGCATCTTGCACCTGACATGTAACATTCTATTATATACTACAATGTCTTTGGAAATAAAAAATAAAACTATAATTATTTGTAGATAGAGTGATTGTCTATTTGCAAAATTCTGAAATCTATTGACAAATTATTAGAAATAATAAGAAACTTACAAAAGTTTGCTGGATCAATATACAAAATATGTGAATATACAAAATTGACTAAGTTTCTACACCAGTTTGTGGTTTGTATTTTCATTTTCTTTCTGACTTTTTTTAATGGACATAAATTCTTGATTCTAACATATTCCCTTTAGTCAACCTTTTCTCTTAGGTTTGTATTTTTGGTACGTTTTGTTTAACAAGTCCTACTTTGTTTTCTAAAAGTATCTATCTGGAATTCTTATTTTTGTATGGTACAAATTTGGGATTCATTTTCTTCCTATGTGGTTATTCAATTGTACGACAGCGCAGTTTTCTGAACAAACCATCTTTCTCCATTGTTGCTGTCATACATCAAGGATCCATTTCTGGATTCTCTATTTACCTGGGATCCATTTATAGATTCTCTATTTATCCCGAATCCATTTCTGGATCCTCTATGCTTCATAATTGGTCTGCTATTTTACCCCTGAGTCAAAACTATACTGTACTGGATACATTATAATAAGTCACAATATGTTTATAAGTCTCCTAACCTAATTCTTCTTAAGTGTCTTGGCTATATTTGGCCCTTTGGTCTTTCATATATATTTTAGAATCAGCTTGCTAAATTTATTAAAGAATGCTCTTAGGAATTTTTTTGGAATTAAAAAACAATATGTCTGAAAAATATATGTATGTTGAAAAGAATTGATATCTTTTCAGTATTGAGTGTTCCTATCCATGAATATATTATATCACATTTTAAAAGTCTTCCTTCACGTCCTTCAATAAAATGTTATCATTTTCCATATGAAAAAATAAATAAATAAATAAATAAAATAATTTATTGAAATTGTACAGAATGTAAGAAAATAAGGCAACTATACATAAACTCTCTGAAGAAAATTATACCTCAATACTGAAAAATTACACTTCATAAGATTGTTCCACAAGCTTTTGTGACATATGTTTGAATGTAAAAAAACAATATTTCATAGTTAAAGTTCATGTTCCTTGAAGGGCCTTGTTATGAAAAGCTATGCTGTCTTAATACTCTGATAAATTCTGTACTTTATTAGGATTCAGTCTTTGTACGTGGCAAGGTGTTGTGGCATATATTAAATGCAGAACTGAGAAAGAACATTTTGCATGTAGACACAACACTTTGAATATATTAAGAGATAAACATTAATCATTTTGGTTTCCTGGCTGTTACAATGAATTGACTTAAAAATTGCTATGAATCTGGTTATTCTATGCAAGGTACTTCAGATAAAAATATTTAACAAACAAAGAAGGTTAGGAAGTAGCAGTTGGTTCACTTTTTTTTTTTTTTATAACTTTCTTGAAATGACATGAAGTTTTTGGAAGTATATATAAAAGGATTTAAAATTTTCTCATAAATAATTTTACAGTTCCAAAGAGGCTGGTTTTGTGACAGGAAAACTGTTCATTTGTGTTTGTAATGTGGTCTTTGAACTGTACTCTGAAATGACATAGCTCATTTTAAAGGCTGTAGTTTGGGTGGCATGCGCTGTAGTCCCCAGGATATATTTTTCCTGACAGTTTTTATAGTAATGATAAGATATTACTTTAATGTTTGCTATGCATTTTTATTCTATTTCTTTACTCAGATCCTAGTATACCTCTCTAAAATGTGAGGTGAGGAATATAACAAAATACTATTCCAAAGTTTTTTTAGAAGTATCAACTTCTCACACATGTAAACTAAGAATTTTATACATACATACACACACAAACACACACACACACACACACACCCCTACTTAATTGTATTACTAATCTCCATATTCTCATAAAATTTTACCTGTTTTTTAAAATATGTACCATGGACAAAGTATGATTGAAACGCTTAGTATTTAATTTAATATTAAACATAATCCTATGAAATCAGTATTATCTCTAGTTCATAGAGACAAAGAATCCTGAAAAAGTTCAAATATAATTTGACCAAATCCATGGCATTTATGAGCAGCAAAAGTGCAATTGAATCCAGGGAAGTAATTCTATGTTTCTCTGCATACATGCATGAGGACAATTTTGGTGTTAGACCGTGGTCATTTCTACTGCAGGCTCTATCATCATTCTGCCACAATTTGCCGTGTGGCTGTAACATCTATCATATCCTCAAGCAATTCATTTAACCTCTATGTGCTTGTCTTTTACATAAAAAGGGGATAAAAACCCTATCTGCCTTGTATGATGCATGTAAGTTTTAAGTGAAAAGAACTTAGAAACCTGCCTGGCAAATATTGTGCTCAATATTTTTAAGCTATTATAGCATCGTTTCATTAACAGTAGTGGTAGTAAGAGTAGCAGCAGCAGTAATGATAGAAGGAGGAGGAGAAGTGGGAGAAGGAGTATAAAATGATCTTCATTGCCTCTTCTGTAGTGGCAATTCCCTTTACTAGAAACGAATATGAGTTAAGTGTAGAGCACATACACGTGGTTTTTCTTCCTTACTTTCATTCTCGTTTCCTAGTCAAATTCCTTTAAGCTATACCACTTATGAATTGTATCATGTTGTGTATGATCAAAGACTTTGTTTTCAGACAGAACTAAATAACAGTTTCCACTGTATACCATCTAGGTGAGCTTGGTTCAGATCCCTCATGTCCTCGGTGTTAGTCTCTTTACATTTGCAAAATGGGGATAATCTTAATTACTTCACAGATTTGTTAGGAAGAGCAAAGAACAGATTGAATATTAGCCATTTTGCACAGGTTCTGGTACACAGAGATTGTTCAGTATATATTACTTAGCTCTGTTGGCTCTGTGACTGACTTATTCACTGACCTTGGACAACAAATCACTTTGTGTCTCAGAGCTCCAGTTTTCTCATTTACAAAAATAAGTTCTGAAATAAATATTTAGTGAAATAATAGATAAGGTAGTTGAACCAGATGCTTCCTAAGTCCTTTTGAACCATGCAATTCATAGATTATTTGACTAGTAAAATATAATCCATAAAATAATCTTATCAGGTCAACTTGTATTTATTGATGGCCTAAAGTACACACAGTAAATAACTTACACACAAGTTTGTTTCTAAGGAATATACCCACATAAATTGTCATATCTTTTAAAGCATAATCATTAATTGCTATTCTAATTAGGTAGGTAAGAGAATTGCAGATAACTGGTACAACTGATTCATTAAGAAAACAACACTCCCGTCTTTTCAATCTTAATATAATCTTAATAGAAGATCTTAATAGAAGAAAATAGAAGTGGATAATAGAAGAAAAAGAACTTTCTCCCAAATTCTGGCCACAACTGGATGACACAGTCAAATATTCATTATTTATTTTATGAGAATTAAAACATTGCCAAATTGATGAGATTTTGTTAACATAAGCAATTATATAATATATACTTTTATAATGAAGACAGATTTTGGAGACAAGTGGGAGAATAATAAAAGAGTGGTGTTTTAGGGAAATACACTACTGTAGTGAATATAGAAGACTTCATTCAGTTAGAACTTAAACGTTTCAAAATTCATGTGTTTTAATATATCTTTAATTCTATAAATCTAGAATCTGTAATAATATGCTACACACCAAACACTATCTCCATGAGAGGTTATAATATTACTGAATGTAAATGTAAAATTCTCAGTCAAAGAGGATTAACTGGTAAATGGTGTCTGGGGATTATGTATGTATAATCAAATGATTAAGTGATGTCGCCAATCTCATAACTGTAAGTTCCTGACATTGGCCAAAGGCCAGGACTGTTCGTCAAGGTTCTACCCCTAATGGAACATCGAGGCAATCAATCTGTCATGACAAATGCCAGAGTGCAGACTTATTCTATTCTCTGATATTTAAAGGTGGCAAAGAATCAGTTATGTGTTTGCTAGGTATAGTTATACTTTATTTATAAGTAGACATAAAACTGGAAGTATAGAGCAAATGCTTATTGTAGCAAAGATATTAGGCAAATACTTCAGAAAAACTTTCAAAAAGAGAGATATGAAATTGTGAATTACAGTGATCAGGACACCATACCATACTGAAAACACAGGTATTTTCCCCCAAAATTATTTTGAAAACATTACCATTAAGCTAAACAAGACCATTTCTGTACAAAATAGCACAAGTAATTCAGGATTAGCTTGGTTATTTGAAAGATACATTAAAAAATTAAACAAAAATCTAGGAAGAGTTATTAAATACAGAGTGATATAATGTTTGTTGTTACAATACTGAAAGTATCCTGTTCCTTGGTATATAATTTGTAAAAATTATTATGTAACAGAGGACAAACCCAGGACAAAATAACCCAAGTTAACGAAATGCTGGCTGTATTACCTCTGGGCTGTTTGTATCTTGTTGTTCCCTCGGTGGCCCTCCTCTGGGTCAAGAGAGCCTCATTTTATGCATCTTAGGGCAAGTAAGCATTATTCTTTGGACCCCTAACCTATTACAAAGTCCACCTCAAATGAAGTGTTGTTCTTTGCTTTATGTAAACTTTACTGATACCATAAAAATGATAGATTTAAGAATGGCTTCCTCAGGAATCTGTCTATAATTACTGACAAAGCCCAAGTAATGACAGCAATGCAGGGTCTGAATAGTTGTGGTAATAAAGATTCTGGTAAATGAGGAGTGGAGTGACCTTGACATGGCACATTAAATCTTCATTAAAGTGTCTGAGTAATGGTTTAGAATTGTGGGATTGGCAAATGGGAAAAAAAACAATAAAAAAGAATATTACCAAGATTATTAATTAATGTTTCAGATGTATTTTAAAAGGGAGAAGTGTATTTACTTACTAAAAAATTGACATATACAGTAAATAATTTTAAGACTTAACTAACCAAAATAGTCTAATAATTTGGAATCTCCATTAACTAGTGTATAGAAGATGCCTAATAAGAGATAAAGTGTATTCTTTATCAAAATCTCTATTGCAAGCTAGGAACATCTTAGATATAAAATCAAAACCCTTATAGGAACAGATTATTTTGATCATGACGTCATTTTTATTTCAATAAAATTTTCAGTGTTCCATTGTATAGACCTTTGTGTGATTAGCATATAAAACATCAAGTTCTACTCTGACTATACAGTGTTTGGTGTCCTGGAAAATGTCGAACAGAGAGCCAATATTTTCTATTATCAGTCCACTTTCTCTCCCCAAATGACAGATACATATACACACACAGACACACACAACACCCCAGGACCAATTTGGACCTGTTGCAGATAAATGCAAACTCCACAGAGGGCAACAGTTACCTTGGCGGTAACTTAAAAACAGGAATGTGTGTTTTCAGTTTCTTAGATACTTCCAATGGTTTTTCTTTAAGAGTGAAACTATTTTGTTTCCTGTGAATTTTGAGGGTTCTGTAGTTTGAGCATAATAGCTGAACTTAGAGATGATAAGAAGTATTTTAAAAAAGGTATCATGGAGCAGATGGGTCTCATCTTCAATATATGGCTTTAGCAGAAGCTTATGTTTTAAATTTGTAATGTGTAGGCATTTTCAAGAAGCAGCAGTGGGAGTAAAGTTCATAGGTTTGAATGAACACATGTGAGTGAAAATGCCTAAGGTGAGTAGCAAAAAGGTAATATTGGAAAGGGGTGAACGTGTATAGGCAGATTAGTACTAACTTTCAGAGAATGTGAACAGCACGTAAAAAATGAATTCGGCTAAGGTATATTAAGTGCTTACTGTTTGTGTACACATTTGGTAGCAGTGGAATAGCAGCATTAACTAAGTCACACAGTTCTCACCTTCGTGGAGTGCACACTATAGAAAAGAAATGAGATGCACTGTGATATAGGGTTACCAGATTTAGGAGGAAAAATAAATGATACAGTTACATTTGCATTTCATATAGCAATGAAAAATTGCTTAATATAAATGTTTCACATTTTATTTAAAAAAACATTTATTGTCTATCTGAAATTCAAATTTAACTGGACTTCCTATTTTGAGGGATCATTTGGGATGAGGGTGAATGTGCAGGGGAAGAGTTGGAATAGGAGGGTGATGGGCTGTAACCAGAGAAAACAGCATACCAAAAGAGACTGGAAAACAGAGATAATGACTTCTTGAGTGATACAAAAAGCAGTCCAGGAAAGTGAGTGGAAGAGTTGCCCCAAGATGAGGAGAAAGCATAGGTAGCAACTGGGTAGGAATTCAGCAGCTTAGGCAAATTTTATTTAAAGGTGTCACCATGTTCAAACCTTTATTCTAGTGTGGGAGATTGAGTTTGACAAGACATGATTAGTCTGAAACGACTTAGGATGAATAGAACATGGCGCTTGAGTGAATGAGAAGGTAAACCAGAAAATATGAAGAATGATCATCCAGGTTCAGACTTAGAAAAGCTAGATGAAGGGTAATGCTATTTCCTGAGAAAGGGGACAGAGGAAGTTGAAGTATCTGGAAAATAAATGATAATAAATTAAGTTTTTAACACAGTTTAATTCGTGTTACTTACAGAGCATTCGAGTGGAGCAAGAAGTTGGATATAAAACTTGGAATCTCTTTTTAAAAAAATAGGTGGCATTGAAGTATAAATGATGACCAAAGCCACAAGAGTGACTGAAAGAACCTCAAGTAGAGGAAGAATTTAGAGCTCCAAGAAATTCTGACATTAAACGATGTGGTACAAGAGCAAAAGCTGGGAATGGAGACTGAGGTAAGAGTTCAAAGAAGTAAAAAGTCAAACTAGATGAGTGCTGTGGTGTGGAAGTGAAGGAAATAGCATTTCAGAAGGGAGGAAATGGTCAAACATATCTCCTATTTTAAGAAATAAAGGAAAATGAGGATTGTTCTCAGTCTGAGATTATTGTTACTGTATCACAAGTACTTACTTTATTTTTTATACAGCAGGTTCTTAATAGTTATCTATTTTATACATAGTGGTGTATATATGTCAATCCCAATCACAAGTATTTATAGTGAAGTATGATGTTGGACTCCGTATTAGGGAAGACTGTGGAATTAGTGGGACGTGAGGAAATGAAGACAGTGGGTGTAAATATATCCTCCAAAAAACTGAATGAAAAAGAGATGTGAAGAATATAGTGATAGCTGGAGAAACTCCACTGTGTTTGCTCACTCTTATTCTCTCTCCCTCTGTCTGTCTCCTTTGAGTTGAGTGAGATTTGAAGTTGTTTAAAATGACTCCAAAAATTAGAGAAGGCAGGTTGCAGGAAAGAGAGTGGGTGATAGAGCAGATGACAGAGTGTGCGACTGAAAACACCAGTGGAAAGAGAGAGGAGGAAGACCCCTTCCATTGCTGTCGGGGTTGGACAGAGCAAAGGCTGGGGACAGACAAATGTTCGTTTGAATTTGGGTACAGAATACTGAGATCCTTTTCGTCTTACGCATTCAGTTGTTATTTCCATGAAAAATGAGTGGTTGAAATGGTGGTTCCTGAAACATACTGCACAAAACAGGATGTAAAGAGAGAGAGGGCTGATGGTCTGCATTAAATAGTTGTTCCCCTTATGACAAGAAACAGGACTCTGTATCGGAATTCAGTCGGAAAATATCATGATAAAAGCAGTTTGGGGGACATTACTGGCTGCTACATCTTACAGAGATAAAGTAAATAGGAGAGTAAAAGTGGAAAGATTACTAAAGCTAAGAGATGTAAGAGCTTCCACTCTGGACTGTGGTTATTGACAATATCTAACAAGTGATTGTTGAATCACTTTACTTCTGAACTTACCTGTATGTATCTATAAAATGGGTTTTTCTAGTATTATCCAGATCTAAAATTCTATCAGTAGAAATGGAGAACTGCAGAAAGCAAGATAAAGATATGAGGTTTTGGACTAAGTGGTTGGCAGTTAAGAAAGTGGAAGAAGATACATGAGTAAATATATGTGTCTGTGTGTATTTATTTATTTGGTTATTTACCTATATGGTTATAAAATAAACTATCGCAATTAGCATTTTCTTTGAAAAGCTGAGATCACAAGTTGAATCCTGGCTACTTGAATACTCTAAGCTTCAACTTCCTCACCTATAAAATGGGGATAACAAAGATATCTCATAAAGTTATGAGGAAGATTAAGTAAGAATATGTAAATGAAACCTGTCACAGTAGGGATAATGATAAGTGACCTTTTCATGGGGGAATTGGACACTATAAGATGTTAGTTAGTCCAGCCACAGTGAACCATCCTCTCTATAGACTTCTACTGTGGCCCCCTGACGATGTGCTACTCCTTAGGTTGATCCAAAAGTTGGAATCTACCTCTTCATTCTCTTCAGAATTTCTCTACGTCCTACTCCAAGTTTCTCTCACTTGGTATAATCTTTTCCTTCCTAACTAAACTTTAACCTTGTACCCCTATTGCACTTTTCCTGACCCTCCCCTTTATCACTTAGTGTTAGAGTTGTCTTCATGTATTGCTAACTACACTGCTCCCAAGTTTCATGTCATATAATTGGTTCATCCTTATGACACAACGAGAACACAATACAAGGCAAAAGTGATCCTAAGGTGCTTAGCTACAAAACTAGATTTGGGAGCTTCACACCAGAAGAACATGGGATCAGCATTTTTAACAAACTCTCCAGAAATTTTATACGTATGCTAAAGCTTAGAACCACTCATACAGGTGTTATTAATATTTCTTGTCAATCAGTAAATTGTATCTCTATGAAGACTTGTATATTTAAGATCTTAAGTAAAAATATTTAAAGGTAAATTGAGTTTGTTAGTGTTTATGACTATGTTTAGAATTAATAAACAAATATTTCATTGTGACTATAGGGGAGTAATACTGATGACAGTAATTAAAAAGAGTAATTTGAGGCTGGAGGAAGTCAGGAGGAAAGACTTTAGTTGATCTATGATTTTATGAGTGAATGTATGGTATTCAAGTGATGTCCAAAAGAGCCACATGGAGGATTCTTGTATGAAGGTGATGTTCTGATAACAAATCTATGTCTTATTTCCCCCACTGTATCAATAGTTTAACATTTTGTACATTCCTTACATTGTCGGTCAAATTTCCTAGGGCATGATCTTTCTCTCTAAATAAATTACATGATATTTAGATGATGAATTTTGAATGGAAACTGAAAACAACTTTGTTCTCCACAATTCTCTACTTCTACTAAGAGAATTTTAGATCTGAATAATACTGGGCTAACCCATTTTACATATACATAAAGGTAAGACACAAAAGTGAGTAATACAACAAAATTACACTGTTACTTTCGATTTCTTTATAACCCTCACAACCCTTTACAAAATCACACTTTATCCAATGAATTCTCTAGACACAGTAAGAACAGACAGAGAATATGGAGTAAGAAAAGGAAAATAGAGTAATGGAAACCAAAGAAGAAGAGCTTTTCAGGAAAGAAAGAATAATTAAGAGTGTGAACTGCATTGGAAAGCCCAGGGAGAGAAGAATTAGAACAGATGGGCTGAGACTATAGTCAGGTCACCAGTGATTTTAGATAAAGATATTTTTGTAGAACATGGAATAGTGAAGCAGATTTAAAACTGATGATGAAAAAAATTTGAGGCAATATCTCTAGACATTTATTTGTAAAGTTTGGACCTGAAAGGAAAATCAGGGAAAGGAAGAAATCTAAAGTGTTGTGAGCTTTTCCTACTTGTCAGTAACTGAGCTAAGTGCTCTAAATAGACCTTATCCTATTTTTCTGTGAACGACTTATATTCTAGATATTATTATATTCATTCTAGAAAAGAAGTTCTTGCTCAGAGCAGTGGTTCAGACAATATGGAAGATAACCATTAGGGCATAGGTTAGAAATCTGGATATATTCTGGGTGGTAGAATCAAGACTTGGGAGATGTATGTATGTTCGAAGGCAGGGATGAATGTACCTCAAGAGATTTACTAGAGAAGAAGGGTATAAAATTTGGAAGAAAGTTCCTCAAAAGGCCAGAGGAGATGGGAATCTTAGAGGGATGGGTAAACTTTACAGAAAAGGCAATTTACATTAAATTGGTAAATTTAAAGTCAGTAACAGTAAAGTTACTGTTATTATTAAACAGTTTCTATATGAATTACTTTCAATTGTTATTTTTAAAAAGAGCCTAGCTTTCTGAGATTCTTCTTTTTCTGAGCAATATTAAGTTGACCCTACAGGATAACAATCCTGTTGACCATAGACACACACGTATCTTCATTTATTACCATGTATTCTGTGTCATAAATCTATAGTTTATGGACTAGAAAGATGATTCTAGCTAAAGTGCATATTCTTCTTTAAATGAAAAGAATATTCATCAGCATTAGTATTCCCACCTTTTGTTTGTGGAGCATGATTTGACCTACATATGCATAAATAAGCTGCATAAGCTATTTGCTAAGACGACACTTGATACTACATAATTATGACCTGTTGTTTGAATACTTGTGCCCCAGCCTACTGGTTAATTATTTTTAGAGGGAACCACGAAAGTTCATTAATATCATTTATTTTTAACACTTTTTAAACTGAAAATTCATGCATGCGAGACTCAAAATAGATGAAGTTTTTCAGTGCCTCACAAAAGAACATTTTATAGTGAATACATAATAATATCGGAAGGAATTTGAACAGCCTAGCAAGCATTTGTATTCATTAAAGAGAGCTTTCATAATCAGACCCAATCAGACCCTGATTACACAGCAATTTAGCAGTATCTTCACAAGCAGTTTTATCAGTTACACCCATATTCTCTGTGTTCAGGGATTGTTTGGGATACTGGTTAAAATATAACCATAAAAATGAAGAATTCTTTGGCTAAGATTTGATAAAAGATTTTGTAGATTAAAAACAAGCTCATTTATGCCTGGTGAGTGTCAACCTCATAGTGCCTCACAGAATGGAAGAAATAAAATAAGTGTGCCCGCCGTCTCACCAGGTTGATATGTTGATCTTGGGTCTGTGATTCCATGTCAGCACCTCACACTTACATTCAAGGCTTACTATGACATGGCCCCAGACTTCATCAGTCGGACATTATCTCTTCAGACTCTCTAATATAGATCTTCACTTAGTCAACCCAACTTCCCACAGGTCAGCTTTTTACTCTCATTACTCTCATCCATACCTTAGGCTCATTGTCTTTATCTTGCCTTTTACACTTTCTTTAGCAATCCACTACCACCAAAGTATAATTAATTCCCTATTCTTTTGTGGAGTATCATTTAACTTTATTACTCTCTGCTGCCTCTACATTTCTTGTCTATCTATTGTCTAGATCACTTGTTCTGCCTCTTACACACATTCCATGCATTTCTTTTTTTCCTTTTACATGGTAAGCACTTTGAGAATAATATTGGGTTTTACATGTCTGCATTACCTATGATAAATTTACATGATAGATACTAAGAAGATATTGAAATTAATTGAATGATTATTATATACTAACAGACAAGTACTCTCTGTTTTTAATTATCTCTTTATGATTTCATGCTTTCTTATACAATGATAAAGTTTACCATCTAATTTCTAATAATTTCTTCTTTGGCAGCTTTGAGCCTGTGGATTATTTTATTTTCAGTCTCTTGTCCCAATTACTTATCTGTACACACTGAGCACTCTCCATTCTACTGTCAAGTTTTTTTTTTCACTGATACACCCAATCACTAGACTTGTGCTTAGTATATGAATCCAATATTCAGGAAAACTACATACCTGATATAATTGTTTATTTATATACTGTAAGAATAGCTTTGAGACACTATGGACCACTTTTAATTTTAAAATTCTCTCTTGGTTCCAATTGCAAAAATATTTCATGATTATTTCCCTTCATCTCTGAATATTAATTTTCCATATTTTTTGTTCCATTTTTTTCTATCCACCCTTTAATAGCTATTGTGCCTTGAGAGTCTGTCTTTGGTTTTCTTTTTTTTTCACATTTATCACGCTCTCAAAACTTAAATTCCAGTGTTCAACCTCAGTTTCACTATGACACTAACACCTCAGTCCCCATCTTGTTTCTCTCCTAGCTTTAGACATACCCAAATGAAAATCTCACTAGACTCCTGTAACTCATCATGGTCTACCCAAATCGCGAAGTAACCTAATATGTCAGATCAACTACCTGTTCTTGATTTTCATTAGCGTTGTCACCTTGTCCCTTAAAACAGCAAATTGTAAGGTATCTTTCCTTGTCTCATCATTCTCTCCTCACATAGAGTTAGTCGAAAAATCTAATCACATCTATTAAAAGCAATTGTATAATCTACTTTAGCCTCTTGATAGTTGCTTTAGTGCCTCATTTTAAGACCCCATTATCTTTTGCTTGAGATATTGTAATAACTTTCTGTTGGATTCCATGGCAAAAATTTTGTGTGTTTTGCATATTGCCTCCAGAATCGTATTCCAAGAAACTTCAATAATCTCATTCCTGTGATATAGATCGCCTACAGTATAAATTAACATTCTTTAGCTTAGTATAACAGCTCTACCACAAAATGATCCACATCTACCTTTGTGCTTTTATCTTCAGATTCTCTTTTAACCTATCCCTGAACTTTTACCACACTGAAGTTCTAATTATTCCCTAAACACAGTATGTCCTTTATTACCTCTATCTTTATATATTGTTTCTCCTTTGTCTAGAATATCCTATCTACTTCACCTGGAAAATTCCTAATTATCTTTTAAGATACAGTTTGAAAGTTACTTTATGAAGATCTCTGAATCATATTTACCACTTTGTATTTTAATTTATCACCTACTTCCTCCTTTACAAAACTGTCATCTCCAGGAAGTGGCTTTCTTTTCTCCAACAACCAGTGGAGGAACTAGAACACAGCTGAAACAAAGCAACAGTAAAAGTAGAAAGCATGAATGCATCAAAGGTCATATTTTGTTCTTCCCTATAGGTGGATATCATCAACCCTATTTCATATATGAGAAAAGGAAACAGAGCATTAGTCCAAAGTCTTCAGAACAATTCATTACAGAGCCAGGATAAGAAATTAAATATCTTATTTTTAATCTGGTGTTCTTAACATGTACTCTATCAGGAATGTGCACACATCATATTGTTTTGATAATGAGCAATTAAGATAGAAAATACATCAAATAGAAATTTGTGGAATCTGGCTTGGAAAACTTTAGGATAGATAGTTATGTTAGCTATATTTTTAAGTTCTATACAGAATTTTATACTGATTTTAAGGGTTTTTTGTTGTTGCTTTGTTTTTAAAGCTCAAAAGTACCTCTGAGAAAGACAGAAAATTAGGAGTTAGGAGACTGCTGTGGAGAAAAAGAGTGGGTAAAAAAATCTATAGAGCAACTGTAGATAGACAATTTTGTACTCCTTCCTTTCCCATTGCATGGTCATATAAGAGGATTTTAGATTATCTCCATTCTGCCTTCAGAAGATTTACAGCAGGAAGTTAATAAAGCACTCAGCAGAAACTCAGGCAAAAAATAGGCAGGGAAGGGAAAGATTACATCACAGAAAGATAGACTTAATTGTATTGCAGATACCAAGTGGTCTCTTTAGAAATGTGTAGTAGAGCAATAAGATGAAGAATAACTGCCCAACCAAGCTAAACAAAAGCCATCAGACCCTTCCCTTGAAAGAGCACCAAAGGGAGCATAGGAGGTGGGTAATAGCCTGATTCCACAACTTATACATAAGATGCTTTCTTTCTCCCAGGGAGATGAAGATGAATAAGAAACCAGTGTAGAAAGTAAAGAAACAGCACGTAAATGACAAAATGAAAACAAAAGCAAACCAACAGCAGCCAACCAACCGCACACAAAAAGCACTCCATAAACTGTACATTCAGATTTACATGTATTGAATAGTGTAGAGGTATTCTCTCTGATGAGAGCCTTCAAAGGCTACCTAGGGGTCAAAACTTTGAAAATAATTTAGTATTTGAAAATAATTTAGGAAGCAATGGATGGGGTTTCGCTATTACAGACAATATAAAAGCCTTTTTAGTTTTTGGTTTGGTGGTAATTAATTTGCAAATATCCACAAAATAATTGATACAGAATATATGCATTTCTTCTCAAATGGGAAATGGGTAACACAGGGATGATGTCAACACTTGTTTGTGATATTTGTTATTGAAATGGTATTGTACATTAAATTCACTATTATTACACAGAAAAATATTGTTCATATTATTTTTACTCCTAAGAGACAATTCACAGTTCTCTTTTTCTAGTTTGTACCACTCTTTTAACACTTAAAAAGATCTGTACCATCATCAGATATACATTTACTAATGTTTACTTCCATTTTAAATCTTTTCCTTTACTTTTAACTTTTTAATTCACTTTAATTTTACTTTGTTGTAAATGGCATATAGGAATCACTTGTATTATAATTTCCCCCAAGTTTTTTAGCAAATTTTCTCATTATCATTATTATATTCTTCTCCTGATACCATTGATTAAAATGCTACCTATATAAATACATGAATATTCCCAATTTTGCAGTCAGTTTTTCTATTTTATTACATTAATCTGGCTATGCTGGCAAAAAATTTGTACTGGTTTAAGTATTATGGCATTACAAATATTCTATGAATATTTTTGACTTTTTGAACCATATATTGAATATGTTCTTAATTTTCAGTGGCCAGGTTCTTTTATCTGATTGTTATTTTGCAAAAAAGATAATGGAAGTTTTTTGTATTTTTCATCTTTTGTAGCTAGGAAGAAGTCATGTTTTTAAAATTCTAATATGTGTTAAAATAAAACTTTATGTTGTATTTTTCAAATGATTCTTGTTTGTAAGTATAACCTTCTTTTTGATGCTGATTTTTTTATTCTTCCAGGACCACAATTGTTGCCTTATTTTAGTTTGATAATTGTTTTTACTCAGTTTGTCCTTACTAGAAGATAAATCTCAGTTCTGAGCCCTCAAAAGCCATAATATCTTCTCATTGTTTTTTTTTTTTTTTCACTCTCTTTTTATTTTTTTCTCTGTAGTTTCCCATTTTGGAGTACTTCTTAAAGAAAGAGAAAAGCAGCCCAGGCTACTTTTCCCTGGGAGCTGGCATGGCATTCACAGTTAGGCTGTGTTATTTCTCTGCAAGGTCATTCCGTGCCCAGGACTAAGTACATAAGAAGAACACTCCATAGTCTTAGCTGTACACATACAAAAACAGTAACATTGCACACCACAGAAAGGACCAAATTCCCACTTCTGCCAGGAAATGTGAGTGATTGCTGCTTCTTTACCAGTTACAGTTTACCATGCTCCATTTCTCCTGCCTTCTAGATAGAAAATTTTTGCATATCTAATTACTGGTTGGTTCCTACTTTCTGAGAGCACCCTAGCAAGACCAAATCCCCACTTCCTTGAATCCTCCCCCAAATTACCATCACAAGCTGAATCCAATTACAAGGCCCTTTTAGCACTTTCTCTTGTTGTGTTGTCACCCTTGCTTCGACAAGTAAATACTCCAAATATGTATAACTGCATGGTATTCCTGAATGTCTTTCCTTGGATGGCACTGGCATATTCAAACTCACAACATTTTTCCATTTATGTTTATTTGTTCTTCAAAATTTCTATAGTTCTATCTAAATATTACTCTGTTTTCCTTTACATTCAAAAGTGAGACATCTCTCCATGGTATGTTTTCTTTCTTTCTTATTACATAAAATGTTCATAGATTCATATATATTGATATAAAAGAAGTGATGATCTAGCCTTATATTTGTTTTAAATTTTATAAATTAGTTTTGCTTCAATCCTTTATATTTAATACGGTGGAGAATGGAGATTTTTCTCTTTCTTGCATGTTGTTTGTTAAACATTTGAAACAATATGTAATGGCCCAGCAGCCTGCAGAGTAGAAGAGAGAAATGTGGGCAGAATAAAGTCACTCAGGCTTTCTGATTAAGCCACTGTAATGGAGAGAAGCTTTCCTAATCTACTTTTTGTTTTGGCTTCAGTGAATAGTCAGGTACTTGATGAGGCTGTGACTGGCCTTTCCGTGGAGATTTAGTCTTGTGATGTAGTTGGATATTTAAAACAGCTGCTTGCAAATATGGTTTATGTGAATGTGGAGTATAGATCCCCTGGCTTCCCTATCATAATTTGTTCCAAGTTTGAGCTTCTAAGAAGGTCTTCTGTGCTTACTTCCTGAGTTTTCACTGTGTTTTGAGGAAGGGAACTGTGAGTTTGCTCCTACTATATTCTTGTGTCCTTTTAGGCACGATTTCATTGATTAGGTCTGAAGATCAGACTTTGGGGCAGGCAATTGTAGCCTCCTTCCCTTCTACATGGGAAGAGCTATCACTTCTGAATATATATCCAAAGGAAAGGGTGATTTTCTTCTCCATCTCATTTGCTTCTATGTAGTAGAAACAAATTATTTTTAAACACATTTCTTTACATACCCAAGGGCGACATGAAAGGAGATTTCTTAAAACAGAATGAAGTTTCTCAGAAGAGCTTGTCCTTTCTGCAAAAAGACTGAAATGAAGCTCTTTTTTTCCTAGGCTTCTTTGATAAAAAACATTTTAGAATCTTTTTCATGTTTAAAATGTTATTTCACCTACCTAATCTAAATCTCTTAACCAATTTAAGATTACTTTTTGATTTGTTTACCAAAGAAATCTGGCTGAAATTGGAGGATTTTCCACTATTACCACACCTATCATATTCTTAGTGAAATGACTTTTCTTTAAATGAGCACAAGATTTAGTAAATATATTACATTATAGGTAATTACACAACAACTTTGGCTATCGTTCAGTCCCTCCCCAATCCTGTCAGTATACTACCAATAAACTAATAGTGTTTGTTATAATGGACAGAGTCCTGGGGTTGTGGACACAAATAACAAGTTTATATCTTTTGACTGCCTCTTGGCTCCTGTGTGAACTTGGACAGGTTATTCATCTCTCTAACACACAGTTTCTTTACTTGTTACATTTATGGAGACGCTGTGAGAAGCCGTAAAAAATTGCAAGGATATAGAGAGAAACTAGAGTATTATTTTCTCAAGATAAGTGGTATTTTCTTTGTCCCATAGCAGAATGCTTTTTGAGTGTGATCTAAATAAATATTACCTTGACTAATGCCTTAAACTAATCAAGTGTAAAAAGGCTACCAGATCTAGATGAGCTATGTCATCTTTCCAAAGTATCAAATATTACAGTGTAGCTTGAAATACTAAAGTTTATTTTATTATTTATAAAGATCTGTGTTTAAAAGGGATGAGTAATTCCTCATGTTTTGGTCATGTGCAAAGAAAAGTATAATTATGGTTTTGATTGCCAATTACACAAAAAGCTATTTAAAAAGAAGAATAATATTATTGTAGAAATCATTTAAAAACAAAACTACATTTCTATATGTTATTATCTTTTCATTATTGAGTTTAAAGTGACATCTGGTTTTCTAAGTTTATCTACAAAAAGAGATAAAATGTAAGGTGGATAGAATATAAGATAATATGGAATAAAAATAAACAGATATCTAGATGTTGCCCAATCTGCAGATGCACAATATTAAATACATTAAATTGAAATGTTCTCTTGTAACAGAGTTTTATTTTGAAAAGGGAAGTTGGAGGTAAACACAACTACTATTCTTCTATTGACTACTTAAATCATAAGGAAAGGTATATAACACTATAATTATATAAAATATATACTGTTCCTCATTGTTTAGTCAGTATAAGAATAGACACACACGTAATAAATGTAAGAATATGTGTGTATACATGTTTATATCCTTGTACTGAACAGATTTTGCCATGGAAACGTTCTTTATGTTATCAATTACAATTCATTCCCTTTCCTCAGAGACTATAGGTACTGTAATGTGCTAGCCTAGTGGATAATTCAAGTTCTTTGGCTGAACATCTGCAATGGTCACAGGGAAAAAGCATATCCCATTTAGAGTTCAAGAGCAAGAACCAGGATATTAGTATTTTAATAGAATGAGATTATTTTTATCTCTAGAGAACCACGTTAAGTCATGTCTTACAGTAGTTTTATTCTATGTTTAGGAACGTGTTAACAAAGTAGCGTGTTATGTAACTGTGCTAGTAATAAAAGCAAGTTTTACTTTGAAAATTTACATATATCAGGCTCTCTACTCAGGGCTTTAAATGTATTATGTCACTTAGTTCTCACAGTAATCCTACAAGGTAGATTGCAATAAATTTGCAGGTGAGGAAACTGAGACTTAGAATGGTTCAGAAAAGCAAAGTAATGTAGCTTGTACTAATATTGAAGTTGGCTTTTTATTTTAAAGAACAGGTTTTTTGGTTAACCAACATTTCAGGAAAAGCAATAAAATCTGCATATATTCCTAGTGGAATGCCCTCACCACTGTGCTGGGATCCTACATTTATGAGCACTCACTATGTGTTAAGTTTAAGTTTGTGTTACTTATTATAACAACGCCTGTCTAAGCAATAGCTTAGATTCTTTTTGCTCTGTAGCAGTCAAAATAATTCTTTGCTTCATACATATTAATTCATTTAATTCTCAAAATAACCCATCATTGTCTAGATTTTACAAATATGGAAACGTAGGTATGAAGATGGCTAGGGCTCTGTACAATGTCACAAGACTAGAAGTCATCCAGCAAGGATTTCCACCCAGGTAGACAGTCTCCAGGTATGGCCTTGCATTAATCACCATCACGATGCTTTTCTCTCCGTGTGTTTTGACTTGGGAAATAACACCATTATATCAGCCGAGAGATCTCTAGCAGAGAGACTTACTTTCCTTTTTAAATTAATAATATTTTAATTTAAAAATATATTGAAATAATAATGTTAATTGATGTGTGAAAGCAAATATAGTATTTGGCATCAAAGGTTCTTAGCCAGTTCTTTTCCATTATAATTCAAAATTATTAAACAACACAAATATGTCCTAGTTTGAAAATTCTTTCACTGAAGAAGGTAATGATTTTCCTATGCTATTCTTTCAAATGGAGAGCTCCACTTTTGTGTAGAAAATAAATCATCCATAATTTACTTTAATAGCTAAATTATTCTGAAGTACCTACAAGAATCAGGAAGTTACTCTGCATGGATGGTTTTGAAAAATGTAGTAACATAACATTAACTGACAATTTGATATATGAGCATGTGTGGAGCTGGGGATATTTGAAAAATCACCATGAACACACTGAATTTTAGTAAAACATATATAAATAAATAAAATGAAAAATCTAGACTGCTATAAGCCCACACATTTTTGTGATATGAATAGAATAATTACATGACAACATAGTATCCAAGGCCCACTAATCCATACACCTAATTTTTAAACTCATTCCAGGTGGCTTAAGAGAAATGGAACATTGGTCTTAATAGAATATTAGTGTAATCCTTGTAACTGAGAAAAACTCTTGAGAATACTGAATTCAGCCGTTGTCTTGGACAAGTTCTTTAACATACGGTTCTTAACCTGTATCTACATTAATCATCCTGTTTTAATTAAGTTTTCTCCTTGTGACAAGTTATTATTTTTACCTGTGGGATTTATTTTTGTCTATCTTCTATCTAATCATCTCTGTATCTATGCATCCATTTATTTAGCTACACAAGTATATAGAACATAGACAAAAGCAGTGTTCTAGCATTCTGAAGGATGCAAAAGTGAGTATGTCAGATTAATTCAATGACATTTCATCCTAATGCAGAGAAGATAAAGCAAACTTGAAAAAAATGCAGAGAAAGTATATGACATGGACACATTATAACGCATATAGCTTTGTTGGATCATATGTGAACTTCTGTATCAATGTCAAAACATGTCTTTCCAACACAACACAAATGCAAGTTAACACAGTAATTATCTCAGTGATCAATTATGCCATTGCCTGAGTGAAACGGAGCTATAATCCTTTTCTCAAGGATCGGCAACTTTTAGTCCTTTTCCATCCCAGCGGCCCTTCTCTATCCTGTTCTATCATCCTCATCTGCCTTACAGCCTAGGACCAAAGTCACTATCCAGAATAATGACAGCCAAAATCTACTGTCTGACCCTGTGAATTTTGATCTTTTTTTTTTTTTTTTTGCAACTCACCTCAAGGACTTGATTTAAAATCTGTAGGACTGGGTACATGGGATATCAAGACGTAAAAGCAATAAACAAAATGGGACTTCTTGAATGATTACTGAGGATAAAGTTCAAAATACCTTCGGAATTTGCCAGATCCTGTCAGTCTTGTTTTATTTTCCTCTGATCTCTGCATTCTATTTCTTCTACAGATGGCGCCAACTGATGATCAAAAGTGAGTAGAGTCCTATCTTGGCATAACAGGACTGACTCTATTCTGGCCTTAGTGGGAGATAATTTAGAAATTCTGTTAATTTGCTCCAGGTTCAGCATAAAAATTATCTTTTTGCAAGTTTGATCATAAATTAATGACCTATTTCTTTAAGTGAATGTTTGCTATTTTCTTGAGTTCTGGTCACTATTTTGCTTCTAACTTGAAATTCTAAGCCCCAGGTCCTTATCTCTGTACTTTCATTCCAAAGGCCATATTTTGTTCTATGAAAGACTTTCCAGATATGGATTGTGTGAACTCCTGATTGTCAAGGATTACTCATCATTGATCACTGACCTGCTGTGGGAAACCATGTTACTCATACAGCTTTGCTTATTTTGAGATAGCCTGGCCATTTGACATGCACAACATATTAGGCACATTAAAGATAGATCAGTTTCAGATTTTCCCTAGAATTCCGCTATGATTCTGAGCACCAAAGGCTCATCAAAGTGTCTGTGGTAGAAGCTCCTGGGTTGTCCCAGGCCTGGTGAACCAGGAGATTAGAACTATATTGCACTGGGTTGAGTATGCCATGATGGTTAGGTACAGAAAGTGTCTAGTTATTCATCCTAGGCTTTATACCACCTCCCATACTCTGGAAAAATCTTAACAGAATCAGATCAGAGGAGGTTTTAAAGAATTTCTTGAATATCCCTGGTCTTTCCTGAGACTTCTGGTCACAGGCATTAAAAAGCAGGGTCTAAAAATAAGATGCCTAAAGTCATAATTCTAGCATTGTTTGCTGCAGAATCATGGACGCAGAGTTCAATACTCATTTCCTCATCCTTTTCATTCAGTGGAAACACACACAGATGCTGGGACAGCTGGTTTCATTGGCAATGAGTTTTTATTGCTTGCAAGAGTGCGCCCTGCATGCCTGGGTCTATGCCGTCTGAGAATTCTGACCATCTGCCCTTTAGCAAAGCTTTCTTCCCAAAGTGCATTAGATTATCTTGCTCAAGTTTAGTACATAACAAAACTGGGCCTCCAGACATTCTGGAAACTCGGTATAAATAACACTCAGATAAACTGATGCTCCGGTCTGTATGTACTCTATTCTTATTATAGAAATGTAATCCTCATGGATACAATTTGCTCCTAGAAATAATGTTTCTATTGTTCAGAAAACTTATTCCATCTAGTGATATTTTTCTAAAATATGTCCACACTAATTATAGGGAAATTCTCTTATAGGCAGTATCATTATGGTTCATTTCCTATCATCTTTGTTTGGTGGAATCTGTTTTTCTTTCAGAGTGAAAATTAGATTGCTAACAGCCCCTGGGCCATGACAGGAGTTCAGATGGTTGTCAAATAGGTTAGACAATGAAAAGTCCATAACTGCATATCCAGGAAGACCTGTACAGAAGGTATTGTCTAGCTTTTAGAACATGTAAGGCAGTTCAGTTTTTTGGGGGAGATTGTATTTTTGTTTTTGTTTGTTTGTTGGTAGATCTGCCATACAGGGATATTAATTCAAATGTAGAACTCAAATTAGGAACTGAGTTCTGGGAATAAAATACCAGGTTAGTCACATGTAGTGAGAATCACAGGCTGAGACCAAGTCACCCTTTAGAGGCTGGATAGTATAATGGTTAAGAACAAATATTCTAGAATGCAACTGTTTGGGTATATCTCCCATGACTTCCACTCACTTCAACGTAATTTGAGGCAATTTACTTAACTTCCATCTTTTCATGTGTTAAAATGTTGATTTTAATGTTTTTTCTTACATCATACATAAGTCTGGCAGGGTGACAAATATACCCATCCTTGTGACACCTGCCCTCTGGTCACCATGGCCTTCTCAGGTTGTGGCTGTTGCATTTGTTTTCAAAATTGGGCAGAGAAGGACTAAGATGTGTCCAGATAGATTATCTGAGTACCACATACACTCTTGTTCACATCATATAATAACAGAGAATATGATAATATGAGAACACTATATTCTCATAAGAGGGTAAGAAAATACAGGTAATTGGTGCTAATCATTGTGCCCTGCCCATAGGTTCTCAGGACATATTCATTGATTTGCTGAATGAGTGCATAAGTATATGGGGGTTCAAATCACTTTGGAGTAGTGATCTCTAAATCAGAGTATGTGCATTCCTGGTTTTATACAAAATGATTTAATGAAATGTGAGAAATTAATATAATTTATAATTCTAATTATGCTTTATATAAATATATATACACTTTATGCTTTATAATTTACATGACATATTAATAAGCAGAATATAAATAAATGTATAACTATCAATATGAATATAAATGTGGAGTTCCTTATATTTTTTGTAGGTAGGGATCCATGAACAAAAGTTTGGAGACCCTGAACCAGAGCATCTCAGAAATAGAGCATGTCAGATAAATCCACTCATACTTGGTAATTCTCCCACCATATATCCTGTGGATGTAAAGAAAAATATACACTAGACTCTATATACCACTAGTACTTTTTTGAATAAAACATATTCTACAAGAGGGAAAAAAGATAAAGAAATTAAGTTCCTTAGCCAAATTATGTACCCACAGCAAATAGCCAACAAATTATACTTTTCTTGATCTTATAATTTTTATCACTATCTAAAGTGAAATTGATTCTTATTAAGATCAATCAGTAAAATAAACTTGGCATCTGAGGAGTTTATATCTGACCTTTTCTGAATTTCATTTAGGATCTTAGACCTAAACTGGAAATAAATAGGTCCTGTGATTCCCATCAAAAGCAAAATTCAGTTGAACACAATCTTAGGGCTCCAACAAAAACTAGAAATCACTTATTTAATTTTGAGCCATTTTTCTAGAAGAAGTTAAAACACCTAAGTTAAGACAAAATAAGAAAATTGAGTTCAGGAGGAGATGGGGACCACCACTACTATAACCCAATTCCCAGGCCAATGTTCTATCTATTAAATTAATGTATATAAAAACCACCAGAGAGACATAGACATTTAGTTTTTTAAATTCCACGGTATGAGTACTGTAGTATTTTATACATTTGAAAGAGATTATAGGTGGAACCATGAGAAATTTTAAAAAATATGTTAACTTCATAGTCAACACACATAACATATATACACATGTGTATGCATACACGAACAGTAGTACATACATACGACAGTATACATATGCATACACACACACACATAAGAAACAGAAAGAGAGAGAATGATAGAGACAGAAGGAGAATAGTGAGATCAAAAGTTTTATAAAATTTTATCTGAAATCAATGTTTCTTAACTTTGAAAACTTAATTAAAATGTATTTGTTCACTTTCATGTTATTAATTGCTTTTCAGTCAGAATTTATACAATTGAGTGCAAACATAAAATGCTATTGATTTATATTTAATATGATTAAACTAGTCATTATATTGATAAAAATGGAAAGAATATTTCACTAGAGGGACAATAGTTTGATTTTTGCAATTGATAATGTTTCGGCAACATTTCAAGAGATTATCACTGGAAAAATGATATCAAATCATTTTGAAATGGTGTCAATTTAAAGATGTTATTTACAATATTATGAACAATTTTGTATTAGATGTAAAGCTGCTGCACTCTCTCAGATGTGCTGGATCGCCTCTTGCTTTCTCTATGAAGGTGAGCACCCAGCCCTGGATGTCCCTCTACTTCAGATTGAGATGAAACATCACGCTGGGGCACATGGGATCTGACTTCCCAAGTGGCCAGTCAGGGCCAGATGAAGAACACAGCAGTGTAAGTGAGCTGCCAGAGGTGGGGTAGAGGAATGTCAACTTTAATCAATCAAAAACAGGAGGTAGGAGGGGAGCTGATCAGTTAAATATCCTCTCCTTACCCTCTTTGGTAGAATTCTCTAAGATGTAGTTCCACCTTTCAACCTTAGCAGGGATGCCCTACAAGGCCTGATTCACAGAACCCCCGAGAGCACTACTGGTCTCCCCAGGGCTCTCTGAAGCAGTAGCCAGCACAGTAACACACCTGATTCACATCATTCTTTGCCTCAGGGACATTCTTTCCCACAGCTTCACCGCCGTGAACATGAACTTATCAAATAAACTGAAATAACACCTATAATTTTTTCTTTTAATACATCATGACTTACAATATAATATGACTGACAATATTATATTAGTTTCAAGAGTACAACAGAGTGACCTGGTATTTTTATTCATTATGAAAGGATCACTCAGATAAATCTAGTAACTATCTGTCACCATACAAAGTTATTACAATATTATTAACTATATTCCCTAAACTATACACTACCTCTCCTTGACTTATTTATAACAGGAAGTTTGTACCTCTTAACCCCCTTCACCTATTTTGCCCATTCCCCACCTCCTCTCCTCTGGCAACCATCAGTTTGTTCTCTGTATCTATGAGTCTGTTTCTGTTTTGTTATGTTTGTTCTTATTTTTTCTTTTTTTAAGATTCCACATATAAGTGAAATCATATGGTATTTGTCTTCCTCTGCCTGACTTATTTTGCTTAGCAAAATACCCTCTAGGTTTATCCATGTTGTCTCAAATGGTAAGTTTTCATTCTCTTTCTCTCTCTCTCTCTCTATATATATGTGTATATATATATGTGTATACTACCTCTTCTTTATCCCTTCTCCTAAGTGTCATTGGACACTTAGGTTGCTTCCAAATCTTGGCTACTGTTAATAATGCTGCGGTGAACATCGGGGTGTATATATCTTTGTGAATTAGTCTTTTTGTTTTCTTTGAATAAATACCCAGGAGTGGAATCACTAGATCATATAACAGTTCTATTTTTAATTTTTTGAGTAACCTCCATACTATTTTCCATAGTGGTTATACCAATTTACATTCCCACCAAGAGTGCACGAGGCTTCCCTTTCTCCACATCCTTGCCAAGACTTGTTATTTGTCGTCTTCCTGATAATAGCCATTCTGACGGGTGTGAGGTGATGCCTCATTGCGGTTTTGATTTGTACTTCCCTGATGATTAGTGATGGTGAGCACCTTTTCATGTGCCTCTTGGCCATCTGTATGCCTTCTTTGGAAAATGTCTATTCAGGTCATCTGCCCATTTTTTAATTGGATTGCTTCCTTTTTTTTTTTTTCTTGATATTGAGTTGTATGACTTCTTTATATATTTTGGATATTAACTCCTTATTGGACATAACATTTGCAAATATCTTTTCCCACTTAGTAGGTTGGCTTTTCATTTTGTTGACGGTTTCTTTTGACATGCAAAATTTTTTAGTCTGATGGAGTCCCATTTGTTTATTTTTGTTTCTGTGCCCTTGCCTGAGGAGGCAGATCCAAAAAAATATTGCTAAGACTGATGTCAAAGAGTATGCTGCCTACGTTTTCTTCTATTAAGTTTTATGGTTTCAGGTCATACATTTAGATCTTTAATAAATTTGAGTTGATTTTTATATATGATATTTTCTTATGAGAACTAAAGGAGAGCTTCAAAGACCTTTTTAAAAAATATATTTCATTTGAGAGACAATTCCTAAGGATAGAGAATGGTTTATTTCTCTTGCATATCACAGTGTTCAGGTAAATAGATACTCTATCATTATTCTTCAGGCAATTTGAATAAATGTCTCTATGTTTTGCTTGAGTGATTTTTATCTGGTGCAGCTTTCCAGTTTGTTTGTTACAGTTCTTGGCAGGAGGAACATGTTTTTAGTATGTGCAAAACTTATTCAGTATTCCATAAAAATATGTATTTTTACTTCTTTAATGTGAGTCCTATGTATCTATTGCTATACATAATTTTAAGGGATATTATTTTTGCTATTATTGTTGAAGAGACATGTTACTCATATTTTCTAATTTATATTCCTGGTATGTGGGCGGAGTGGGTTGTTGTTTTTTGGTTTTGTTTTGTCTTGTCCAAGCGGGTATCCACCTACTTCAATGTGCTAGTTAATTAACTAATTAATTTTAATTTGGAGTTTGGTGTAGAAGTTATTAAACATTATAATTTAATAAGTATAAAAAAGAAACATCTTTAAATATTTATATTTTTATTCACCCAAATTAGGTGAAAATAGTTTAAAATTTTACTTTGTGAATATTAGCAACATTAATATGAATACATTTAAAACTCTAGGTAAAAGAAAAATATTTATTTAAAAAATATATTTTATTCTACCTTTATGTCTATTTTCACTTTAACCATCATATCAGAGATTAAAGGTGAAAAAGTTTGGTCATGTAACAACAAACAAAATCCAGCACCCTTTTATATAGTAGGCGGTAGATGAGTCTTTGTTAAATTAACAAATGGTCCAATATTCTAGAATTATTGTATCCATTTTTTATAATCTAATACTCAATAACATATATTTTCTGCTTATTATATATTATTATTTTCAGATACTATTCATTTATATTAAATATGCATGAAATTTCTACATACTTTAGATTTAATATTAAACTAATTATCATAGTTCAAATATGATTTAAATGAAAGCTACATTCTCAGAAGATATGAAATATTATTTTCTTTTATATATTGAAAAATGCCAATATTTTATTATGAAATGAAATATAGTTAATATACATTCTGAGGAAACCTTTGTTCCCATTTTTCTGAAAACCAGTTTAGTTTCCAGTTATTTATATCAGTTTCTTAATTTTATTTAGATAGAGCAGTTCTGAAAGATTACTATAAAGCAACATATTTCAGTTTTTATACCTTTTCAAATATTTTCACAGTAGTTTGATTATTTAGGTAAAATTCAAGAATTTTTATTTTATTTATACCTCATATAAATGTAATTTATTCCTTTGTATTGTACCAATCCTGTTAAGTTTCAGATTCTCATTATTCAGTATATCTTTCTATATAAATCACAGTCTCTACATTCAAAAATATGGGTTTTTCAGCACTGCAGAAGAAGTTTCTGTATTATCTATTTATTAGAGCAGTGATAAATGATACTGTCTTTAAATGGAGTGGATCCCAAGCAAATAAATGACTTGTATAAAGTTTGTCCTTCTCTTCATCCTCAGATTATTCCTATATACCAGCCATAGCTCTGGGGGCCCATTTTTGTTGTCTGCAGTTAATTTGAGGTCAGGGCTAGAATTAGACTAATAAATTTGGATATAGACATAATCAAAACTAAGATCTGATTGGCCTGGCATCATAAAACTATTTGGGATCATTAATTCTGCATTCAATGTGGCACTCAGTATGTGGTATTCAAATTACCAAGAATTATTCTATAAACATGAATACATTTGAAAAAAAAAGTCTAAAATTCATGTTAATGTACTTTTATCTGCCTCATTTCAAAAAGGATTTTAGGATAAGGTCAGAGTATAAATCGTTTTGCTTTGTGTTTAATTAGGGTAAAGAAAAAAGAGATGCAAAATTGTAACAGGTAAAGCAGCAGTTGCTACAGAGAAAATATGTTGTCAGTAGAAAACCTTACACAATATCTAAATCTGGAAGGCTACATGATCAGTTACATAATTTATAATCTCCACAAATTTAAAAAAAGCAAGCAAATATTCTCATGTAGTCTTCTTAGGAAGTTTTATCTGAAATCCAGAATCAAGTTTCCAGATACGAAGCATTCTCTATCCTATATGTATAATATATATTATACATGATATACTATATATACATATATATTGATATGTATTATATAATACTATATTATATACTATATATAATATGTATGTGTGTGTATGTACTGAGGAAAAAGTGTTATAACTTCACTACAGACCCTAGTAACTGTCAACTCACAAAGATCTGTGACGTTGTTAGTGCCATCTATTTCACAATGTATGTGATATGAAGTGTTCAATTTTGAGTGCATTCTACCTTCACCTTATCTCTCTAGCAGCTGTTGAGTAAAACAATATTTTCATAGTTTTTCTAAGAGTCAAAGACTATGGGATATACAAATATATGGGAAATACTGGGTTTTAAAAGATATAACACTTCATAATGAGGTCAGGTGTTTGGCTATGATGACATGGCTTTGACAACAGACCAGATCATTGTGAATCAATTATAATGTGCGTTCAGAGTAGATGATTATTCATTGTCATGCCGACTCCAGGTTATAACATTTCAAGTCGACTGGGTTGCTCCTCTCTCTCTCCCTCTCTCCCTCTCTGTCTCAGCTGAATTGTGGTTTTTGAAGTGCAATACATATTACACGAGATATCACTGTTTTTTTGTTTTTGTAATTCTTAAGCCTTTTTGCTAAATCATACCCATTATGTTAAATTCCTTGTTTCCTTATGACTACTTTTTTTGTAATTTATTATTCTCTTCCTCGTCCTTTCATTCTGTTGTTCAAGAATATCTTGGTAATGAAGAAGGAGAGCATTTATGAAGTCACTAATTAGATTACAAAGAAAGAAAAGACTGAGTAGAGCTTTCATTGAGCAGGTACTTTGAGGTCAGAGCAGGGTTATCATGGCCAGTAACAGGCAAATCATTACACCTTTAAGCTTAACTCTCTGACTGTGAAATGAAGGAAATATGCCTATTTCATAGAACACTCCACTATTGTAAAATTTCCTAGTGTCTTGTAGACAATCAATTTATGTTACTACTTTTATTTCCTTCAAAGTAGGCATGCAATTTTAGACTTAAATTTAAAAAAAAAAATGCTCTTCAAAAGCATGTAGAAATGTCTTCTAAACCTCACATTACAAAGAAAAAAAAAAAGCTTTCTCATTGTAAGCACTAGCTCCTACTTATTTCTTTAACATCATAAAGGAAAAATTATTTACTCTTTTTGGACATGTAACTACAGTATCTGCAATAATTATTTTGAATTTGAAAATAAAAATTCTATGAGACAAAGGTTCTAACAGTAGATTATTATGAAATGACACAAAATACAAAACAATGTCCTATCCCTATTTAACCACTTAAGAAATATATTCAATTTCCCTAAATCAGCTTACTTGGAAATGTCTGAGTCACTTTAAATGACACAAAGGAAATCCAGCACACAATTTTTGCTGTTTTCCCTGAAAATTGCAGGGCTAATTCCCTATGCAGTGCACATAAAATGTAACTCCTAGTGTCCAGTTTAGTTTTATCTGATGAAGTGAAGCAGAGAAAATAGAGTATTAAATGTTAGCACTGCTTGTTTGCTGGCAAACACAAGATTTTCAGCTACCTGAATTATTTAGAAGTATTTGGTGTGTGTGTGTGTGTTTGTGTATGTACATATTTCCTCCTCTTCCCATGCTTCTTTCATGAGTACAAAACATTAAAAGCCAGAAAAAATATTCACAATGTAGTCTGATGCTGGCATGAGAATAGTTATTTGAAATTTTAGTGACATAACACCAAATCAACTGTGTTAAATGGTTTTGTATGACAAGACTAATAATGACTAATTTTATAGAGCTAAAAATCATTGTGCCCTTTTGTAGCAGAAATGTGAATTGTAGAGTACTAGCACCATTATTTCCCCTCTAACAAGCCACATGTGACTGAGGTAAGACCACAGATGTTGTCTGACTTTATGTTGCCTTATCTGGGAAAAATAACAATGACTTTACTTCTCGTCTCTTGGTATAGGACAATTATCATCAAACAATTCTAAGTGGTGAGATATTGCTCCTCGTATTCAGATCCAAGAGTCTAGGACCTAGATGCCATTATAATGAATGTAAATTAGCGTATAGAATTTACTTTGTGTCAGGATGTGGTCTTCTTTTTTTCCTAGCAGTCTGTGACAGTCACAAAACATTCTTTAATTCTGCTAGGACTTCTGGTTTTGATTCTTTCTTTGTGCTACCTGATCCATTCATTTACTCTTCAGTTAACTAACTTAAAGTAACTGAAATGGAAGAAAAGAATCAACTGAATAGTGATACTGAAGTGAATCATATCTTCTACCCACCGCTGCTACCAAGTAAACTAGTTTCTCTTACTCAGTGAAAGAAGTGGATGATCTTAACAGGCAAGGGAAATGTCTATTTCATTACAATATTTTGTAGAGGAGGGTTTAATTTCTACATTTTCCCTGTCCAAACTTCATCACCTTCTACATCAAAATTTGGTGGCAAGTGTCAGTACATTTCAGGGTTGCTTTTTTTTTAATCTATTGAATAAGTCAACAGACTAAAGTGGCAATATAAAAAAATAAATAAATATTTTTCTTAGCCAGTTATAAGAATAGTTAGAAACCATATTTTTAGGATAGAGATGTGATTTAAGAGAATAGATTAAAATCAACTCTGGAAGAGGTGACTGGGGGCTGAGAGGGGTTACTGTTTCTTTGGTGCAATAATAATTGCTCCTAGTTAAGTTGTATAAAAATATTATATATTTATAAAAATAGAGCAGCTAGTCAAATAAATGGCACTTTATATAAACTTGTTACCTTATTTAATAAATGATAATTATAGGCCCACTATGTGCCCAATTGTATTCCAAATGTTGGGATAAAAAGAGAGTAATGCAATTTTAAAAAGTGCCTTGTATACATGAAGAGGAGTAATATATAGTGTGGCCATCAGGGGAAACCCCTCTGAAGATGCAGCATTTGGTTTGAGAATTAAATTATGAGTAGAAGACAATATAAAAGTCAGTAGACACAAAGTATTAGAAGGTTGCAACAACATGTGCAAAGGTCCTTAATGTATTCAAGAAACATAATCAAAGTTTGTAGTGAATAAAGGAGAAAAAGGTAAGGAGTACGTTGGCTAATAACAATGGTGTGATAATATAGGGGGTTATAGACCATGGAAATGATTAGAGCAGCTTCTCTCAGACCCTGGGAGTCCCCAAGACATTTAAGGGAATGTGCAAGGTCAAAAGGATTTTCAAAACAATGTTAAGACATTATTTTCCCTTTACACTGTTTTCACATTTGCACTGATGGTGCAAAATTAATAGCAAGTACATTTGCTGGTGACTGTACAAATCAGCGCAGTACTGTACTAATGATCTTTGTATTCTTAAGTGCCATGCACTTGTGTTAAGATAAATTTCAGCTGCAGTTAAGACTGGCTTTCATGAGGCAGAAAAAATTACTAATTTTCTTCAATCTCAACCATTGGGTACACTGTTTTCTAATGTTCTGAGTGTTTAAATGGAAACCCTTTCTTCTGCTGTAAACCAAAGTATGCTGATTGTCTCAAAAAAAAATCACTTGAGAGATTATTTTTATTCTTGAGTTGAACTTCCTCTTTTATCATAAAACATAATTTCTAACTGAAAGAATGACTGGCAGGAAAACTATGATTATTTAAAATATAAAGTAAGAAAAACTGTCAATTTAAGGTAACTGACATTTGTGGCCAGTGATAAAATCCACACTTCTAAGTGAAAATTAGATTAAATTATATTTTGAAAAATTTGTATTTGCCACGATGAGAGTGAAAGCTTCCCCAGGCATAAAAACACATAGTATCACTATGTGCATAGTATCGCTATGTGTGATAATATTAACATATGCAATTTTGACATTGTTGTAAAATATATTAAGGTTTAGAAGATCTGCAAAAACCAGTAAACCACTAGTATTTCTTAATGATCAATGCATGATATTACAAAATATTTTATGGATAACAGCTCTATTCCAGGTGATATATAGACTGTTTTTTAAATAACAATAATGAAAAATTTATCTATGCTTTCAGATCCCACACTGCAATTAACCTTTAAGAAATTACCACTTGTTAAGTTTTGATGTAGCATCAACAAAGACTATCCCTATCCAGTAATATGAAAGGCTATTAACATATTCATTCTTTCTTCAGTCACACATCCTGGTGACCTCAGATTTTCTCCATAAAGGTAAAAAAATATATATTTCAACTGATTGAATGCAGAAGCAGATAGAAGACTCTACCTGTCTTTTTTATTAAGCCAGATGTATAGAGATTTGCAAACATTTAAAATAAGGTCATTTATTCACTCAGTATCTTGTTTTGGAAAATACAGTTACTTTTATAAAAACATGTTATTTATATTAACAAGTAATGAGTTTATAAATATTTTAAAATAATGATATTATTACATTAAATCTATTGATTAATTAAACATTCATTATATTAAATCTAATATAGTAGGTATAGTAGGTATTACATAAGCAAAAGCTCTGTGGCGGTCTCAATGATTTTTAAGAGGGCAGAAGGGTCCTGAGACCACAGTGATTAATGCCTCCTGCTTTAGCATGCTTTTGCTCACAAAATCCAATCATAACTAATTTAAACAAGTGAGAAATTTCTTGGCTCCTGCAAGCAGGAAGTCAGAGGTAGCACACACTTTAGACCCTTGTTTGTTGGATTCTGTTCTCTGTTCTTTGCAATTCCCTCAGTTCTCTGCCTACATGCACTGGCTGTGCCCTCAGATTCTCACTTTCTTCCTGGCTTCAAGGGATTGGCATATACACACCACTATATATAAAATACATAACTAACAAAATAGCTGAAGGGATTGGAGCTCTCATATCTTTAGCGAAGTTTGTTGTTCACAGTTCCCAGCAATTTCTCTGAAATTCACTTTGATTAGATAGGTTTAGGTCACATAACCTCTCCTCATTAATCCTTGTGGTCATTCATGTAACATGTGCTGGCAGGAGTTTCTGTTTTTCTTTTTTAGTTTCATGTTCCTACCCTGGAGCAAAGGTAGAGTCACTCTCCCTGGCACTACAGGAATCCTCCATGGAAAAGACAGAGAATGATGTTAGCAAGGCAGCCAAGTAATCCTCTGTGCTGTACTACTGAGTTTGTACTAAATGCAGTAAAAGAGTTATAGATTTTTTAAGCAGAAATGCAATAAATTAACTTGCAACATTTGTAAATTGTTTAAGCTGCTGTATGGAGAATGGAAAGTTGAGAGCAAATGTACTATCTGGGAGAGCAGTTAAGAGGTTATTGCAGTAATACACAGAGGAGGCAATGACACATTGATTCAGGAATTGGTAAAAAGTGATGGATAGAGGTAAACTGATCTCTTCTATACTTGGAGATTTTTACCAACAAATGTACTCAGCCTTTGGATTGTAGGATGAGAGAAAGAGCAAAATAACTTTTGGGTTTTGAGCTTAAGCTCCAGAGAGCACTGGATAATGCCATGTTCCAAAATGGGTGAGAATCAGAAAGGAATATGTTGGGGGAGAATAGGGATCAGTTTTAGGCATGGTAAAATTCAGATGCTTATTCAATGATCTTGTTAGCAACATCAAATAGATATCTGGTTATGAGTTTTTAACCTTGCCATCACTATAGCTTACAAAAGTTCATAGTATACAGATAAAGATGATAATTTGGGGTCATATCAATGAAACTGGGATTAAGATAGCTAATGACAGTCAACATTATATCTACTACTTCCTGTTTTTAAAGTCTTTAAATACCTTTATCTTGAGCTGAAAATATAATTCCTTAAGCTTCCTAGTCTACCTGTTCCACACAAGTATGCTTTAAATAAATATATATCGCGCATCCAATATGTGCCATGTACCACTCATTAATTTTAATTAGCATATCACTGTCTAGTTTAGGAACATATAGATAATTCATATTTATTCCGAAAAACATGTCCACCATCTTGTAAGGGAGTTTAAAAAGAAATATAATATTAAGCATAATAAAAATTATTTTCCTTATTTATTTCACAACTATATTTCCCTTGTCCAACATTGGTTGGGCATAATGCCAAGCACTGACAGTGTTGAATGCATGAAGATCTCAGTTTGGGGTGTTGTGAATAGTGATTCACAACTTTAAAACATCAAGTAGATAAGTAGGACATATGTAATGCGAGAAAGAATATGAGGCATATTTGAAACCATTACTCTTCACAGTCAGCTCTGGTCTGAGCTGGTCTGGTCTGTTTATGGACAACTTCAATGGATCTAACTGAAGGGGATGGTGCTACTTAGCCTAGTATTTCTCAACCTAAGCACTACTGACATTTTGGACTAGAAGATTCTTTGTTGTGGGGCTTTCTAGGATTTTAGCAGCGTCCCTGGCCTCTACCCACTGGATGCCAGTAGCAATCGTGGCAACCAAAAATGTCCCCAGGCATTATCAAAAACTGCTGCTCGAATCCAACCTTCTTCTCAGGATCACGTCCATATTTCTTGCAACTACTCTCTAGAAAATTCTATGTGCATGCCCTAACATCCTCTCTAAAGAAAAAAAAATCTAAGTTAAAATTATTTACCTTCTCCCTGGTATCATAAAAATCGGAAGATAATTTGACAACAAATATGGCCATCAGAATTATCTGAGGAGGGATTTTTAAAGCCCAGAAAAGTTTATGATTTACCTGAGTTTATGTGGAGGGTTTGAATATAGAATTAGCACTAAAATGCATGATCCCTGAATTCTCATTTTGTGCTCTTTCCACTAGAACCCTGACTTTAGGTATGCCTATTTCTCATGATGTTGCTATTTATATGCTTAGTCTCTAAGAATCAGTGTCTCACTGGATTCGTGTTTACTCTCCTGGTATTTTTAAAACTTGTTCCAAAAAAAAAAAATCCTTGTTCACACCTCTCCCATCTCTCATCAGGTTAGTCACAGAACCATATAAATGATTCTGTATAACTTTTTAGAGCATCTGTCATTCTAACTACCTTCCATTTTCATTCCTTATTAATGGCCCCACCCCCAAACTCTAGTTTTAGGTTCACTGGCTACTTCATGTTTGTACATCTTGTCCTAGGCTCCAAACTGTTTGGTCTTACCTCTCTGTTCTTCAAATTATATAGCACAGAACCACTAGGTGAAACTTGAAACACCACTGTAATTATACCACTCCTCTATTCCTAAATGTTAAAGGATTCTTCCAATTCTAGAGAACATATTTTAGGTTATATAGTATTTTTTTCTGTAAATAAAATTATTTTTTGGTTTAAGGACCTTCATAATTTATTTGTAGGCAAATCACCATGTATCATCAAGGCTTTTACTCTAGCAGAATTGCTCTCCTCACCCTGAAAAAAAAAAAAACTTAAGCACTCTGTCTGGAAGACTTTCTTACATTGTTTCCTGTGCCAACATAGTTCATTTCTTCCACCTGTCCAAACCCTATTCTTTTTTCAAACTCCAAAGACTCTCCATAGAAAAAACTAGCCTTTTCCAGTGCACAATGGTGTCTCTCTCTTCTGAGGTGTCAAAATATATATGTATTTTTTACTTGTTATTTTCAATTAATAATGTACTATCATACAATATCTCTTGGATTCATTTTCTTAGACCAGCTTCTGAGACAAGGATTTGTGTGCAAATGGAAGAAATCAAGCAAAGGCATTATTGGAGATGAAAACCCAGCTTCACTTAAAGTTCCTGGGGAAGTCTAGTGTATAAAATCTACAGCAGAGTTTATCTCATCTCCAGGTGAGTGAGATGGTCCATAATACTATAGCAGTCATTCAGTGTTTAGTAACCCCTGGCCACTCTGAGGACTCAGGTGGGCTGGGCTGGGCTGGGGTTGGGCAGGCTTCTCTGAGTCATGTAGCTTCAACAGCACAGTGGTAATCTTCCAAGATGGTACAGGCCAGACAGTAGAAACAGGCTCTCAAAAGGTGAAGGACAGACACACAGACTTTAAAAGAGATCACTTTGGCTCTGGACAAAGCAACCAAGATCTCTACTACGTGTGTCATTTTAATAATTGCAAAGCTGTTAACCATTTAATGCACTTACTCCTTCTCTGTTTCAATAGATGACAAGGTTCTGAACAGCAGGGTTGGTTTACATACTGTGTCTTTTGGTGTCTGCTCAGTGGCAAGCCCTGAACATAGTCATTGCTTAGTCCATATTTGTTCATTCATATTTCAAATTAATTAGCACTTATCTTTTACATGATATCATACTTAGGTTATAGGTTAGATTACAGGTTTTCAAAATTATTTTAGTGTTGTGCAAAATGAGAAAACATTATTTGCCCATTTGGGTTTCATTTTCCTGCTTATATATCAGAAACCTATGACTTCTATAGGAATATAATTGCCAAGATTTTCAACTTACTATATAAAGTATTTGGCTCTCTTCAGCAGCTTCTTTTCTTGGCTCACTTAAGCTCTCCCCTTTATGTGTGTTCCTTAATACTTATATTCTGTCTCTGCCAGCCAGTGTGTCTGCCACAAGGTACTGGCAAATGAAAATGTCAATTCTTTTTCAGGATATTTTAATTATAGCTCCTTCAAGTTCTTCACATGGTGAAGACTAAACTTATGCATATTGTTTTAATTTTTTGTATGTGACACTATAGACTTTTATAGCAAAATAATTTTTTTTTCTTCTGGCTTTTACCATAGTTACTGTAGCTATAGTGAGGGTGTAGTGAGTTTGATATTTAGCAAGGGAAAAAAAAGCAACATTTGTGAGCAAACGTTTCATTTTTTTATTGCAATTCTATCTTTATCAATACATGATTAATTTATGTCTAACTTACCTTCTTGAATAAAGAATACTCCAATAAACACAAATAAATAATCTAGATTAAGTTTTCAAAAAGTGATTCTTTTTCATCTAATGACACAGCCCAGCCTTGAATATTGTTAATCAAATGTGTTTCCTTAAGGTGCAATCATGTAAATGATGAGATGCTCTCAGCACAAGCTTGAATAATTTATTTTACAATTCACTGAAGATCATTCCATTATTAGATGAAACTTAATCATTCTTTTAAAAAGGCAAAAGATTCATTCCCTGTAAAAATCTGCAGTGTTTTGTTTTATATCAGTAATGTTACATTTATATTTATTTGTCTTTATTAGTAGATTATTGTGACAAACCGCTGAAACTGCAAGATAGTCCTCTATATAATATTATTTCAGTATCAGCTGTAAGCCCTTCTTCATGGTTTTTTTTTGCATTATTTCTCAGTATAATTATTTTGTAGGTATACATACATGTATACGAGTACATACATATGCACAAACACACACTCAAGTTCTTTTGGGGTGTTGGGGGAAATGGGAAGATGTTGGTCAAAGGATACAAATTTTCAGTTATAAGATGAATAAGTTCTGGGATCTAAAGGACAGCACGATGACTGTAGTTAATAATACAATATTGTATACTTGAAATTTACTAAGAAAATAGATCTTAAGTGTTCTCACCACACATGCCAAAACAATAAATAAATAAAAGTAACTGTGAAGTGACGGATGTGTTAACTTGATAGTAGTAATCATTTCATAATGTATAGGTATATCAAATCATTACATTGCACATCTTAAATATATACAGTTTTTGTCACTTATACCTCAATAATCCTGGAAAGAAAAATAAAATGCAAGTTCATGAAAAACAGGAAAAAATGAAAATTTGTTTTACAGAAGAAAATTTAATGAGTTACTGAAAGAGAAATACAGGAGACCAACAAGGGTGAAAAACAAGGTTTCTAAAGAGAAATTGATCTGGGGCTAGATTTGATAAAAGAGAAAGACATTGTATAAGTATTTCCAGAAATTTTCAGATACTCTGTTGCATAGTGGTAAATTCTATTATGTCATGTAAGGCCATAATCAGCGGTATTCCCACCTATCCTCCCAGATTTCTTCATTAGTTTTCTTTCTAAATCCTATGTTCAATGGTATATATTTCCACCTTTACTAGTTTTCTTTATTTATTCTCTTTTTCCTCTTTTAACTTTCTTTTCCATACTGAGTAAGATCTACTTCTTTTAGGTACACCCTAACCTCGACTGCCCTTAAAGTATAATACAGAAGAGGGGAAAAAAAAAACCCACTGTACTTTCAGTCAACCAAACCAGAGCCTAGAGAATTAATTCCATCATTTATTGGCTGTACTTTTCCAATTGGAAAATGAGGAAAACAATACCTGCTGTAATTAACTCATGATGTTTTGTGATTTTCAAGTGAGATTACATATATGAAAGCAATTTGTAAAGAGCAATGCTTTATTAGACTGAGCCAACTCAAATATAACTCATTTAGGAAGTATTTCTGAGTTCCACATCTAAGAAGAATCTATCTTCCCCTCTGGGCTACAAAAGCTTTTAGTTTATATCTAAACTATAGAAGTTATGCTATAGGCCTCAAAAAATTAGATGGGCTTCACTTCGAAGTCATGGGCATTATCTATTTCACTCATGGGCTTGCAGTGTTACACTGTACATAACCTCCAGCTGATAGAAGTTTATTGAATAGGAAATTTTGCATTATGTTTGCCTGTATCGCTCACTCTGCCCTTAAGCATAAACTGCTGTAGCTGTATACTTCTCCATTTCCTTTTTGAGTTTTTTGCTTATATTGGTTTAAAAGTTGACAGTATTGAACTTTATTGGAGTCCTGTGATCCTGGAAAACAGTGATGATTAAAGAAATGCCCTCACCCTTTATGTTCCCAGTATGATTTAGGTAAGAATCAGAGATACTTCCTTGTTTACCTGTGACAAAGCTAAACACATATCCTCCAAATTCTATTCTCAGCATCATCAACGATCAATTAATGTATTTGTATCCACTGACCAATCTGTACAAAATAACTGACTAGACCAAACTCTGATTAAGCTTCTTGGCCCCTGAATCTGGACCCATACTCAGCCTGATCCAGCACAAACTGGCTGACCACAAGCCTTCCCCGGACAACTGTCTGATCATACCACCTACTCCCTCACACCTGGTTCTTTCTAGTCTTCTGGACTCCTGCTTGTCAAAGAAAAGAGATGCTTGCAGACCTTACGGTTGGAGCATTCTCTCTATTGCAGTAGTCTCCTTTCCCCTATTGTATTAGTCCTTTTGCCCCATTGTAATTATTCTTTCCATTAAAGTCTCTCCTTACCTAAGTCCACATTTGTTTTATTTGACAAAGTTATACATGTATTTCTAGTTTAACCTGAATGTTTAACACACTCCCTTCTCCATGTTTGTCTAATCTCTTTCACTGTCCTTTTTTTTTTTGGCTCTTGAACTCTTTCTTTCATGCTTTAAACTCATTATTCAATCTCTGCTCATTAAGGTTAACGTCCTCTGATCTATCTTCCCGTTGCCTTCTAGGTGCGTGATGTATTTTCCAATCAGTCCTCTGCCTATTTATTTCAAGTGGCTCTGGTTTTCATTTTTTTGAAGTTTTTCCATGTTGACTGCATTTTGCATACTATAAAATGCTTTGCTCGTCATCTCCATTTTTTCTTTTATTTCTTTAGTTACTTTAAACACATTTATTGACTATAAGGGGTTCTTGCGGGTTATTAATACCACTCCTGTTTGGTTGTATTTTCTGACGCCATTATGTTTAATTTTTACTGTTTGTTATGAAATTGTTATTGTTTTTCTTTAAGAACACTCAACTTCCATAGTTATGAAAGGATGGCATCTGCTGGCTTCTACCATGTATTCAGGGATTTCATTAGACTAATGACAATTTTATGTTACTTTTGAAGTTTCGGTATTTCTGCACCATGCAGATTTATACAAAGTCAGATCCAAAATCTGTAGCTAACACAAGCATGCATATTTTTAATTCTTATTACTTATTACAGGAAGCTCATTTACTTATGCAGAGCCCTGGGCAGAGAAAATCTTTTGACCGTCTTGCCTAGCTGATGTTCAGGTTTTCTGGTTTTCCTTAAGTTAAAGATTCAGTGCTTGGAGAATCTCAGAATACAGGGATTTTCAGTTCCAATGACAAAACCTTGCACATTTCTAAGGCCTCTTGCCCAATCCTAGAAAGGATACTAAAATCCAATCAATCAATAATAAATAAATGCATTTATACATACACATAAATGGGGTAGAAGAGAGATCTTTTATAGTAAAAAATCTAATAACACAGAAGAAATGATGGAATTTGAAAATCCTATTCTTCACCAATATAGTCATAACTGGTCAAGACAAAAATTATCAGCTAAAAATAGGGAAAATGTGATGAACAAGATACCACAGAGTCTCAAAAGTGTCTCCCTATAAATTATGAATTGTAAAGGGAAAATTACAACTTTACAGTGGAGGAATGTGGCTTTCAAAAACTTAAGTGATTAAATTGAATATCACCAATAATTAGGCAAACTGACTTCACATGTTTCCTGTTTATGGTGCACCGAGAAGATCACTTCCCATCTGTGATATTCTTGTGAAAAATTTTTTAAATGTATAATCCAAATATAATAAGAAAACATCAGACAAACTGATATTGAGGGATCAGCTACAAAATAACCTGCTAGTACTTTTGAAAATGTCAAGACCATGAAAAAACAAAAACAGTTAAAGAACCATTCTAAATTAAAGAAGGCTGGAAAGACATGACAATTAAATACAATTCATGATCCTGAATTGGCTCCTATTGCAGGGAGGAAAATCCTACTGAGAACATTAGTAGGACAATTGGCAAAGTTTGAATTCGGGTTGTGGATTATTGTTATCAGTATTACCAATATTAAATTTCCTGATTTTGATAATTGTACTTTAGTCATGAAAAAATACCGTTTTTAAGAAATGCACACTAAAATATTTATGAATAAAGAGGTATAAAAACTGCGTTATTCTCAAAAGTTTCAAAAAACCACACATATGTATAGATTTTCATAGATTTACATATATGTGTATAGATAAATAGAAAATAATAAAATAGCCAAAAATGTTGATAATTGGCAAATATTTGGTTTTGCAAACTTTCTATAAATTTAGATGATTTCAAAATTAAAATTTATAAAAACTAAAATAAAAAATAACTCCAATCACTTAGCAATTAATTTCTGCATCTTTCATCCTTTTCCCTTAAACATGCAGGGTCAATGTGCTATTTACTTGGGGATTTTCTCCTTCAGCTTTCCATTTTCTTTTTGCTCCTAGTAACAGATTTCCTCTATTTCTTGTGCACCTGGCTGGGTGCACTTTTTCCTTGTCATATTTTGTCCAGCACATTTGGGGGCTTGTAGTGAAAGGTGGTCCTCCTTGTTGTCTGAATTAGAAACATCCTATTTCGTGTTTCTATTTGTCTTTTTAGGCATATGCTTCCTGATTCCCTGCCTCGAGGGAGAGTCCTATAAAGCAAATTTATCGCTTATTCACTTACAGTCTTTATTAGTAATTTGTTTATTGGAGGCTCTGTGGCTGGCTCACCTGGATTTAAAGGCTGGGTTTACCATGCATTAGCTCTGTGACAAGCATTGAGATTTTTCTAATCTCCTGTCTTCTCATAGGTTAAGTGAGGATAAAAATGATTATCTTATAAAACCGGTAGAATGGAGGCTCATTCAAGGATGACAGAGCAGAATGAGATTAGGATAGGTGAATTGCAAATTCTTGCAGAGAAATGTGATCTATGTTAGAGCTGAAGAATGGCTCTAACATTAAGGAGATTATTTGAAGCCTATTGTCTGGTTGTTGAAAATAAAACAGTGTGATAAAAACTACTAAAAGCAGGAGGAGGCTATCTGTGTTTATCATTTAACATTAATCCACATGACAAATAATTATGGATCCACTTTCGATGTCAGGCAATTATGAGAAGAATAAGTGAATGCAGTCCTAATAATATGAGTGAGATGGAAATTAAAGACAAAAATATTAGAAATTTTCTGAGAAAACAATGGCAGGACCACTTACTTTGGAAATGAATGTTAGCAATAGAAACAGATGAAAGACGGTGGTAAATGTTTAAATCTGGAGAATAAGAGATTTGAGGTGTCAACGACAGTAATATAAAAACTGGAAACTATGAGATGAACCAGAAGATGAAAAATGTGGAAGGTGGAAACATTTTAAAAGTATTATTGTCATTATATTCCTTGTAATTACATGCTTCAATTGTATATGGTAGAAACCCAACTCCTATGCTCAGAATTTTTAAATGAATACCAATTTTAGATTTATATAGTTCTCTATTCTCATATCCTCATTTTTGTTGCTTATATCATTTATATTTTGTGTTTACAATCTGTCTACCAACCTTTTATTCTCCTAGTTCTCTAGGTTTCTATATTAATAAATATTAAGATTCTATGACTTAATGAGGGTATATATGGAAAAATATAAATATACACATACAGACACATCATATATATTAATACTATATATTATGATATATATATTAGCTGATTAGTGCTTATCAGTAGGACTTTTTATCAATCTTATACATTCTTTACTTTGATTTAACCTATGCTTTTCTAGATTTAACCTTCAGGCAGACTTTTTTTTCCTTCAGGAAGAATATATTATTAATATAAAATGACTTCCTTCAATTGTGTGAATTTTTGTCTGTTAAATTAAAATGATCTTACCTGGGTCACTAAATCAGGACAGGTTATTTTGTAATGAAACCAGGAAAAAAATCTCAGCTACTTAAAACAACAAACCTTAATTCAGCTCACCATAATTGTCCATAACAGATCAGCCGTGGGCTATTTTTATTGTACTCAATTCTAAGCCCAAAGCTGACAAACTGAGGCTTATCAGTACAGCACAGGGAAAAGAAGGTTCTAGAGCTGCAATGTCTAAAAAGGCAGCCACTAGCCACATGCAACTATTAATTTTAAGCTACTTAAAATTAAAATTCAGTTCCTGAGCCACACTAGCCACACCTCAAGTGTTCAATAGCCATGTGTGGCTAGTGACTACTGTGGTAGAAAGCACGTGTCCCTCATCATGGAGAGTTTCACTGGATAATGCTCTACTGGTGGGTCTGACTTAAGCACTCACGTGGGAGTGATGCAGGTACTTTTACTCTCAAGTGATTGGCCAGAACAAGTCACATGGCTCCACTCAAACCCAAGGGAGTTAATAAGTTCATTGCTACTATTTGACATGAATGGGAGAGAATTTTTTGTCAAATATTTGTAGAAATATTTAGCAAGCACAACTATTGATTATGCCCAATGAGTATAACTTTAGGGAGGGTCAAAATTTCCTCAAATTGTTTTACAAAATTATATTAATATTTTCTCACATGGATTTTGTGGAGAAGACTTAAAAGGGTCTCTTTCACCCCCTCCCTCCACCATACAGGTGTTATTTTTCTGCCAGTCACACCTCTTTTTTTTTCCTTAACAAGTTATATCAGAATTTATTTTTGACCAGTCCTTGAAGAGTTTTCATTCCTTTTTTCTAACTGTGTGCAAAGTATTCCATCAAATACATGTGCCATAAGTTATTTAACTACTACACTATTGATTAACATCATTATTTCCAACATTTTGCTATTGTAAATATTGTTGCAAAGAGTAACCTTGTCACATTCATCAATCCACATCCTTGAGAGTATAGCGGAGTATTTTTTTGAGTCAAAAGTATATATGCGTCAGTACAAACTAAAACTGCAATGAGACACCACTACAAGCCTGCCAGAATGGCTATAATGAAACCCACAGAAAATAACTAGTGTTGGAGACAATGTAGAGAAACTGGAACTCTTATACATTACTAGTTGAAAATCAAAATGATACAGCTACTTTGGAAAACAGATTTTATTTTTGCTTTATTTTTATAAAACTAAGCATACATCTACCATATGACCTAGTAATTCCACTCCTAAGTATATACCAAAGAAAAATACAAACCCATGTCCACACAAAGACTTTTGCTCAAATATTCACAGCAGCTTCATTTGTAATAAGAACTGGAAACAACCCAAATGACTATCAATTTGTGTATGAATTTAAAAAAATGTATTTATCCGTTCAATGGAACACAACTCTACAACAAAAAGGAATAGATTACAGCCGTACCAACACATGAATGTAACTAAAAAGCATGATGCTAAGTGAAAAGGGACAAGCATAGACAACCACATACTGTACAATTCCATTTTTATTTTAGTAAAGGAAAACTATGGTGACAGAATGGAAATCAGGCATCCAGGGAGAGATATAGAAAGAAGATTGGAGAAGATGGCGGAAGAGTAAGACGCGGAGATCACCTTCCTTCCCACAGATACAGTAGAAATACATCTACACGTGGAACTGCTCCTACAGAACACCCACCGAACGCTGGCAGAAAACGTCCGACCTCCAAAAAGGCAAGAAACTCCCCCCGTACTTGGGTAGGGCAAAAGAAAAAAGAAATAACAGAGACAAAAGAATAGGGACGGCACCTGCACCAGTGGGAGGGAGCTGTGAAGGAGGAAAGGTTTCCACACACTAGGAGCCCCTTCGCGGGCGGAGACTGCGGGGGGCGGAGGGGGGAAGCTTTGGAGCCACGGAGGAGAGCGCAGCCACAGGGGTGCGGAGGGCAAAGCGGAGAGGTTCCCGCACAGAGGCTCGGCGCCGAGCAGCACTCACCAGCCCGAGAGGCTTGTCTGCTTCCCCGCCGGGGCGGGCAGGGCTGGGAGCTGAGGCTCGGGCTTCGGTTGGATCGCAGGGAGAGGACTGGGGCTGGCGGCGTGAACACAGCCTGAAGGGGTTAGCGCACCACAGCTAGCCGGGAGGGAGTCCGGGGAAAAAGTCTGCAGCTGCCGAAGAGGCAAGAGACTTTTTCTTCCCTCTGTGTTTCCTGGTGCGCGAGGAGAGGGGATTCAGAGCGCCGCCTAAACGAACTTCAGAGACTGGCGCGAGCCGCGGCGATCAGCGCGGATCCCACAGCAACAGGGGCGCAGAGGGAAAATCGGAGAGACTCCCGCACAGAGGCTCGGCGCCGAGTAGCACTCACCAGCCCGAGAGGCTTGTCTGCTCACCCGCCGGGGCGGGCGGGGCTGGGAGCTGAGGCTCGGCTTCGGTCGGATCGCAGGGAGAGGACTGGGGCTGGCGGTGTGAACACAGCCTGAAGGGGTTGGCGCACCACAGCTAGCAGGGAGGGAGACCGGGAAAAGGTCTGCAGCTGCTGAAGAGGCAAGAGACTTTTTCTTGCCTCTTAGTTTCGCTGCGCGCAAGGAGAGGGGATTCAGAGCGCCGCCTAAACGAACTCCAGAGAAGGGCGCGAGCCGCGGCGATCAGCGCGGACCCCAGAGACGGGCGTGAGACGCTGGGGCTGCTGCTGCCGCCTCCAAAAAGCCTGTGTGTGAGCACAGGTCACTCTCCACACCGCCCATCCCGGGAGCCTGTGCAGCCCGCCACTGCCAGGGTCCCGGGATCCGGGGACAACATCCCCGGGAGAACGCACTGCGCGCTTCGGGCTGGTGCAACGTCACGCCGGCCTCGGCCGCCGCAGGCTCGCCCCGCCTCCTCTGTACCCCTCCCTCCCCGTGGCCTGGGTGAGCCAGAGCCCCCGAAGCAGCTGCTCCTTTAGCCCCGTCCTGTCTGGGCGGGGAACAGACGCCCTCAGGCGACCTACACGCAGAGGAGGGTCCAAATCCAAAGCTGAACCCCGGGAGCTGTGCGAACAGGGACGAGAAGGGGAAATCTCTCCCAGCAGCCTCAGAAGCAGCGGATTAAAGCTCCACAAACAACTTGATGTACCTGCATCTGTTGAATACCCGAATAGACAACGAATCAGCCCAAATTCAGGAGGGGGACTTTGGGAGCAGGAGATATTAATTTTTCCCCTTTTCCTTTTTTTTGTGAGTGTATATGTATATGCTTCTGGGTGAGATTTTGTCTGTATAGCTTTGCTTTACAATAGCTTTATTTTACTTCACTATATTATAGCCTCTTTCTTTCTTTCTTTCTATTTTTTCTCCCTCTTACTCTGAGCTGTGTGGACGAAAGGCTCTTGGTGCTCCAGCCAGGCATCAGGGCTGTGCCTCTGAGGTGGGAGAGCCAACTACAGAACACTGGTCCACAAGAGACCTCCCAGCTCCACGTAATACCAAACGGCAAAAATCTCCCAGAGATCTCCATCCCAACATCAAGACCCAGCTTCACCCAACGACCAGCAAGCTACAGTGCTGGACACCCTATGCCAAACAACTAGCTAGACAGGAACACAACCCCATCCATTAGCAGAGAGGCTGCCTAAAATCATAATAAGGCCACAGACACCCCAAAATACACCACCAGACGTGGACGTGCCCACCAGAAAGACAAGATCTAGCCTCATCCACCAGAACTCAGGCACTAGTTCCCTCCACCAGGAAGCCTACACAACCCACTGAACCAACCTTAGCCACTGGGGACAGATACCAAAAACAACGGGAACTACGAACCTGCAGCCTGTGAAAAGGAGACCCCAAACACAGTAAGATAGGCAAAATGAGACGACAGAAAAACACACAGCAGATGAAGGAGCAGGCTCAAAACACACTGGACTTAACAAATGAAGAGGTAATAGGTAGTCTACCTGAAAAAGAATTCAGAATAATGATAGTAAGGATGATCCAAAATCTTGGAAATAGAATAGACAAAATGCAAGAAACATTTAACAAGGATGTAGAAGAACTAAAGAGGAACCAAGCAATGATGAAAAACACAATAAATGAAATTAAAAATACTCTAGATGGGATCAATAGTAGAATAACTGAGGCAGAAGAAAGGATAAGTGACCTGGAAGATAAAACGGTGGAAATAACTACTACAGAGCAGGATAAAGAAAAAAGAATGAAAAGAACTGAGGACAGTCTCAGGGACCTCTGGGACAACATTAAACGCTCCAACATTCGAATTATAGGGGTACCAGAAGAAGAAGAGAAAAAGAAAGAGACTGAGAAAATTTTTGAAGAGATTATAGTTGAAAACTTCCCTAATATGGGAAAGGAAATAGTTAATCAAGTCCTGGAAGCACAGAGAGTCCCATACAGGATAAACCCAAGGAGGAACACGCCAAGACACATATTAATCAAACTGTCAAAAATTAAATATAAGGAAAACATATTAAAGGCAGCAAGGGAAAAAAAACAAATAACACACAAGGGAATCCCCATACGGTTAACATCTGATCTCTCAGCAGAAACTCTGCAAGCCAGAAGGGAGTGGCAGGATATACTTAAAGTCATGAAGGAGAAAAACCTAGAACCAAGATTACTCTACCCAGGAAGGATCTCATTCAGATTCGATGGAGAAATTAAAACCTTTACAGACAAGCAAAAGCTGAGAGAGTTCAGCACCACCAAACCAGCTTTACAACAAATGCTAAAGGAACTTCTCTAGGCAAGAAACACAAGAGAAGGAAAACACCTACAATAACAAACCCAATACATTTAAGAAAATGGGAATAGGAACATACATATCGATAATTACCTTGAATGTAAATGGATTAAATGCTCCCACCAAAAGACACAGGCTGGCTGAATGGATACAAAAACAAGACCCATATATATGCTGTCTACAAGAGACCCACTTCAGACCTAGAGACACATACAGATTGAAAGTGAAGGGATGGAAAAAGATATTCCATGCAAATGGAAATCAAAAGAAAGCTGGAGTAGCAATTCTCATATCAGACAAAATAGACTTTAAAATAAAGACTATTACAAGAGACAAAGAAGGACACTATATAATGATCAAGGGATCGATCCAAGAGGAAGGTATAACAATTGTAAATATTTATGCACCCAACATAGGAGCACCTCAATACATAAGGCAAATACTAACAGCCATAAAAGGGGAAATTGACAGCAACACAATCATAGTAGGGGACTTTAACACCCCACTTTCACCAATGGACAGATCATCCAAAATGAAAATAAATAAGGAAACACAAGCTTTAAATGATACCATAAACAATATGGACTTAATTGATATTTATAGGACATTCCACCCAAAAACAACAGAATACACATTTTTCTCAAGTGCTCATGGAACATTCTCCAGGATAGATCATATCTTGGGTCACAAATCAAGCCTTGGTCAATTTAAGAAAATTGAAATCGTATCAAGTATCTTTTCCGACCACAACGCTATGAGACTAGATATCAATTACAGGAAAAGATCTGTAAAAAATACAAACACATGGAGGCTACACAATACATTACTTAATAATGAAGTGATTACTGAAGAAATCAAAGGGGAAATGAAAAAATACCTAGAAACAAATGACAACGGAGACACGACGACCCAAAACCTATGGGACGCAGCAAAAGCAGTGCTAAGAGGGAAGTTTATAGCAATACAAGCCTACCTCAAGAAACAGGAAACATCTCGAATAAACAACCTAACCTTGCACCTAAAGCAATTAGAGAAAGAAGAACAAAAAAACCCCAAAGCCAGCAGAAGGAAAAAAATTATAAAGATCAGGTCAGAAATAAATGAAAAAGAAATGAAGGAAACAATAGCAAAAATCAATGAAACTAAAAGCTGGTTCTTTGAGAAGATAAACAAAATTGATAAACCATTAGCCAGACTCATCAAGAAAAAAAGGGAGAAGACCCAGATCAATAGAATTAGAAATGAAAAAGGAGAAGTAACCACTGACACTGCAGAAATACAAAAGATCATGAGAGATTACTACAAGCAACTCTATGCCAATAAAATGGACAACCTGGAAGAAATGGACAGATTCTTAGAAATGCACAAACTGCCGAGACTGAACCAGGAAGAAATAGAAAATATGAACAGACCAATCACAAGCACTGAAATTGAAACTGTGATTAAAAACCTTCCAACAAACAAAAGCCCAGGACCAGATGGCTTCACAGGTGAATTCTATCAAACATTTAGAGAAGAGCTAACACCTATCCTTCTCAAACTCTTCCAAAATATTGCAGAGGGAGGAACACTCCCAAACTCATTCTACGAGGCCACCATCACCCTGATACCAAAACCAGACAAAGATGTCACAAAGAAAGAAAACTACAGGCCAATATCACTGATGAACATAGATGCAAAAATCCTCAACAAAATACTAGCAAACAGAATCCAACAGCACATTAAAAGGATCATACACCATGATCAAGTGGGGTTTATCCCAGGAATGCAAGGATTCTTCAATATATGCAAATCAATCAATGTGATACACCATATTAACAAATTGAAGGAGAAAAACCATATGATCATCTCAATAGATGCAGAGAAAGCTTTCGACAAAATTCAACACCCATTTATGATAAAAGCCCTGCAGAAAGTAGGCATAGAGGGAACTTTCCTCAACATAATAAAGGCCATATATGACAAACCCACAGCCAACATTGTCCTCAATGGTGAAAAACTGAAACCATTTCCACTAAGATCAGGAACAAGACAAGGTTGCCCACTCTCACCACTATTATTCAACATAGTTTTGGAAGTGTTAGCCACAGCAATCAGAGAAGACAAAGAAATAAAAGGAATCCAAATCGGAAAAGAAGAAGTAAAGCTGTCACTATTTGCAGATGACATGATACTATACATAGAGAATCCTAAAGATGCTACCAGATGGGGCTTCCCTGGTGGCGCAGTGGTTGGGAGTCTGCCTGCTAATGCAGGGGACACGGGTTCGAGCCCTGACCTGGGAAGATCCCACATGCCGCGGAGCGGCTGGGCCCGTGAGCCACAACTGCTGAGCCTGCGCGTCTGGAGCCTGTGCTCCGCGGCGAGAGAGGCCACGGCGGTGAGGCCCGCGCATCGCGATGAAGAGTGGCCCCCGCTTGCCACAACTGGAGAAAGCCCTTGCACAGAAACGAAGACCCAACACAGCCAAAATCAATCAATCAATCAATCAAAAAAAGAAAAAAACATACGCATCTGATTCAAGATCCTCATTAAAAAAAAAAAAAAAAAAAAAGAATAGTAATTAATATTAAAAAAAAAAAAAAAAAAAAAAAAAGATGCTACCAGAAAACTCCTAGAGCTAATCAATGAATTTGGTAAAGTAGCAGGATACAAAATTAATGCACAGAAATCTCTTGCATTTCTATACACTAATGATGAAAAATCTGAAAGTGAAATTAAGAAAACACTCCCATTTACCATTGCAACAAAAAGAATAAAATTTCTAGGAATAAACCTACCTAAGGAGACAAAAGACCTGTATGCAGAAAATTATAAGACACTGATGAAAGAAATTAAAGATGATACAAATAGATGGAGAGATATACCATGTTCCTGGATTGGAAGAATCAACATTGTGAAAATGACTCTACTTCCCAAAGCAATCTACAGATTCAATGCAATCCCTGTCAAACTACCACTGGCATTTTTCACAGAACTAGAACAAAAAATTTCACAATTTGTATGGAAACACAAAAGACCCCGAATAGCCAAAGCCATCTTGAGAACGAAAAATGGAGCTGGGGGAATCAGGCTCCCTGACTTCAGACTATAGTACAAAGCTTCAGTAATCAAGACAGTTTGGTACTGGCACAAAAACAGAAATATAGATCAATGGAACAGGATAGAAAGCCCAGAGATAAACCCACACACATATGGTCAACTTATCTTTGATAAAGGAGGCAAGCAAATACAGTGGAGAAAAGACAGCCTCTTCAATAAGTGGTGCTGGGAAAATTGGACAGGAACATGTAAAAGTATGAAATTAGAACACTCCCTGACACCATGCTCAAAAATAAACTCAAAATGGATTAAAGACCTCTAAGTGTAAGGGCAGACACTATCAAACTCTTAGAGGAAAACATAGGCAGAACACTCTATGACATACATCACAGCAAGATTCTTTTTGACCCAGCTCCCAGAGAAATGGAAATAAGAACACAAATAAACAAATGGGACCTAATGAAACTTAAAAGCTTTTGCACAGCAAAGGAAACCATAAACAAGACCAAAAGACAACCCTCAGAATGGGAGAAAATATTTGCAAATGAAGCAACTGACAAAGGATTAATCTCCAAGATTTACAAGCAGCTCATGCAGCTCAATAACAAAAAAAGAACAACCCAATCCAAAAATGGGCTGAAGATCTAAATAGACATTTCTCCAAAGAAGATATACAGATGGCCTACAGACACATGAAAGAATGCTCAACATCATTAATCATTAGAGAAATGCAAATCAAAACTACAATGAGATATCATCTCACACCGGTCAGAATGGCCATCATCAAAAAATCTAGAAACAATAAATGCTGGAGAGGGTGTGGAGGAAAGGGAACACTCTTGCACTGTTGGTGGGAATGTAAATTGATACAGCCACTATGGAGAACAGTATGGAGGTTCCTTAAAAAACTACAAATAGAACTACCATACGACCCAGCAATCCCACTACTGGGCATATACCCTGAGAAAACCATAGGTCAAAAAGAGTCATGTACCAAAATGTTCATTGCAGCTCTATTTACAATAGCCAGGACATGGAAGCAACCTAAATGTCCATCGACAGATGAATGGATGAAGAAGATGTGGCACATATATACAATGGAATATTACTCAGCCATAAAAAGAAATGAAATGGAGGTATTTGTAATGAGGTGGATGGAGTTAGAGTCTGTCATACAGAGTGAAGTAAGTCAGAAAGAGAAAAACAAATACAGTATGCTAACACATATATACGGAATCTAAGGGGAAAAAAAAAAAAAAAAGGCCATGAAGAACCTAGTGGCAAGACGGGAATAAAGACACAGACCTACTAGAGAATGGACTTGAGGATATGGGGAGGGGGTGGGGTGAGATGTGACAGGGTAAGAGAGTGTCATGGACATATATACACTACCAAATGTAAAATAGATAACTAGTGGGAAGCAGCCGCACAGCACAGGGGGATCAGCTCGGTGCTTTGTGACCACCTGGAGGGGTGGGATGGGGAGGGTGGGAGGGAGGGAGATGCAAGAGGGAAGAGAAATGGGAACGTATTGTATATGTATAGCTGATTCACTTTGTTGTGAGGCAGAAGCTAACACACTATTGTAGGGCAATTATACTTCAATAAAGATGTTAAAAAAAAAAAAAAGAAAGAAGATTGACTGCAAAAAGATGTAAGTGAATATTTTTAGTGATAGAAATGTCCTTTCATAATTTTGGTAATGATTATATGACTGCATGATTATATACATCTGTCCAAATGTATCAACATTTATGCTAAATATTATTGAATTTTATTGGTTGTCAAGGAGGCCACTCTAAAGTTGATAGAAAAAATTCTGGAGAGTAGGGCTAGAATTGTAGATTTGACTATCATTCGTATGGATGTAGCAGGGTTAAATTTCAGAATTTATTTATATAGTACACAACTAGAAGGTTTGAAGATCACCATTTGACTCGGGGATTTTTAAGACAGAAAGTTAAGTAGGATATGTGGACAACCAAAGACAATGAAAAAGACAATCCTCTAGTTTGCCTGACTTATCTGTGACCATCCATGGTCTCTCCAGGCTATCTAAATTGTTCAGCTTTCATAATTTGGAATAGAATATAAATTCAGGAATTAAAAATAAATACAAAATTCAACCCCCAGCCAAATAAATCCTAGATTTATCGTTGTAAACACAGCTAGCCGCACATTTTAGATATATTAACTGCACATTCATTGTTCTGAGATTGTTTTAGGTTGGAACGATTACTTAAAAATGAAACAAGAATTCCAATTTCTCCACATCCTTGCCAACACCTTTTTGTTTTGTTTTGTTTTATAACAGTCATCCTGACAGAATGGATTAAAGAATTAAATTTAAGACTTGAAACTAAAATTTCTTGAAGAAAACACAAGGAAATTTTTTATAACATTGGTCTTGGCAATGATTTTGTGGGTATGGTACCAAAGGCACAGGCAAGAAAAGCTTTTACTTCTTGAGATATACTAGTTTTAGACTTTTCCATATTTTTCTGACTTTCAGGAAGCTAGTCACACTATGAAATTATTCTAATAATTGATTTGCAATGCTCCATGTATCAAATGATTCATTCCAAATTTTTTCCTTTTCCCTCAGAATTTTTTCTTACATTTTAGGTAATTATTTTTAGCTAGAGTCTGGCTATGAGTAGAACTTTTCTAATGCCTCAGTACGGTATTATACCCATCTGCTAGAAATTCCTTGTCGTTGCCCAAGAAATAAATATTTTGTAAGTAAACAAAATACCTGTCCTGACACACAGAAGTAATATGACAGAAACAGTATAAGCTTGTGAGGTTAAACCTATGAAGACACACCAATATCTGAGCCCCCCTGAGTTTATTTACTGGTGACTAAAAGGAATATCATTTTGGTATTTGTCAAATTTTTTGATCCTGTGCCTCCTTTTCTCTCTTTTAGTAGAGAACCTATATGTTCAAAGTCTCACTGTCTTTAAAAATCCTCCTCAGAGGCTAAGACGTGAGAGAGATGCTTCTTTGCTATGCATATATTCATCACAGGAGAGATATGTCTCTTTGAGCATGAAGTGGTATGTCAGACCAATAATGTGAAACTTTTGCTTTTCTGCTTGAATTAAAGTATTGCTCGGGGCTCTTACCCCACTCAACAAAGCACAAGCTTTTATTTGGTATCATTTTTATTGCTGCTTTGCAAGTTCTATTTTATTCTTGAATAAGGAAGTCATGCTGTGAAGTAAAGACTCTGTTCACTTTAAAGTACCTAAAGCCTTTGGAAAATGGCTTTAAACCATGTTCTGCATCAGCTGAGCATGGTGGAATTTATACAATTGTCAAAGTCATGGATTTCACCTTAAACTCTAAGCAAATCGAGAGAGTTCCAGAAATAACCCAACAAAATTTTCTCCAAGTATATTATGCATCTTTGTACATACTCAATTCCATATTCATAAGACCCAGTTCCCCCCCCCCCCATGAAAAGGGTGAAAAACGGTCATTTAATTTATGATGTAGTAGAAACACCAGGAAACTCCTCAGTGGATGAGCTGGTCTCCTAAGATTCTGACTCTAACATGAATTTAGTATCTATGGCTTTAGGGAGTCAAAGAAGGTCTTGGAACCAGCAAGAAGGCTCTGAGAGCTAATGATTTTTAGAGCTTATTTTGTGCTGAGGTGTTTGAAAAGAGAAATTCAGTATCTTTTCCATCTAATACACTTTTAACAGTCAATATCTAAGACTGCTGAATTTTTTTTAAAAAAAATTCAACTTTCTATTTATCTTGCCCAATGACCCTGCAACAAAATACAGAGTGCTTTACAAGTAGTTTAGGTAGAGAAACTTTTGAAAACTGTCAGAAAAGGTATTATTTTTCTTTTGAGAATACTGGCCAGGTTGTACTTTAGTTGTAGTGGCTTCTTTTAAAGCTATAAACATGTTTGATAATAGGCTAATAATTAATATTACATTATCACACTTTAATAATAATTGATATTACTTTAATATCACATCTTAATATTTGGATGTATAAGTCTTCCAAAATATAATTGATTCAGAACAAAAGTTAAATATCAATTGTGATCATCTTTGGCTGTGTATCACAGATGCCCAGTTTCTTAGGTCACTTATAGTTTGCGGATGAGCATTTATGGCTGGCACAACTACTCACAAGCCAGGTCCCCCCTACTCTGGTTCTCTATTTTTTCTTAATTTATGGCTTGCTTCTCCAATGTTACAGGATGTTACTCTGTCTCCCAGTATCAGGTACGTGTTCCAGGCAAGAAGAAGAAATGCAATGGACAAATATGTCTACTATCTGAAGCATGAGAGAGCTACCACTTTGACATCATTACAGTTATACATGGATGTTATATGTATTGATATAATGTAGCAAAGTAATGATATATATTCATTATAGTTTTACAGAAATATAATAAATCAAAAATAGCTTTTTATGAAATTCTCCTCCTCCCAAAAAAATCTGATTATATTTTGTTCAGCAGATTACACCTCATACCCTCTCCATCTAAAAGCCTGAGAAATTAACTTTTTTGAAGAAGAAAAATAAGACTCAGTATTAGGTGTACAAGTGGCAATATGCCACATTATTAAAACTGTATATATGCTATAAACCTATTGGCATAATTATGGCTCAGTTTATGCTTGCAATAAATAATCTAATAAAATTAGTTTGTGATAATATGTAGTTTTTGATTTGAGAAAATAATTATTGTCAATGTAGGAAAAATATATTGATGGAAAGCAGTAAGGAGAATATTTATTGAAGAAGTATTGATTTAGTTGTATTTCCAAGGGATGCTGTTTATATTTTTATAGATACATGTGCTAAATAGACACCACAGTTAGTGAGGTAAAATTTTGCATATTTAGTGGTATTTGTTATTCAAACTTCCAACTGAAGCAAATTTTATCACTAGAAAAAAATCTTTATTGATGTAGAAGGACAAAAGATGCAGAAGCTAATAACATACAGTGTTTAAAAGTCTGTAGTATTTAATAACTGTAATCCCAGAGAACATCCTTCTCATATATACCTGTATGTTAATATCTATAAAGCATATTAATGTAATTTTTAATACATATTTACTAGAGCATATGTGTTTATGTTTATGCAATATTTCTTTAATTTTTTTCTTCCTTTGGCTATCCCCACACCCTGCATGCATTTCTGCTATGTAACTTTTTTTCCTCTCCACTGGATCATCCCCCCAAATAAGATTTTCCTTCATGGCCTAAAGCTTTCTATAGTTTTTGTCATGAACTTTATTTCCTCCCAATTCTCCATTTTAATAATTCTCACTTTGTCATCATCACTCTATCCATGAAATTCTTATTTCTAACACTCCTCCTAGCCAGGATACATGCATTCTTTTTTTCTTTTTTTCTCTTTTTATTTATTTTTAACATCTTTATTGGAGTATAATTGCTTTACAATGGTGTGTTAGTTTCTGCTGTATAACAAAATGTATCAGCTATACATATACATACATCCCCATATCTCCTCCCTCTTGTGTCTCCCTTCCACTCTCCCTATCCCACCCCTCCAAGTGGACACAAAGCACCAAGCTGATCTCCCTGTGCTATGCGGCTACTTCCCACTAGCTATCTATTTTACATTTGGTAGTGTATATATGTCAGTTCTTTCCTGTTACTCCTTGATATCTTGCCCTCTGTTTTAGAACAATAGACTTCAGCATCTGCTATGACATGAACCTCAATTCTAGACAGATTCAACATTTTCATCATGCTTATTATACCTATGCTAGAAAATAATGCTACAGGAAGTCTGTCAATCCATTAGCCCTCACTCACAGCTTCTTCAGAATGAATAGTGATAATTCTTCTCAGGCCAAGGCCAGGCTGAGTCAACCACTGTCCCTTCAAGTAATTGCTAGTCTATTCTCTAACCCATCTCTTTGATTTTTGAAATGTTTTTCTGTTAAGCCCAAGCAGCTTTCAGTCCTTGCTTTGATTTGACTACACATCTTGAGAAGAGGTGAAAAGTTCTTGCAGTCATTATCTCTTCATACTTAACATCCCCGATTCTCTTCTTTCTCCTCCTCCTCTTCCTTGCACTCTTCTCCTTCTCTGCCGTATTCTCCAATACTTCCTTTTAAATTTTCCCCACACTTTTTAGAAGTATTTTTTGCCCCATAACAGAAGAAACAATTTACCAGGTTTTTTTTTTCTTATATTGGAAAATGAGACAGAGGAATAGGAAGAGGGTAGCTTTCATTTGATACGAAAATATTGTGTTATTTCTCTTCACTTTTATATCTAAGCTTCTTAAATAAGTTTTCTTTACTGTCAGCTCCAATTTCTCATTGAATATTCCCTCCATAGTCCTATAGAATTTGATTTCCTTCCTAATAACAACATTCAAACTACTCTGTGACTTTGCCTGTAATTTTCTCCCACAAGATAACTGTCTTGTTTTATTTCATCTTTGAAATTTGCCATTCCTGACTATTGTCCTTCTTGAATCACCTTTCATGCTTTCTGTGATACTGTTTGCATTTTTCTCCATCTCTCTCTCTTTCTTCCCTTTGTCAGTGTCTGGCATCTCTCTGTTTTGGTTTTTCAGGAACATCTGCTGATACTAGTTAGTAGGTAACTTCCATATTTGAATCTCCAGCACAGTATCCCTGGCTTTTTTGTCTGTTTGTTTTTTACCTTGCTAACTTCTCTGCTTGAAAATATATTTATTATCTTTTTCATCCAAATTAATGATCCATCTGAATTTCTTTATTTTCATTAGCATCCCCCATACTCACCACATAGTGGGTGCTATAGATTTTTCTGTTTTCTGTTCCTTGGTGCTTTGAGGGTACAGACCTTCCTCCATTCAGCTACTAAATCATGTTTTATCTATCCCTACATCTTTAAGACTTAACTCCTCATTTGTATATCCATAGCTATTGCCTTATTCCAGGCCCTCCTCTTCTCGTGCAAGCATTACTCTATTAGCTTTCTCCATTGTTTCAGTTGATTCTTTATGATGAGGCAAGAATAACCTGTATTAAGTAGCAATATCATAACTGTACTCAATAACCATCTCCTCATTATCTATGATATCAAAACTGATCTTCTTTGGGAAGTTAGGACTCTATTACATATTTATTTACCATTTAAACTTTAGCTACAGATTAAGTATTACCAATTTGGACAAGAGAAGAGTTGTTATATTTTTGATACAGTTTAAAAGGACAATCTTTGATTTATGCTAATAGACTGAAAACTCTCTCATACTTTCTGGTACATTAACAAATCTAATTTCATCAATTTTGAAGTTACTCTCATTCTCTATTAAAAAGTATGGACAGCCCAATTTTTTACATTAATTACCAACTAATCCCATCCTCTCCATTTATAACTAATATATAACCTCACATTCTAATTCACCAAATTAAATAATTTCATATTTCAGGATTTACTCTCTTAAAGTTATACAATATGAACATCTGAGAAAACCCCTATCAGTTGCTTTATATTGGAAAACTTCCACTTACCATGCATAAGGGAGATAAAAAGAGGAAATGTTATCAAAATATCAAAAATTATGATGTTTTCTGTTTCCTAAGGTTATTATGATCTACAAAGCTTCATTATTCTGTTTATTTAAGAACACCACTAACAACTTTTCTATTTTAGCTGCTATTCCTTCTGCTCAGGGTACTGTCTGTCTGACAAGTAGTCGAAAAACCTCCCACAGCAGGGTGACACATGAAAGAGAAACTTCCTATGGTATCAATGACTTTAAAGGAACAGTTTGAACATAAATGGATTTGTGAAATTTTAGTCCATTGTAAGACTTAATTTCCTAGTGTGTAGGAGGTGGGAGAGAAGTATTTCTATCCATCATGCTGTACACTGGATGATGAGGTGTTAATTTAACACGTCATCGAACTCTTCAAAAGAGAATTATTACTTTGAAATTATCATTAGGTTGTTTTCAATTACCACATAGTCTTTGTGTTTAAAATCGAAAGAAATACTTAAACATTACATCGCCTTTGGTATAAATCCAGGGACATTTTAGCACTAAAGAAAAGTAACTACACCGTTTTCCTGATAAGTATGATTTTAAGTCTGACTCCTTTTACCTCTTTCTAGCTTTTCCTTCTCTGGTTATTTATCCAGACATATATCTATTGTGTAGGCCGATTATTCCAAACACTTGGTGGTAAGTCCCTTAACCGAGGAACCGAGGAGAAAGTTGCATTCTTTTCACATACCCAGATAACTGATGCTTGGACTCCTGCTGGCATGTGAGCTATCCCAAACAAACACATATGTTTTATGATATGGATATAGGCCGTAATACGACGCTTGGCAGCGACTGAGCACTAAATTGTAATGTGTTTTTCTTTACTCTTTCTTGTCTAAGTACTATTCCTCCTCCAGCTGGGATGTCTATAAAAATGAATATTACTAACTTGAAAATGTAGTGGTATAATTCACATGCCCTAGGGCCAATAGTAATTAAACAGTAAACTCCGTAGTGAGTGTAAATGAGAGAATGCTTGCATCAGTTAGCTTTTACTGTGTAACAAAACACCAAAGCTTAGCGGCTTAAAACACTAAACTCAAAATTCTGTTGATCAGCAGGTGGGCTAGGCTTAGATGCGCAGTGCTTCTTCAGTCCCTGCTAGGCTCACCTCTCTATCTGTCATCAGATAAAGTGGCTCTGCTTCTCTATTTGAGTGATGATTAGCCATGGAGACTGGAGAAACTGGGCCATGAGCCACCCTGCAGGCCAGCCTGGGCTTTCTCATGGGAAACTCAAAGTTACAAGAGCAACAGGACAAATCAAGTCCTAAAACATCAGCATTTTTCAAGTATCTGTGTCACGTATGTTAGGTTTTTTCATTAACCAAAGTAAGTTGCATTATGAACACTAGGAAAAAGAGGGAGGACCTATCCAAAGACTATAAAAATGGTTATACATTGAATGTTTGTGTCTCTCCACAAATTCATATGTTGACACCTAATCCCCAATATGATGTTATTTGGAAGTGGGTCCTTTAAGAGGTGATTAGGTCATGAGGGTGGAACCCTCACTAATGGCATTAGTGCCCTTATAAAAAAGACCTCAAAGAGCTCCCTTGCCCCTTCCACCACATTAGGACACAGCAAGAAGATGCCATCTATTAATCTGGAAGCAAGCTCTCACCAGGTATCAAATCTACAGGTGCCTTGATCTTGGACTTCCCAGTCTCCAGAACTGTGACAAATAAATGTGTGTTGCTTAAAAAAAAAAAAAAAAAGACTAGAATGAGTAAGGGAGGACTGACCCAAGGGGGAATGCAGGGAAGCAAGACAAACTTGGAGGCTATTACTACAACAATCTACCACATAGGTAATGAAAAATGACATGATATAATTGGTAGAGTTTATTTTAGTTTTAAAACCTAAAACATGAAGATTTTTTTCCACTAGCAGGATACTAAACATTCTCCCTTTTCCATGGGAACCCCAAACTCCTGGAGAGTATATAACATCCTGATATCCTATAGAATTTTCAGATTCGAAAGATAAACAATTACTAGTAACTATCTGGGGTGAATAATACAGCCCAGGAAACAAACAAACAAAAACGTTTGAGTAGGGAGGAGAAATAGGCATGAGTCATAAGCAAGACCTGGAGGGGCTCTTAATGAGGGGACCCTGGACTTTGATAGCACAAGCAACTTCGTAAGCTTTAGAGCGCTCCCCTAAATATAAAATACATTTTGTACACTTTCCCTATTGAGAAGAAGTTTGTGAAATTTCAATAAATCTTATAGGTATTTTTAAAAATTCTAAGTAAAAAAAAAACCAACCATTTTTAGATACTGTTATCTTTAGATTCCTGGGGGTTGAACCTCCTTCGCCCTTTACAATTAAGATTAAGTGACTTGCATAGAGAAAGTCAGGTAAAACTTCCCATCTACAGAACATCTAGATTATATCATCTGAGTATGCTATACAGTAAAACAAAATATCATAGCTTATTGATTAGAAGTAAGAGTCCTGCTGCCACAGAGTCTAGCTTCCTATCTCAGCCCCATTTACAAGCTGTATGACTTTAAGCAGGGCAGATATTCTCTTTAACCTTTATTTTCTTTATTAGATGGTAATAAAAGTACCTACTCCAAGGTTCTTTCAGGTTGAAATGAAGTCACATGTGGAAAGGCCTGAGCACTCAATAGATTTTATCTGCTATTGATGGCAAAATGCACTAAAAGGGCTTGAAGTAAAGCAATAACTGCAGACACATAATCTGTAGAAAATGCTACTGAACTTTCCAATTGTTCTCTCAAGAGTAGTCCTTTTATATGAGAAAATCAGACTAGTAAATGCCCTGTGATTTCATTTCCTTCAAACCCCATCTCATGGAAACTACCTTAAGAGGAAAAACTAAAATTTTATAAAAGAATTATAGTTTAAAGTGTTAGAATGTAAAATGCATTTCCAATGCTAATGTAACCTGCTAATTTAAAAATGTAAATATTTGATAAGAAATACTTTGTTTAATCTAGAGTCATGAGAAAAATGTAATGGCATTGGACAGAAGAACAGAGAGCTGTAACAACTGAGAAAGAGGGACACATGTAGAAATCTTTCAGTAAGACTAAAATTTTACTGTTCAAGGACAGTTCCCTTCAACAGGGACACAATACCATAAGCTCATAGTAGATAACTACACCCATAGTAGCTCTAAATCACATAATATACATGTGTTTTTAAAACTATGAATAAATGCAAGTATTTGATGCTGATCCTGAGATTTTTAAATCAATTAATAAAATGGAATGTGCCATGCTTTTCATTAGAAAAGTTAAAATTGAACTGAGAACTAGAAAATTATGATAAATTTTTCAGGTGAAAGTTGGAGTGAGTGGAATTAAATGTTCCAAAATTCCTGTGGCTTTCGTGTTTGAGGCACCAAATAAGGACAATTCTGACTAAAACAGCGGGGTGAGAAGGGAGCGTGGCCCTACATAAATCGGAAGAAGAGAGAGCCAGACAATTAAAGGGCTTGCAAACCAAGATAAATAGACCAAGATACATAGTATGTATAAAACTCTTTCCATTTAAACTTAGGAGCATACTTATTTAACTAACGAGAACATGCTGTATAGCACAGGGAAGTCAATGCACTGTGGTGACCCAAATGGGAAGGAAATCCGAAAGGGAGGGGATATATGTATATGTATGGCTGATTCATTTTGCTGTACAGTAGAAACTAACAACATTGTGAAGCAAGTGTACTCCAATAAAAATTAATTTAAAAAAATAAAATTTAAAAAAGAGGAAAGAGTTTTTAAAAAGAAGGATATCTGATTAGTGACTTAAGGAGACCATTCTGAATGGTACGTAGAGAAAAAAAGATGGCCGTTAATAATATTCAATAAAATTAGAAGAATTTTATGCTTTTGCAGTGTTGTTGAGAAAGTTGTGGTGGTTTTTATTAGGATGAAAACAATGGAAAGATCACTTTACCGTGAAAGGGACTTCATAACTCATCTGATGTGGTGACTGATGGAGAAGAAATCCTCATGATTCTCAGAGATCTGATTTGACCTACTGAGTGAGGTACCAAGATGGGAGAATATGGAGGAAGTGTAGATTTAGAGGAAAAAGAAGAAATCATGAAATTTGCTTTTGGATATATTCAGTTTGAGTTGCCTTTAAGAAGAAGGTTGAATAGGAACTAAAGGTGAGTCTTAAGAGCTGCACTATTTAAAGTTCCAGCAAAGAAAGATGACCTGAACATGGAGCTGGAAGGAAAGAGGAAGATAAGGAGGGAAATGTGAGACAAGTCAAGGAAAGAGTGTTTAAAACAGGACTGGATTTTCAAGTGTATTGAAGGTTGATAAAGTGTAAAATAACAAATGAAATGAAAAGTCACTATTGGATTTTGGGACAGAAGTCAATGGAATCTTGGAAAGAGCAACTTCCATCAAGTGTTGTGGGCAGAAGGCAGACTGAAGTGGGTTGAAGAGTACCTGAGGTATCAAGAAGCAGAGGCCACAATACAGAAAACCCTTTCCAGATGCTTTATTACAGTATGGAAGGGAGAAGAGAGATGAGAGGAGTTGGGGAGAGCTGAAATCAGTGCCAAGAGACTTAAAGATGGGAGTCACTGGCATGATTAAAGGTTAGTGGGAAATGTCTATTTACCAAGGGGTATAATGATGTAGCATACTGTACATTGGAAGATTGTCTTTGAAATGGAAGATGGGCAATTCCTTCAACGAAATAGAGCCAGAAGCGAGAAAGATTCAGATACAGGAATGCTTTTAGATATGATAGCAAGAGATAGATAAAATTTCTACTTAGAGTTGTTGTTTTTTTTTTCTCTATGATAATTGAAACAAGAGAAGAAAAAAAGATCAGAAATTGGAAGAGAGTAAAGAGCATATGAAAGATAAATAGCACAAAAAAAAGGAGAGTAAACTAGAGAAAAGCAGAAAAATTGCTGAGCAGGGTCGAAGATTTATAGGGCTATATGTATACCAGTTGCTGTTTTGCCTTTTTGTTTTTCATTATTAGAACTCAGCTTCTTGGATGAGGGTATTACAAGCATGGCCTAGTCTGTCATTGCCGAACATTTTTCCTGTTTCTGGACCTACAGATAAACTGCATTTTTAAGATTCTCTGCATCAAGTTGGGGCCATGCAACCAGTTCTCACAAATTAAATGTGAGAAGAAGTAATATATTATTTGGGGTACAAAGCAGTTAAGAAATGATGTGCTTTGGAGAAAGCACACATGCTGTTAGCAACCTGCATGGAAGGAGTTTGATTAGTCTCTGAAAAGACTGCATGAGGGAAAGTCTTTATTCTCCTTCTTCCATCAGACTGCATGGGACAGAGATGAGAACGTAATAAAATTTAATTGTGATTAACCACTGAGATCTGGTTTTTTTTTAAACAGGAATTGTTCTACCTTAACCAATACAGCAGCTGTAGCCTATCATAACATAATCTAATGTTAATGTTTAACCATATAGAATCCATGGGAAAATAGAAAGTTTAAGGTATTTTTAACAGACTAATTGCAAATAAAATCATGAAAACTATGCTGGGAAAGGGGAACTAAAGACAAAGGATTGATAATGGATATTTAATTAGTTGACAATCTTATTGAGTGACGAACAATTAGATTAGAGGAACTGGAGTATGGATAGATAGTAGGACATGGTCAAAATAAGGAATGCTTTCAGTAGTGATTTTAAAGAAGCTTCTGTATAACTTGATGAAAAAAATAATCCTTAGACTAACCAAGGGGATGTGTCAGATTGCTAAAAGTGATGTTCACATGAAAGCTGCTCCTAGGAAATCAGGAGTTATGAGGGACAGAGCAACAGCGGGAAAGTATTAAAGTTCTCAAAGAATGAAAAGATTTACTAGGAAAATGGAGTATGATACCAAAGGAAAAGCGCATGGTACTTGGTGGTGAGACCAGTGATGCTTAAAAGAAAACAAACATTTGTAGGACGTAGCGAGCACCTTTAGAAGAACTGGATCATCGGAAATATGCTCAGCATCATGAGGAGAACTCAGGAGCCCCAAAAGACACACACACAAGCATAAACATATTTTTAATTTAATTTTGACTGTCATTGGAGGAGAACATCATTACCTGTAGATATTCACTTTGGTCTGGAAGAGTGGTCCAGTATAAGACATAAAGTCAGTATTTTACATGGCCAATTAGTGGCAGTAACTGGAGTAAATATAGTACAGTTGTAGTAGAAAGCGAGCAAACAAGAGACATCTGGTCGTTCTCCTGACAAGAGGCATTGGCAGTTAGCCTGGAGCGTAATGATCTGAGAGACACATTATTGTAACATTTGTACAATATTCCCCTTTGGAAAGGAACTGCCTTTTATTGGTGGGGGGAGTCTTCTTAAATTCCGTGGAATAAAATGTGAAACCTTGAAATCAGGACTACTACAGAAATCTTCACCAAAATTAATAGACAAATATTAAATCTGTTTTGCTTGAGTAATGAGAAACTTTTTTAGAAGTGGGTGGGAGAGAGGAAAGTACAGAAGGGAGGAGGTTGGGCAAATGACATCTTAGGAAATTAGGTAAACATGCAGTGTGAAAGGCCAGGAGAACCCCAAAATGTTTGGTAGCCAAAAAATAAAAATAAATAAAAATAAAAACAACAATATGTAATATACAATTTAATTCTGTTTTGCTATTTTAATGTGATCCCTTTCCTCTGATTCTAAGATCTTCACTAAAGTCTTTTCATTAATACCCTGTATGAATGTGTATTTTTGCAAGTGAGTAGAATTTTAGGAAGAGCTTCATTTTCTCATCTTTGTCAATAAAAACATTTAGTCAAAAAAAAAAAAAAAAGCCATGGGAGTACCACTCTAGATAAAAAGGTCACCATGACAATGTGATCTTTCAGAATTCTTAAAAACCTTGAAGAGGAATTTGGATCTCTATGGATTGTAGAACTTGGATTCAAGCCAGTATCAAATATAAATCTGCAGGAGCAAAATGGGCCTCACTGGTATCTGACTTACGTAAATAGAATCACCTGAGCCATCATTGCAGGTTAGGACCTGCCCTCTTTTCATTGCCCCAACACTCCCTGTGGCCCCTGAATGCAGGTACCTCAATTACTACACACTACCACCTTATAAAGGTGTTACTATTATTATCCTTGCTTTGAAGGTAAGGAAATTTAAGCTTGGAAAAACTGAATAACTTGCCAAATTTTAGAAAGCTGGCAATTTACAAAGTCAAGCTATGAGCCAAAGTCTTCCTATCTCAAAATTCTTTTAGCTTAACTACTAAAGAGGTCCCTGAAACATTATTAAATACACATATGAAATCATAAGGAGTTTCAGTCTTACCATCATGTGAATTATATAAGACCATATTATATTATACACAGACAAGTTCTCGTTTACTGAGATACAAAATCAAGTGGAGGTTCACCTAATGTTCACTGCACATCCCCTGTGACCAACACTAGGCTAGAAACTTTAATATATGTTGTCTTTTATTCTGCCTATCTGCGAAGTCCTGGCCAATGGTTAATGGAATGTAAGCTTTCAGTTCTGTTGGTGCCGTTGGGGGGTGTTTATTGTTCTATTTAAAGATGCCTGTTGGAACAGCAGGTGCGAACTGTGGCTGAGGTACAACGTGAGTTAACTGGGTGTCACAGGACCATCAATATGCTGCTTTGAGTTCACTTAGCCACATATTAAACTTAAACCATTCTGAGACACCTCTAATATCACAGACATATATGTATCGGGTAAGCCTCAAGATGAAAACAGACTTCTTTTCAAAGTGTTGCATACATTTAATAAATATTTACTGACTGCATGCTATGTGCCAGGTACTATTCTAGGGTTGGAGACATAGCAATGAACTAAACAGACAAAAATTCTGCCTCTTGTAGCTTATATCCCAATGGACTTTATCTGTCTTAACTATATTTATTAAAGGACAGTACCATGACAGCAAACACACAAGCTCTGAAGCAATCACTTGTTCATCCTGGCAGCTTTTCTTAGATTTGATATTCTTAGCTATAAAATGAAGAATGTTACATTATATAAGGGACATTTGAAAGGTTAATTATAAAGAAATGTGTGTACATTTACTATGTGTGCAAGGACTTGCTTATCTTGATAGACATTATTTTTTGAGCTAATACTGAAGAACATTATGGATTCAGCGAAAACATGATTATTTCTATCATTAAAAATCCTTTTGTCATAGGTTCAAGTGGGCTATTCTCTGAAGAAATGTTTGCAACTTCTATTTATTTCATTTTAAAGATCCGTGATACATGACTCTCGCTGGACTCCCACAGGGCTAATATATTAGGAGTGGAAAACAGATTTTTCATAATTATAAGCAATTTGACAATAAAGACATTCAAGCAAAGGATACCAGACCTCCATTATCATGCACAGAGCATCTTATACTTGGAAGCAAAGCATGCTATGTGAAAAGGACTAAATGGTGATGACTCAGAAGTCCTAACTTTTATTCTTAACTATACCATTTAAAACCATGTGAGTCCCAAGAAATCACTTTCCCTCTCTGAAGCACTGTTTCCTCATCTGTAAATTGAGACCAGTGTTTCTGCTTCTACAGAATACAGAGCTGTTCTGAGGATTAGTTAAAAAATTATACAAAATTTATCTGAAAACTGCTCTTCAAATACGATTGCTTGGCTCACAGCAGGCATTCAATAAATGTGTACTGAATGGAGATTTTATTATCACTTTTGCATCCAGGACTGAGGTGTTTTAATTCATTGTAGACACAGAGAACTACTATTTGAAGGTAGAAAGGTGACTCATTTATATTTGACAGATAATCAGATTGCACTGGCCAGTGTAATTATATATCTTCGTGGGGAGCTAAATTTATCATGGAAGATGAAGGGCAACGTGCACAGCCTTTAGTCCGGCAGTGTGCACTAATCACAGAAATGGAAACCTGAACTCAGGTAAACGAAATACAGAAAAGGGAGCCAAGCTGGGCCATGTTTTCACCCCTGAAGCTCTAACCCTTCAGATAACTACTTTTAATAAATAGTCTGTAAATATTCAGTAAATATAAATACGTGAAAAGCTTCCACGGGTTTTAGGGGAATAGGAAAGCTATTTGGATCACATGTACCTAACACTAAAATCAATGAAAAGCATTTGCTAAAGCAATGGTTGTGATACTATTTCCAATTATATCACTACGGTTATCACATTGATTATATGCATGCATACATAATGAAAATAAGAAATCAAGCTGCCTAATCAGCAGTTGGATTTTTCATTGTAATTGCTTTCTTTACCAACCTGCTATTTTCTGTAGCTCCGCTAGGTTAATGTGGCATGTTTTTCCTGAGTGATATTCTCAAGCAGAATTTTGATGGCTAACATATTCAATTACTATAAAGTCACTACAGTAGTCTCAAGTCCCTAAACTCCTAAACTTCTAGAATTACGACCCCACCATGATCCTTAATAGGGATTTGCTATTTTCCCTCCAGATAATGCTCCTCTGAACTATCAAGAAAGAACCAACTTGAAATACAACACATTCAAAAGATCCCCTGAGTTGAAGTCACCTGCCACTGCTTCTCATACTGACTTTAGGGAACATGTTCCATCAGAGAGAGACCTCCTCAGGCACCAACTAGATGTTGGCAATTCTTCCTATTTGGTTTAACCTATTTCAATAATTATTATGTGACTTCTGGGTATAATGTTCTCCTTACCTTCTCAGAAAACTGCAACAGGAGATATTAATTCTGAGTGGTGGAATCTAGAGAAAGTTTATGATTGAAGAGAGTCATCCTGGCACATAAAAGATAGATTTGGGAAAGCAGATATGATTTATCAGAGAAGAGTGTAAACATTAGGAACAGTTAAGCAAAGGAGAGAAATACAGAGGTCCATGATATACTGAGGGTGGGTGGCTTAAAGTAAGGAGTTGTGTAATGAGGCTGAAAAGTCAGAGTGATGTAAAGGAGCAGTCTGTTTTCAGAAGAATAGTTAAAGGGAGCTTGTGCAGAAGTCATCTGAACTGAAACATAGGAAAAAAATAAATAAATAAAGAAGCGCCGGTTAGTCCAAGTGTGGTCTGTGGACCAGTGTGGATTGAGTGGATTTTACCATTCAATGAGATAAAAAATGGAAAATGAGAGTAAGTATTTAAAAACCTTTGTAGTACTTGACAGAGTATTGTTATGTCTATTCTTTTTTACTAAATAAACTTTTTATTTGAGATAATTATACATTTGCATACAGTTGTAAGAAACAATAGAGTGAAATCCCATGTGTACATTACCCAACCCAGCCATAATAACTTACAAAACTATAATACAATGTCATAACCAGAATAATGAAATTGGTAGTCAAAATACAGAACATGGGCTTCCCTGGTGGCGCAGTGGCTGAGAATCTGCCTGCCAATGCAGGGGACACGGGTTCGAACCCTGGTCTGGGAAGATCCCCCATGCCGCAGAGCAACTGGGCCCATGAACTACAACTACTGAGCCTGCGCGTCTGGAGCCTGTGCTCCGCAACAAGAGAGGCCGCGATAGTGAGAGGCCCGCGCACCGCGATGAAGAGTGGCCCCCGCTCGCCGCAACTAGAGAAAGCCCTCGCACAGAAATGAAGACCCAGCACAGCCATAAATAAATAAATAAATTTAAAAGTGCTTGCGCTACAGAACAATGTTTAAAAAAAAAAAATACAGAACATGTCCATCACACAAGGTTCCCACATGGTGCTTTTTTATATTCACACCCACTTCCCTCTTGTCCCTGCCTTCTCCTTAACCCCTGGCAACTACAAATTCGTTCTCCATTTTTGTCCCTATAGGCATGTTTTATAAATGTAATCCTACAGTATGTTAACTTTTGAAATTCTAATAATAAAAAATGGTGTTTGCATTCTATGCTTTTTATTTGATTTTTCTAATTTATTTTCATTGCATTTTACAAAAACACGGGTCCACAATAGACTTGGGAGAAAAGCACCATTCCCCTTTTAACCATGAATAATTTGAAAAGAACTGCTGTGGTGAAAAGTAGCATGTGAAAAGTGATAAGTGAGGATGTGTAGAAGTGACAAGGCAGCATAGTGTGCCTGACCAGATAAGTGTGCCTGACCAGATAAGTGTGCCTGAATGGCTGGGCTGCTTCTCAATTATTCATTAGCCATGAGGAACGAGCGAGAGTGTCCGTACCCCCTACTGCTTCCTTTCAGTTACCATCTTCCTCCGCCGCTGCTGCTGAGGTTCTCCCTGGAGGCTGTGTTCATTGACAACATCCTGGAGGTAATTCACACTGACAGTGACAACCTTAACAGCAACACTCAGGAAAGGCTCCCAATAGCAGCGATCACAGTGTTCTTCACCTACCTGGATTCGACTGCGCGTTCAACTCTCTTCTTCCCTGACTTCCATGATGTCAGTTTCTCTTGTTCTTTTCCTGTATCTCTGATACACCCTTGCTATTCTTTGTTTTGACTCCTCTTTCTAAAACTTGCCATTACATGTTCTGTCTCTGAAGTTACACCCATCTAACCAACTGGTTATAAATTTCTTATTGGTCATGGATCTCTTTGAAAATCTGAGAAAACCAGTATATGAGCAACCTCCCCTTTAAAAATGCCCATGGAACTACCATATGACCCAGAAATCCCACTACTGCGCATATACCCTGGGAAAACCATAATTCAAAAAGAGTCACATATCACAATGTTCACTGCAGCTCTACTTACAATAGCCAGCACATGGAACCAACCTAAATGTCCACTGATAGATGAGTGGATAAAGAAGATTTGGCACATATATACAATGGAATATTACTCATCCATAAAAAGAGATGAAATTGAGTTATTTGTAGTGAGGTGGATGGACCTAGAGTCTGTCATATAGAGTGAAGTCAGAAAGAGAAAAACAAATGCCGTATGCTCACTCATATATATGGAATCTAAAAAAAAAAAAAAAAAATGATACTGATGAACCTAGTGGCAGAGCAGGAATAAAGAGGTAGACATAGAGAATGGACTTGAGGACATGGGGTGGGAGGGTGAAGCTGGGGCGAAGTGAGAGTAGCATCGACATATATACACTACCGAATGTAAAAGAGTTGGCTGGTGGGAAGCAGCAGCATAGCACAGGGAGATCAGCTCAGTGCTTTGCGATGACCTAGAGGGGTGGGATAGGGAGGGTGGGATAGGGAGGCTCAAGAGGGAGGGGATATGGGGACATGTGTATGCATATGGCTGATTCGCTTTGTTGTGCAATAGAAACTAACACAGTATTGTGAACAAATTATACTCCAATAAAGATCTATTTAAAAAAAACAACTGGCCAAAAAAAAAAAAAAAAGAAATTGCTTGGATCAATCTTGTCTAGCCCTTTTGCAGGTATCTTCTACCCTGAGAAGAACATGTGAACCAAAATCAGTGAGGGCTAAGGAGTAGAGCCATAGTCACCAAGTCTGGGGCATCACTGAGCAAGTAGAATGATCATTCTATGAAGAAACGCCAAGCCACGCTGAGACTTAGACACGAAGGAGTCACCTCAGCAGTGATGAAAACCTTTGCTCTGCAGGAACAGCCTTTAGCAGTGGGTCCGTGGGTCACGAGGAATACTGGCAGAAAGGGTACGGAAAGCAGCTCTGTAACTTTCTGGGATGTAGGAGCTGAACACCATACACATCTGAGAAGTTTGTGAAAAAACTGGGGTGAGAAGAAAGGGGCAAGATACAAGGATAGACTTTGGACTGATTGCCATTGAGGGAATTGAGGAGATCAAAAGGAGTATTCGAAAAATAAAATGTATATGACTATTCGTATTTCAAGTTTTTAAGTCTCTACTAGCTATAAATAGATCATTAAAATATATATACAAAGAAGTAACTAAACAAAGACTTATTCTCCTGATCTTATGCTTAAATGAAAAATTAATAACCACTGATGAAAATATTCCAGAAAGTCAAAATTGGCAAATGAAAATTATAATTTAATTTTGCTCAAAATGATGAATGAAATTGTATTTATTTGCACTGAATAAAGAGTTGAATGGCAGTACACATATCATCTTTTCAGTATAATCAGAAAAACGTTCTCAATTTTACCAACACTGGTGAAAACACTGGTTTCAAACATACTGGGGAGCAAATGTGATCAGAGAAAACCTCTCTCAGTTCACTCTGCAATGTAAGCGTAATATGATATCTAAAATTCAGCAAGACTTCAAGTTGAAGCCATGTTGCTTTAACTTGCCATATAGCTTTTTGTCCTCAGGTCAACGGTGAGGTCACCTATGGCATGGCTTGCCTCTTTTCTATGCTAACTCCATATTTGATTTTAATGTAACCTTAACAAAATGGAAGATGTTTTCAGGTGTCTGCAATTCTCTGCCTGCCAAAGGCATTGATAAGACTGTATCACCATCAAACCTGGTGTATCCTGGGGTGTATCCCTAACACTGGAATATTTTATCTCCTCTTGCAGAGTAGTATTTCAGTCAAAGAGCTCTTAAGTTTATCAGCACCATCCATAAACCTGAATGCAGAGTTTTAAATAAAGAATACATTATTCATGTAATTAAAACATAGCCTAAAGTCAGTGGGTATCAAAGTACTAATTCTTGGGTCTCACCCCAACTTACTGAAGCAAAAACTCTGGGAGTGGAACCCAGAGTCTATGTTTTAACAAGCCCTCCAGGTGATTCTGTTGTACACTACAATTAAAAGTCCATTGGTCTAAGTAAACAATCTTCTAATTAAACCTTGCCATAAAAGAACTCCTTCTCATCAAATTGTTCTAAGAAGGGAATTTCTTTTTTTTTCTCACAATAAAAAATATAACTTCTACTTGAAGTTCCATCAAGTTCTTTAAGGCTTTTACTCTGGAAATCTAGGAAATTTCTACACATAAACATGACATATTATGCTCCCATTTTGTAAAAAGCAACATCTTTGATACAGAAACTAATTCAGTCTTGGCTCTAATGAAGCTGATGAAATTTAGAGTAGTAAACAAGATATAGTCCAGTAGTGTAAGCTGAGACTTTATGACATTATATACAAATGTTCCAAGCTATGATTTTAATGATATGTGGTGCTACTTTCATCTCCAGAGCCACAGAATCAGATATGTTAACAAATATTACAGATGCCCACCTAAACACAAAATACTCTGATTTCCTTTCATTTAAAGATGTACTTTTCAAAGAAAATTTTGACTCATTCAAACCTTTGATACTTTTCAAATTAATAAAGTGGTGTGAGAACACATGTAATTGTGTAAGCCCAGAAGCTGGCCACAAAGAGCAATATGGAAATTCCTATCCAGCTGCATGTTGAAAGATGTTTAGTGTCTTTCTCCATGACTAGTTTCAAAATACAATAAATGTCATCTTGGGAGTGTTGGTGGTAGGGCATCATGTGTCAAATGGCATCTCCTCTATTGTATTTATTTCTGCCAAGCCACAACTTGACTTAGCCACTTCAGAACAAACAGCTTCACCAAATTGTGCCAAATCATGTGGAGAATTTTTAGTTCAACTGCCTGATAAGCAAATTATAAGATGCTTTAAGGCAAGGATTGAGGCAAATCCAAGATTTAAGGGTCCAGCCTTGTTCAAATTGAGCTTATTTTTCACATGTGTTTTCAGGATGGATTGATACAAAGTACTCCTTTAGTTCTGCTGGCTCCATGCTTACATTGCTAAATCCCTGGCCAAAAAGAATTACTGCAGCTTTTTTGCAGCATTATATTTTGCATAGTGACTAAATCCAAAAGACGAGCTCTCTCCTTTCTTTCTTCCTTCCTTCCCTTCTCTCTTTTGACTTCGTCCAGTGTAAAAATATAGAGAAGTTCATTATTAAAATGTCATCATAACCCAAATGGTAGCCTGTATTTTTATTTAATCCAGTGGGAAAGCATTCTGGTTGTCATGAGATGGTAATACGAATGCTATTCTTGATCATGTACCACAGCATTTCATGATAACTTAATTTGTTTGGAGAGAAACAATGTATTAAAGGTAGATGCGCAAGGCTATATACCAGATTGTTAGCAGTTCTTATCCCTAGAGAATGGGATCCGGAGGAAGAGAACAGAGAAGGGAGAGGAGCATTTTATATGTTCACTTTATAAACTTTTGTATTGTCTCAAAAAAATTGTATAGGGAACATGCATTATTTTTATAAGAAAAATACCTGTAAAGATTTAAAAGTTCTTTGCTGAAAATAAGCCTGAAAATAGAAAAACAGAGTCTAAGAATTTTCAAATAAGAAGGCGTCTGTTAGAAAAAATTATTCATTTAAAGTGTATGCATAGATCCTTATGCTCACCCTTGTAGATTTCAGACCACTGATTAAAATCCAATACCTGTATATTCTGTTACAGTGTCCTTAACCACCTCCATAGGTTTTTCTTTGAGCTGAATTTCAATATAGCTAACTCCCCACTTGACACTTTCTCCTCAAAGGATATCACAAGGACACCCTAAAGTTAATGTGTTCATGATAGTACTTATTGAATTTTTCGCAGAGTTTCTCTGCCTTTGTTGACCATTTCATTTGAGAGCAACACTATTTACCAAATATTTTATTGTAAAATTTGTCTCTAAAATTTATCCATATTTTTCTTGACACCATTGACTTACTTCATTTCTTTTCTGAATTTCTGAAATAACTTTCTAACTGAACACCTAAAATTCAGTCCTTTATTCTTTCAATCCATTCTATATACAAACTTCAGAATTATTTTTATAACAGGCCAGATTTTATCATTGCACTCCTTTCTTAAGACCTTTAATGACGTCCCACTAATAAGATGCAATCCAAACTTCTCAACCTGGACACCCATGCATACCTTTCACCAAAGGACTCCTTTCCTTCCCTTTCTTTTCTCACACCTGTATAGGAGTTGTATCAGCGCTAAATGCATATTTGGGATTAAATTTTTAGCCCATCCTGTAAAGGCGTGCAAGTATTATGAGCTTATGGAATTGCATGCTACAATGAAGTCAATCTCCCTTCAACCAGGCTCTATCATCCACATAAAATTAGTTTTTTAAAAGACAAGCAGCAGTTCATATGGAGTAGAGTGTGTGTTCTCTATTTCAAGCAACTTAGTTTGAATCACAGAGGACTCAAATTTGAGGAAAATTACTTTACCTTCTAGGTTTCAGTTTTCTCAACTGTAAAAAAGAGGTGATAATAGAATCTACCACAGTGGGTTGAGGTAGAATGAAGATTAAAGGAGATACCACAATGTAAAGCAGTCAGGAAAGTCCCTGACACGTTTTCAACTGAGTAAATGTAACCTATTATACAAATTGCCTTTTTCTACTATGTAGTATTTTACTGACTCAATATTTCAAACACTAGTCTCTATTTCCACTAATTGATTTATTCAATGTATTCATTTTATACTCTGTTCCATGCGTTATACTAGCCACTGGGAAACTAAAGTGACACCTTAACACTCAAGACTCTGACTTTCTTAAAATTGACATTAAGATGTATAATGTGTCATCAGTAGTTACAGTCATTGTCTCTAATCTTTAAATAACCCTGAAAGTAGATTTCACCCATTATTAACAGAAGGGGATATTGAAGCTCTAATAATATAAATTAATTTAAGGTCGTACAGGTAATGAGTGGTAGAATTGAAAGATGATCCTAATTTGTTGTCTATCTCCCACCCCATCTTAAGCTCATATTGGCTACCACTACTATCTTTAGTAGATCATAAAGTATGATAAAGGTTTAGATATATTATTTCAAATCATCATAGCTGTAAGGTTAGCATTTCTCTTTCAAATTTAGTATAAAGAAATTGAGACAAAATTGAGGTGAATGTACCCCAAGAACTATTCATGAGTGAGAAGCAATGGCTAGATGTGCATACCAAAAGGAATGGGTCTTTTTAAAAGGATGCCAAAATAAAAAAACAGAAAGAAAAATGAGAAATAAATGACATAAGATACATAATCCAATTCCATTTATGCATTTAGATAAGTAAAAACATTAAACACACATGAAATAATATTCATTTTGTAAGAAAAGACACAAACAAAAAGATATCCATCCAGCATTGAAAACAGATTTCCTATAGGGCAAGGTTTAGTTAAAGTGATAAATGCAGACAAAGGGAATAAAACATAAACACAAGAAGGGTCTTGCAGGAACCAATGGGGGGTGTGTGTGTGTGTGTGTGTGTGTGTGTGTGTGTGCACGCGTGCGTAAGGGTGAGAGAGAGAGAGAAAAAGTTAGAAATTTACCTAAGAGAAAATATGTAGCCAGCATTAAATGTTCATTAAAATCGATTCCATGCTCTCCCCAAAATACAATTTTTCCGTTATGAACATTTAATTCTATGGGACATTTTAGTGCACAAAATAATGTGGTTTTGCAGTTTGATGATGAGACAAATAGGAATGTGTTAAGTAATTCTGGAAAATATTGATAGTTTCCATGTCTATTCCTCAGTATATATCATATATTTCTAGATAATTAACTTTGAAGAAGTTATTGAAAATACCAATCTAATAGAGATTTGTTATTTAATTTTTATTAATGGAACTCTAAATGATTTTTGTTTTCAAAAATTATCCCAAAATTTATATTTTTGTTGGCAAAATGTTATGGATATTATAGTCTTTTATACCTTAACTCAATGTTTTTAAAACTCTTCATTCAACAGACCTATTTTTAATAAATTATGTTCGACCCTCAATAGGTGATATAAATGAAAATGAATCTCCACCTGTATAGCCAGGTTCCCTTTTTTAGCCCATGAGAAGCCAGAGGAATATATATATTTCATAGGAATAAAAAAAATACAGGTTTATCAAATGACTTACTTTGAAAACAACTTTCCTAAACAAAATGCAGTATTAGTGTAGGAAAAAAATCCAAAAAATCTCTTTCACAGCTAACCTCACTTTACAATCAGACCCAGTAAGGATTTGATGAATGAATAAATGAATGAGTTCATGTAATAAAATGTTTCAAAGTATATACCATTTTTTCCTAAATGTTGGAATTTGGAAGTACTCTGAACAAATTGCATAAAACACAAAAAAGGTAAAAATAAGCTGAAAGGACAGCTGAATATATAACCTTCTTTCTAATCAACTGAATGTAATCTTATAAGATGCATTTGTGAATGAAGATTTTTTCTGTATTTATATTACTGCCTGAACTTAACACAGTAGGATAATTGCCCTGATATTTTCTCTTTTACAATACAGTTGGCCCTCCAAATCTACAGGTTCCACATCCATGGACTTAACCAACTATTGATCAAAAATATTTGGAAAAAAAATTCCAGAAAGTTCCAAAAAGCAAAACTTGAATTTTCCATATACAGGAGGATTTGTGTACGTTATACACAAATACTATGCCATTTTATATAAAGGACCTGAGCATCCTTGGAATTTGATGTCCAAGGAAGATTATTAACAATCCCCTGTGGATACAGAGGGACAACTGCATTATCTACCTATATCTACCTATTATTTACCTATATATCCACAAAAATATATCTATTTCTATATCTATATAGCTGTCCCATTTCAAATCAGTTTTAGAACAATGTCAGTTAAAAATAAATAATGTTATATGTAAACAATAATAATAATTATTATTTATTCACTGCTTATTGTAATTTATTTAGGCTCTGTCCATTTAGATGCACTACGCCACTTAATTCTTACTAAAAACCTTTGAGAAATGGATTCCATTATTCCTCTTTTACAGATAAGTAACTGCACCTTAATAAGATTAAATAACTTGATCATGTTTACTCTTAGAGGAATATAGGTTCTAAAAGAGCCACACTGGATTTTTAGTAAACACAAACACTAAGTAAATTTTATGGAGAAAAACCAAAGTGAATTCAGGATGTGTGAAACTTCAGGGAGATGAGGAAAATGTTAGAAAACAAAACAAAATAACCCATCATATTTATGAGATGGCTGTGCTTTTGTTATCAGGTTCTATAACGTTGGACTACTAGAGCCCCTCTGACGAAGACCACTAGGGACACACCTGCAGTCTAGAAAAATATTTTATTGCTCTGTGGCATCAAGGGAGACTGCATGCTGCAGGTCCTTGTAATATCCATGTAAGGGGGCAGGGGTAGGAAGGGTTTCTGGTAAGCTTGGGACTCGCCATGATGGATTCTAAGGAGGAGCTAGGACAGGAAAGATCCGCTCTGAATTGACTGCAATTTGTAAGGGGGAAGTAAGTAGCTTTGAGTTCAGGACCGGTTGCTGTTGTGAGGAGACAGAGACTAAAAACCGTGTATCACACTGACCTTGACTCAGAAGGGGAGACTAGCAAAGCAGGGAAATAGTCGTCTCAAAAAGGAAAGTCATTTTGACACTACGTAGCTGCAATGGGAGAAGTATTATTTCCTATGAAACTTCGCAGCTGCTTTTATCAATGTCTGTTATCACAGTCTGATTAATTGCAGGGCTGATTTTTACTGTCTCTGTATTGAGCAGATTTTTTACTCTTTTAGTTTCAGGCTGCTTTTTCCTTCTTCAGAACTCGCAATTTATTCATTATTTAAAACGTGGAGTCTGGAGCTAAAGAGGCTGGAAATGAATCCCAACCCTGTTACTTCCAGACTGGGTGAGTGTAGGAAAGTCACATAACCTCTTGGTGCTTCAGTTTTCTCTAAGATAAATATGGGTAAAATAATTACATCTTCCTCATATTGGAGACATAAATTCAGTGCAGTGTCTGGCATTTAGTAAATGTTATATAAGTATCGTTATTATTTTTGATGTTGTTATTGTTGTTATTTTAACCATATTCAACTGCAGGTAAAGTACTTCTTAATGCTCACAAAATACTTCGGACGCAAACAGTTTTTGCATTATGCATGGAAACACAACTCAATTCATTGTATATATAATGACCACAAAACGAATGTGAAAGGTAAAAACACAGATATCACAATGGATAGATCTTGAGCTTTCAATTTGTTCGTCTTTGCCGTCTTCCGAAGCAGAGTCTCACCGCCAGAGCATGTTATATATATTAACAATGTGAGTGCAAACTCTAACTAAAGCAGTGTGTCCGTGGCCTAATAAAAATTTAAGCAGGACTAGAACTCTTTTTATAGGTATAAAACTATGATTAAATTACACAGTCTATGGCTACTCATGAGCTTCACTACATTTCAGGTGAGAAAACTGAGGTTGTAAGAGATTACATGAATTTTACTTCCGTGTTCACATAGCCTCAATTTCTAACATATAAAAACAATGATAAGGCTCAGTACAGATATAAAAGCATCCTAAAATAAGAAAATTACAGGAAAAAATCTGTATAAGGTAAAACTGGATATCTTTGGGTCGAAATAGACCACGTAGTACTAATTTGGTAGTACAAAAAATAAATAACATGGAGTTAAAGAATAGACTTACTGTTTTGCCTAGACCTGGTGTGGTATGTATTCAAGATCAAAACCACCAACTGTATATAGGTTGGAAAATCTATACGTATTTAAAAGCATAAATAAGGCTACTCGGAATTGCATACAAATTTTTTTCTCAGATTTAATTTGTGCAAGATCTTCCAGAATAGAAAAATTTACAAACTGGATGATTAGACAAAATGTGTACTTGAAACATGAAAAAATTGTATCAAAATAAGGAAAGTGGAAACTGCATTGAATAGAATAATGACTACAGCATATGATGGAAATTTTCTTAATAGTACAAAATTTTGACATAAACTATTTCAAGACTTTAGGGGAGGATGGTGAGTATATATATATATATTACGACTGAATCTGTAGAACATAATTTAAAATGAGGCATATATTTGTCACTGCATTTGTTTTTTTCTTTCCTAACTCATTCTCAATGACTATTTCATACAAGTCAGATATTTCTCATAGCAGATATAAGGGCCATAAAGTAGACTTAATTCTTCCCCTCATTTTGTGCAGCCTTTGATTGTATTTGTACTTTCCAACCTCAGCTCATTTTTCCTCTTTTCAAGGAAATATTGAGATTGACTCATCAGATGAAAGAAATATTTTATGCTCTGATATCAAATCATGAAATCCTTAGATTTTGCCCTGTCAGTTCAAGAAGTTGGAAGAAAAGAGATCAGAACTATCTGTGATTGTGACAATCATTTAAGGAAGCACAAAGGGAATTACTCTTATTACATTTGCCACTTTTCAGGAATCCTTTCTTTTAAACATTACTGAAGATAATTTTCCACTACTTCCTCTTTTCTAAGATTTTTTCCCCTACTAAAAGGAAGATTTCTAGACGGCTCTACTTCTGAAAATATAGCAAAAAAACAGGGGGACTATTCTCTGATCTTCCTGTCTGAAGAAGAGATGACATCCTTCAAATGACCCCTGTGATTAGGGAAAATAAATGAGCATTACGCAACAGGCGTTCAAATACTCCATTTTCCTGTCATTATGGCATGCTAAGCTTAACATTTCTAATTATATACATAATTTTTATTCAAGACTCTTGTCCTTTAGTAAAAAAAAAATCTAGCTTTCCCAATCTTGGCTAGTAACAAAAAATACATATATTTTCATAATCTAATTCTAAATTAGATTAATTTAAAACCTACTGAATTATACTGAATAAAAGATTCCATTCATCCAACCTACCACCATATGAATTAAGCTTTTCCATATGAACTGTGATTATTTATCTTATTATAAATTTCTTTATACTTGTACTCTTCCTCAGGCCTGAAATTCTTATCTCCTTCTTATAAATCATTTTTACTCAACTTCATCCTCTTTGATTAAAGGTAAACTAAACTAAGCCAGTTTGACATGAAGAACTCTTAGTATCTTTTATTGGTAGATAACTAAAAATTATTTGAGATGGATATAGTTTAATGTGTCCCTACAACCTTGCTATCAAGTTATAATGAAAATAGTTCTCAGACCGAATTTCATCATATAGACAGACACTTATGAGGTAGATTTATCTTAAGAGTCACAGATAGTCATAACATGTGTTCTAAGTTAGGAAATCACATCTCTTTGGTGGTTTGGCTACCTGAACATAACTTTCATGAAATTGAAAGCAGAGGCACACCTGACAAGATTCCAGAAGTGGGATTCTGTGATCTTGATTATTGGCAATTGGCAAACCAAAATTCTGCATTTCAATTTCTAGATGTAGGATCTTTTATGGATCAAATTTTTGCTTTTTTTCCTACTGGCCTCCCTAGATGCATGCTTGTTCATGCAAGTTTGTTATTCATCTAGAGAATATTTTAGCCATTTTACGTCTGTCAGCTACCATAAATTTCAACAGAGAGAGATCCAGTTTCCAACATTTATTGGGCCGATCAAAAATAGACAACTTTTACCAGGTGACCAGCTCTGAATATAACTGGCCTTAGAGTATAGCTTACATCAACCCACGGTTTTTATATTGTGCTGTCCTGATTGCTGTATTTTAAATTAAATCACAGATTTTATAACATTCAGTTGGCATATTGTGAAGGAACACTTTTCTGTGGTAAAACAATGAAGTAAAGCAATTATTTATTATTTTACATAAATTCCTTTTTCATTATAGGGGTCAATTTGTGATTATATAGTTAAGGGCTCATCATCTATAATTATTAGGAATCACTAGAGTAGATTTTCCAGAGAGCCTATGCTTGAATGTTGAATGGCAATGCTGCAGTTGTATGGGGAAGAAAAAGGAGTCAGTCAGCTAATAAATGTCTGTAAAAGACTCACTGGTTTTACTACTTAGAGGTAGGGACTGGTAAAGGAGAAACTAAGAGATGAACTAAATCTGTTAGAGGTCCCAAGCAAGGGAATGGTGTGTTGGCAGTCTTGCCTTGATATGTAGCTGGACCTCAATCTGAAAACATAGCCTGGGACAGGGAACAAATGACTAAAATCTATAAGAACAGGCACTGTTGAAGAGGAAGACGGATCACGGAAACATAAAGGAGTCAAGCCAGAATGCCCAGGTCAGCCTCAGGCACAGTAACAATGACTGAGTACTTAGAAACCTATCAAACTTGAAGGGTGAGTAGAGGCAGCACGAAAGCAAGGATTTCTGTGTATGAAAAATGGTACAAATTCATTCAGATGAGCAGGTAGCTTTTCAGCTTTCTTTATCCTGATTACTGCCAGCATAATGTTTTCACTCTCTGATCTCAAAGTTTCCTCAAATGGCCTCTAAGAGAAAGCAAAATGGAATTAACAGCAATATGAAAACCCTGTTTTCTGCAAATGTGATTCTTCCATGCAGTCTCGTTAACCTTTACTAGCTTCTTTGAGATGGGGACTTTTAAGCAAAGACTAGAAGGGTGAAAGGAGTAAAGCCATATAGATATCTAGAGGGGGAAGTTTCAGACAAAGAGAATAGTCACGACGAAGTGAGGGGTTTGTCTGGAGTATCTGAGGAATTGGAAAAAAATCACTGTTTACCCAGTGGCATGAACGAGAGAGATTGTAGTGGGAGAAGCAGGACAGACGATTAAAGGGAGTCAATAATGTAAAGGCTTGCAGACCATGGTATGATCTTAATAGTTTTCTCAAAGAGCAACAGGGAAACATTGACACATTTGAAGGTAAGAATGACATGATTTACCTGGTCAATCTGACAAATATTGGAGAATAAACTTTAAGGGGGTGTGCATGGCAGGGATGGAATCATAGAGACAAGATAGGAGGCTATTGCAGAATCAAGTAAAAGATCATAATGAGATGGGTCAGGGTAGTAATAGGGTAGGTGGGGAGACACTGTCAGATTAAGGATTTATTTGAAAGTAGAGCCAACAGGAAATTTTGACAGACTGGTTTTGAGACAAAGAAAGAGAAATTAAGGGTAACTCCAAGTGCTGGTCCCCAGCAACTAGAAGTATTAAGTTACTATCAACTAAGATAGATGGGAAAGAATATGGGTAGAACAGCTTTTTTTTTTTTTTTTCCTTTTGGAATGGGGAGTGATGATCAAGTGTCCAATTTTAAATATATTTAAGTTTTAGAGGTGGAATTATCAGGTAGGCTGATGTATCTATGAATTTGGAAATAGAGGTCTGGGTATATTTGGGAATTAGCAAATAGATTTATTCATGTCATTTATAACAGATAGACTTTGCAGACATAAGATTATATGGGATTACCAAGGGAGTATAGATAGTTAAGAAATGGGGCTCCCAAACTGGTTCATTATGAAATTGGAAGAACAGGGGAATCACCATGGAGACTGAGCTATAGCAACAAGTGAATAAGATGGAAATCAGACAACAATGATGATAACATGATGGTCGCTCTGGAAGCCTAAGGAAGATAGTTTGTCAAGGGAAAAGAGTTATCAACAATGTCACATATGACCATTGAGCACTAAATGTTGTATTTAGTAGCACTAGAGTTCATTGGTGACAGTGAAAAAGCAGTTTCAGTCAAGAGATGAGAGTGGAAGACTGAATCACATAGAGTCAAGAGAAAATTGGAGGAAGAATAGAATCTACAGTAAAATATCACCTTATTTTGCTGTGAAGAGAACCAAAAAAATGGGGTAGTAGGTATCCAGGGAAGTGGGGTCAAGATAAGTTTGTTTTTAATGGGAGACATAACATCATTTTGTATGACTAAAGAAACAATTTAGTAGAGAAGTGAAAAATGAGGATATAAGTAAGATGGAGAGAAATTGCTAGAGCAATGTTCTTGAGTAGGTGTGATCAAGGTTACAAGTGTAAGTATTAGGCTTTTGACAGGAATGTAAACAGCTAATCTATAGCAAGAAGAAAAGCATGGTTTCCTCTCTGGTTAGATGTTGGAGGAGCCTGCAGAAATGATAGTTTGATTACTTAATTTTGTGCATTATTAATCATGATAAGGTTGAGGATGGTGGAGGAGGTATTAAAGAGAAGAGCAGGTATCAGAGAGTCATCTAGGAGAGTGGACCAGTGAGTGAATGAGGGGAATATAGAATGACTGCAGGACAGCATTAAAGTCAACGTAAGGTCTAAGATCAAGAATTTCAAGTGCAAAGAGTCGTTGTGGTTGTATGTTTTCCCACAGCTACATTAAGCTCTAGATGAAAGGATGAGGCAGGCAGAGAGTTGGATTTCAACAGGATTGTGGTTTTGTCAAGTGAGTGTGTTGAGGAATGAGAGAGGCAGGGAAGTTGAGGTGTAAGTAAGATAGTTTTACAATGATTGATCATGGGCTTAAAACTTGTTAAGGTCAGAAGAAAGGACGTCGATGGGTTGAGGGACAGCGGAAAGCCGACAGGAACACATCAATGGCATCCTGGCAAAGGAAATTCACATGAATCAAAGGAGGTGATGATCAGAGAGAGGGCTTCAAAGAACAGAGATAGTGAAGGGCTGAAATTTTGAGAGCAACAAGGGTAGGACAGAAGTGAGTGGCAAAGTAGGGTAAAGGTGGAAGTGAAGGTGGACAAGAGTTCAATAAAATATAATTCTAGAAGAATCATCTTGGTATCATGACGTCACTAAGCGTTTTAGGGAGGAATATATGAGAATAACCTGAAAGCCAGCAAAAGGTACATGGAGCCATCTATCCCACACTGAGTCATTGACTTTTAATTACTCAGTTTGCTTAAAAGCGATTGTTTTACATAGTGCTCCTGTAAGAAGATAGAATTACAAAACTAAGTATCAATAACAGCTTCATGCACAGAGGCTTATCTTATATTTTTTAAATGTTTTATCTCACTCTTGCTACATTTCTTCAAGCACCTTCAATATTATTTTCAACTCTGCTTTCCTGAACTTTAAGCCTTCTTATAGTTCAAATGGTTTCCACATCATTTAATAGCTTGCTATGAATGACTCTGCTTTTCTAACCTGTTTAGTTAAAAACTGATTCTGTTGATCCATTTTTCTCAGCGCTTGGTTTCTTGCTTCCACAGTTGCTTTTTGCTCGCCTCACCTCTCTGATCCTGTCGGCAACAGAGCAAGGCTAAGACGGAAGACGCACAGAGTTCACATTCACACTCCTTTTCCTTGAATCCTGGTTTATTTCCAGCCACCTACTCCCTCACTGCAGTTCACAGTAATTTAATCTCACTCTACACGAAGAAAGTGAATTTTCCAGTTTAATTTAAAGTATATAAGATTAGAAATAAGAAAAACTATACAATTAAAAAGAAGAAAAGTGTAGCCAATTCAATAAAAGAAATTGACACCTCAGAGGGCAAATAAGAAACTCAGATCTTGCCCCACAGTGTTCTATTTTCTTCCAAAATGAGGCCCTGCTGTAGATTTCACTTCTCCATTGGGAAATAAGTTTCCCTTTCTAGAAGAACAAATATATGATATGTGGTTGACAAGCTGCCCAATAACCCATAGCTATTTATTGCCAAGAATTCCATGCAAAGCAGTCTAACACAATCACTGCTCAAGATTCCGTGTACTGTAAGATTGACGAGCTTTTTTGGAGAGCTTCCTAAAAATACAGAGGCGTGATGTTTAATATATGCAGCCAATTTCTATTCCTGGAGAGTTCCCCAGTTACCTGGCTTGATCATTCTGCACTCTAAAATACATAGCAAACCCTCAAGAGTAATTCATAATAAATTCTTTAGCTCAAATCAATAGCATATATTTTAAAATATTCTCCTCTCTCTCATTTCTTAATTTTGCATAGCTTAAAGCTGTATAGTTCCATATTTGTCTATCTACAAAATAATGCCACTCTCTTCATGGCTTTTGCCCCAGAATACCTCTCTGTGCTTTCCTTTCTCATCATTTCCAACAGAGCTCTTTATCCTCCTCTCCTCTTTAGTTTTATTAATGAATTAAATTTGAACCTTTCAAATGACTTCTTACATCTCCATTAGAAAACTTCATTCTGATGACACCACCATGACTTATTTCACATTTTTCTGATTTAACTGTTCTCTTTTCCTCAGAAAATTACCTAAAGTTATGATATGAACCTCTATTCTGTGTGCGCAGGTGGAGGAGAAGACTCATGGGTGCAAATGGGGTAGTGATAGTTTCCTGACTCTATTATCACAGCAGCTATACCTAGAATTTGGATGAAATGCTAAACCTAGAGGCTAAATATCCTCCTCCTTAGTTCTTGGCTTTATTAGAGAAGAATCATCTATACTTTGAACAAAAGAGGGGAAGTCAATAAAATTAGAAATATTACCATGGGCACATGTACATCCATATAAACATGCATTAATTTCTCTTCTTGTGAGGTAAGAAATGGTCCCATTATTGTTTTGACCCACTGCTTCCCCCACCCCAATAATAATACAAAGAAAAAAGGAACCAACATCTTAGTTTTTCATCTTATTTAACTATAGTTATTTATAAAACAGAACTTACTCCCTCATATAGTTAGAAAAACAGGTAACTAAACAGTTCTCTCTCATGATAACACAGAGTTAACTGGCAGCAAAGCCCTTTAAGCTTTCGTGAAGATGGAGGACCTCCTCTCTGCACTGGAACCCTTCTGCTTGCTGGGGAGGAAAGAAGCCATTCATCCACTATTTTAAATGTGACTCTGGCTGAGAGTTGCTAGAGCAGAAGCTGAATTCTTCTTCCATATTCTCATTTTTCTTACACAGAAAATTAATATTGCTCCCACTTTATTATCTTTTCTTTACAAACATTTTGGACAAGTGAGGCAGAGAATAACAGTTTGCACCTGCTGGAGGGGAAGGGCCTATATCTTGTGATCTTAAATTTTGAACTACTTTTAGGATGGAAAGTGGCTTTGAGTCTGTAAGTTTACTTTAGTTAGCTTTTTTTTTTTTTTAATTTGAGGCTGAATATAGTTTTTAAATGTACATGCTTATTCTTTTTTTTTTTTAATTTATTTATTTTTATTTATTTATGACTGTGTTGGGTCTTCGTTTCTGTGTGAGGGCTTTCTATAGTTGTGGCAAGCAGGGGCCACTCTTCATCGCGGTGCGCGGGCCTCTCACTATCGTGGCCTCTCTTGCTGCGGAACACAGGCTCCAGACGCGCAGGCTCAGTAGTTGTGGCGCACGGGCTTAGCTGCTCTGAGGCATGTGGGATCTTCCTGGACCAGGGCTCGAACCTGTGTCCCCTGCATTGGCAGGCAGATTCTCAACCACTGCGCCACCAGGGAAGCCCCATGCTTATTCTTATAAATACATCTGTCTCTCTTATTGATGATTGGCTTCTAGCTGTTTTTCTAATAAATCCATAGATTTTTTTTAGAAGTGAAAATGAATTGCTTATCATTCAATATATATTTACATATAAATAGGGAACAATTATGGAACACATTAGTTAGATGCATTAAAAATGTTTTTTATATTGTCTTGATATCTGAGTGATATAGTAGCTTGATTTTTAAAAGGTATGAATTTGCATAAATTCCCATTAATTAAAATGGTTGATGGATATATTTGTTATCTGTTGCTGCATAACAAATTACCCCACAATTTAGCAGCTTAAAATAATAAACATTTATTATCTCTCACAGTTTCTGAGGATCAGGAATGTGGGAATGGCTTAGCTGAATTCTGCCTCATGATTTCTCATGTGATTTCACTCAAACTACGCACCAGTGCTGCAGTCATCCTAAAAGTGGCCTGGGACAGGAGAACCTACTTGTAAGCCCACTCACATGTCTGTTGGCAAGGCAACACGTTCCCACATGGCTATTCACCAGAGAGTTCAGCTCTTCCTCCTGTCAGCCTCTCTATAAGGCCTCTTAAAACATGGCAGTTTGCTTCCTCCAGAGAGAGGGAGAGGGAGGGAAAGATCCCCAGATGGAAACCACAGTCTTTTATAACCTGAGTTCAAAAGTAATAAAGTATTATGAAAGTATATACTATATGTACAGTGTGGGAGAATACTGTACAAGACTATGGATACCAAAAGGTAGGGATCATGGGGCCATTTTGAAGGCTGGCTACTAGAGTCAGATATATTGCTAAACCTGTTTTATTTACTTTTGAAATTAGGTAATTTGTACTTATGACAAAAAGTAGCAAAATAAAACTTTGTGTATGCATGATTAAACAAATAAGTGAAGTTAGATTAAAACATGCTTACATGCAATAAGTGCATTTATTTAGCATGCAACAAATTTTAAATGGTTATAAATGGATATACATGTAATCGATAAACTTCATCCACAATTTTAAATTTGTTTTTGAATAGAAATTAAATTACTTATTTGAAATCATTAAAATAGAATTATATGAAATGCAGACCACGTACATGGATTCTAGGTGACTCAAACTTTCTAAACTGTATAAGGGTTGATATGCTCAAGAACTTGAAAACTCAGATTTTCTAAACTCTCTGGGCAGCAGAAATAGCCCATTTGTTTGTCCTTAATAAGATTAGCACTCCCCTCTTGCTTAAAGACAATTCAGAAGCTTCTTTCTGTCTTGCAAGTCAGGTGGCACTCCTCTCTGGATTTACAGCCACCTTCAGTGCTGGCCACCAGCCCCATAACTAAGGTCAAATCAAAATGTAACAGAGCCAGGAACTGCTGGGCCTATTAAGTAAGAAAAGGCACTATAAATTGAAGGAGCTGTAGGACCCAGCCAATGTGTACTAGGAGAATATAAATGGATAAGATCTTAAGAGCTGGAATATGGGGGATGGAATACAAATTTAGATAAGAGAGAATTCATTGATATGGAATTGCTCTCTTTTAATACAGGATTTAACACCCTGCATCCGCCAAGGAGATAGTGCTAATAAGTGGCTAATTTGACTCCTAGATGCTTGGAAAAATCAATGGCTTTCCCAAAATGAAGTAAAAATGCAAGAGTTACCATGGAAAATGGTGGAGGTCAGGATAAAATAGCTCAGAGAAGTGACAAGTTAGGGTGGATAGACTATGTAGTTCAGAGAAGCCACTAGCTAACTATACTCTCTAAGAGGAACTAGAAAATACTGTTTATGAAAACAATAAAGAATATCCTGTTGATTCACTTTGCTGTACACCTGAAACTAACACAACATTGTAAATCAACTACACTACAATAAAAATTTTTAAAAATAATAGTTTGCTTCTACAGAATAAAGGTAAGTACAAATATGAAAAGAAAAAAAAAAAAAGAAAAAAGAATATCTTGATGAGAAGGGCACCAGCGATTCTGAGAAGCTAAATAGTTAATGTCTTCCGTGTTCTGTGGCTTAAAAGGGACGATACTGCTACAGATACTGACTCCCTGATAGTAAGAGAGGGTGATAAAATCTGAACATATTAGGGCCCGGTGGTGAAGCATAATCAATAAGAACAGCAAGGTCAGAGTGGCAGCCAGTGGAGACAGATGTGTGAAGAGATATAAAGATGGTTACTAAATCAAAATGTCACGGAGACAGCCAAAAATGCTATTTCTCAATCTATGTAATCAAAATAATAAAGTATGGATGGTGTGGAGGTGGAGGGCAGCTGGTACAATAAAAAAATAATTATCCTTTCTCAGATTCTGGACTTGAGTCAGTCTTCAAACCTGATATAGCACTGACTGATGGAAAGACCAAGTTTGCAAGAGAAAGGAAACTGTAATACAACCAGTGCATACAGTTATGATGCATCCAATCCTCCCACAAGGAGACCTATGTCCATTCACTTGAATAAAAAAATACACTAGAGAAATGGGAATACATAGATATTTCAGGAACTGCTGGGAAACAGAGACCAAGTTGACACTGATAACCTGTGGCCTCAGCGTCACCATGGCACTCCTCTTAGAGTGGATGCATATTAGAACAGATGAGAAATTGAATCTATCTAAGTACCTACGTTTCTACTGAGTCCATGAACCCATTTGCTGGTTATTTCAGCAGTATGTATAATTGGAATGGATATTCACAGTTATTGCCAGAACTCCCACATGTGTTCCTCGGCCTGTGGGTAATAGCTATAATACAGGAGAGGTCAAGCAGAAACATCTGAATCTGCCCAGCTAAGAGAGTAAATAAAATTTTCCAAAAAACCTCATCTGAAGGCAAAAATTAATGACACTTTTAAATATCTAAACAATGCAGAGGTAGTGAACCTCATTACATACCCATTTAACTCATCATTTATAAAAGGATTTATCTGGCACTTATAAATCAGATGGATTCTGGAGGATTATACTGTATTATTGCAAACTCTGCAAAAGCATAGAGTAGCCCCAACTATAGCTGCTGTGCTAGATATAATATCTTTATTAGAGCAATTAATAAGGTCTCAGGAATGTATATGTAGCAATTACCAGGTGAAGGTGTTCTTTTCCATCTCTATCATGAGGGAGGGTCAAAGTAGTTTATATTCACAGATTATTCCCAGAGCTACGTTAACTCCCTCTTTCTCTGTCAGTCATACTATAATTTCAAGGGACCTGGAGCTCCTAAACATTCTATAGAAATTCCCATTGGTTTACAACTCCAATAATATTGTATTGTTCAGAAGAGAGGGGTAAGAAAGGGTGGGTACATTAGTGGACTTGTAATGTGCAAGCACTGTAGAAGATGTGAGACGAACACTCTGAGAATTCAAGGGCCTTCCACACCGGTGAGGTATTGAAGAGTCCGGTGGTCTGGGGCATGCCCAGATTTCCCCTCCAAAATAAAGGACAACTTATGTTTTAAGTCTCTCATATCTCCCACTACTAAAAAGGGAGCACAATTCCTAGCAGGCATCTTTAGGTTCTGGAGTCAGGATACTCCACACTTGGAATACTGTTTTGTCCCTTTTACCATGTGACATGGAAAGTTTACCTTCTGATTTGAGCTCTGAGCAGGAAAGGGCCCTGCAACATATCTATGCCGTGGTGCAATTGGCCCTACTTCTTGGGCCATGTGACCTAGGAAACTCTATAATAGTCAGGGCATCTGTGGTGACAAAGGGTGTGACCCTTTGGTAGAGTTTAGGGAAATCCCCAATAAAAGAACAACAACACAGACCCCTACGATACTGGAAGAAATTCCTATCATCTATAACAAAGAATTATACACTACTTTACAAAAATATCTGCCAGAATGCTACAAGGTTCTGGCACAGGAATCCCAGTTGGCTATCAGATATCACATGACTACATGTCTAGAACCACACATCATGAGCTGAGGTCTCTCAGACAACTCAAGTCATTAGATTGGACAGGCTCAGCAGTAATAATCATAAAAAGTAATATACCCAGTTATAGGTACATCTAGTACAAGAGGACGAGATTAGGCTGCAGGAGCAGGTGGCCCAAACCCCCCTGTTGTCACCATTATTGCACCATTGCCTCTCGCTCAGTGTAAATCTATATCAACATGTGGGTACTTCATCATGGGAACCACTGGCCCGAAAATTTGCCACACTCCTCAGAATGCAAATAAAATGGCCATTGAAGACAATAACTGAAATATCTGCTTGGAGATGGTGGCTGGGAGAATGGAGCACCATTCTCCAGGATGTAGTGTACAGTCTAAATCAATAATCATTTTATAGTGTTGTGTCCTCAAGAGGTAAAATATGTAAGTCTGAGCACGTAAGGTTCAACTTGGAGTGACTTTTCTTACCATCATTTCTAGTGACTCATTTGGGAATTTGTGCTTTCTATCCCCAAAAATCTGATATGAACATCTAGATATCTTGGTTCCAAGAAGGAAAACTCTTCTCCAGGAAATAGCAAAAGAACCACTAAACTTTTAGCCCTGCCTTTCGCCTACTTTGGCTCCTTGTGCCATGAGACAATCACGTAAGGAAAGAAGTCACATTCTGGTATGAACAATTGACCACGATAATCAGGAGGAGATAAAGTTGGCAAAAGTAGCAGTGAAGAATGCATTTGGCATCTCTTGGTATTTCTCTGTGATTTTTGATGCTAAGTGACAGGTACAGCAGTCACAGATTGAGAATTACATAGTATGAAGGGATTTAGTGATGAGTGTTTGGGTCACCCTAATGCTTTAGCCACCAAGACATTCAGAGGAGCTCTTTAAAGTGAGAGGAATCTAGAAGGGTAATAGGGGAGGGAGGTGACAAATATCAGTTGTGGCCCAGACACGAGCTACAGTGTAAGGGGCTGTAGGGGCTGTAGTTTGTTCCACTAACCTTCCCCTTGAACGTTTCTCCAGGAAAAGAACAAACAACATTCTGCAAGTTTCCAGATGGGATTAACCTTTTATATAAAGCAGGTAGATCAGAGCAGCATAAGGATGGATGGCGGTGGATGCCATGGGGTACCGTACAAGTGCCCCCACATTACTTTCAGGACGGAGACATGCATTCTTCCAGCAGCCAAGAGAATTACCTTCTGACAGCTCACAGCCTAGTTCCTCCAAACAAATTTCCCTCTGCTGTGAGTATCTGCCTGACCCAAGGCTGTGCCTTCTTCAGGTCAATGCAAGGACACAAAGGCCCAGCTCACTATTTAGGGCAACTCTGAAGGGCCATCCTGGACTCAGGTCTCCTGATCAGCAGTGGCCTTTATTGTTACATCATCACAGTCCCAAGTCCCTCCCTGCCTCTCCTCACTCTGACACACGTGCTCCTGAAACTATGCCCCCGTATACCTTCTCCCCACATAACTTGATTTCAGAGTTTGCTTCTTGGGAATTTGATTTTAAGATGGTAAAATTTTTACTTTCGTTTACTATTCCATGCAGGACGTGTAAAAAAAATTTTTTTTAAATGCGAATGGATTTTGAGTTTAAATTTATCTATGTATCACTCAGGCCCTTTCCCCTGCAATAAGAGCTCTAGGTCATGGCAAACTTCCTTACTGCTTCTCCTAGTCACTGGGTAGGATTTTCTTAGGCTACTGACACCTTGTTTTGAATGGGAAGGTTTTCAAGGCTTTCAGCTTTCCTCTTCTTAAACTCATCTGGGTCTGAGGTCATATCTTTCATCCCAAGTAGGCTTCCAAACTTCTTTTTCAAGCCTCTAGGACTTCGAACCAGTTCCCAGACCTCTGGATTATTTTGGCAACATCTCAAAATTCTGGCTATGGCTGTGCTTTTAATTCCAAGGTTATTTCTGGGACCTGTAGATTTCCCTTTCCTTTGATGAACCTGCTCTCTATAAAACAGTTTTTGTTTTGTTATATGCAGATACCTTATACATTACTGACAAAAGAAGTGATCTTTACCTGCTCAGTTGGCCATGTAGATGGAAATCAGAACACTCTCCTATTCAGAGTTTAGCATATAGCAAGTCAGAGAGTAATATTTAATGAACATAAAATAATTCGGAAAACAGTTTTATATAAAGCAAATGTCACCACTTTGACCCATTTCCCCAACAGAACATTGTGCAAGAAAATCTGGTATTTAAAAACACACATTTATATGTCCATCTATGTCTTAGTCTGTTTGGGCTGCTATAACTGAACACCATAGGCTGGTTTATAAACAACAGAAATTTATTTTTCGCAGTTCTGGAGGTTGGCAGTTTCAGTGTCTCACAAGGGCCTGCTTCATGGTTCATAGCCTGTAGTCTTTCTCTCTGTGTTCTTACAGGACAGAAGGCCAAGAGGGAACTCTCTGGGGGTCTCTCTTAAAAGGTCAATAATCCTATTCATGAGGATTCCACCTTTGTGATCTAATCACCTCCCAAAGTCCCATCTCCAAATAGGACTAGGCTTCAACACATGAATTTTGGAGTGACACAAACATTCAGACTATGGCAATGAATGCATGCATATTTTTACAAAATAAGGTATTTCAATTTTTTCTTTTCCTGTGATTGATTTCATAATGTGATTTCAGTTTCTTCAACATGGTGATAGATTTCAAGATCATTGAAATATTTAATCTATTTAGATTTGCAAACTAAAAAAATAGAAAATAGACTCAGTTCTTGTTACATATACAAAGAACTGTGCAAACAAAGAGTCTGATTAAATATTTTAGAGGAAAATATGATGTACCATACAGCAATGTTTGCTATTATTCATAAGAAAGAAAACAAAACTGGACAGTTTGTAGGCTTTAGAGTCAGAACACCTAAATCCAAGTTCTGACCCTCTCTTTAATTAGTGTGCTGATCTTAGGAACATCATCAAACTTAGATTAGCAAAGGTCTCTCATCTGGGAAATGGGACCAGTAACTTAAGTAAGTCATAGTGTCATAAGGAACCAATTAATATGAAGATTGTGAAATCATTATAAAATAACATCTGAAATTTAATCTTCATCATCATCATCCTATTGGTCACTATACTTTTAAACAAAGTATAATTTCTGATATGGACAAATAATAAATTAAATTTTCTAGAAATGTATGCAACTATACTTTGAAAGTTGAAATGGGAGTGCTATGTACAAATGAGAAAGCTTTGTGAAAATTAATTAATTAAAAGATCATCTATTAATCATTTATATTGGATAATAACATCATAAGTAAATCCTGGTAATCTGCTTGTCCTATTCTATAGAAATGCTGTGCCTAGATCTATGACTTAAATACTTAAGTTGTAAATAATCATGACATTTAACTACATTACTGTTTATAAAACTAAATAACAATTAAAATAACTGGAGAATTCAAAAATTAAAAAATCAAACATAAGCATCTATCACAAATAACAGCTGCAGTAAGGTCTGCCACCAAACCCTTTCCCACAATAGCAATTATAGAAACAACTTAAAAATACATAGAATTAGAGAGGCTTCAGAGAGAAAATTTAACTTTAACACTAATGTATCAGAATGGAATTACCTTACACACAAAGTAGATACCCTGCCATGAGATTCGATTATAACTTTTTGTGATGATCTATCACTGAGGGTAATTTAATATAACATTAAATATTGAATTCTTATTACTAACACTCCTAGTTTAATTTTATGCTCACCAAGAAACCTTCAAATATGAAGTTTGGTATTTTCTACTCAGTACCTATAAGAAGAGATTCTGTATTGGATTATCTTTTCTATGTTGTTTTTCCCACTGTAAACTAATTGTATTGTTATTCTGTTCAATTACATCAAGCTTGGTTAATATGCGACTATCTCATAGAAATAGAGCCCCTTGATGTTTACAAATTAGCCTGCTTTAGCCTGTTATAAACTCTGGACTGAGGTTAAAGAATTAAGTTAAAGCTTAGAGAGAACTTTCTGGGCAGCCATCCAGTCACCCTCAGGTGTGACTGCATCACTGCATGCTGCATGCATCTCTTCTTGAAAGTTCTCCAAGCAGAAGACTGTATGATTCATTTAATCAATACTGATAAACAGCTATAGAGCATCGTCTATATCACAGAATGATTCCGATCAGAGGCTCTAGACTCAGACTGCTTATTGCTTACTTAGCCTCATCCTATTAGAAACTGGAGAATTTGGGACATTTCATATGATGTATTTCATATTTTTAAAAATATTATTCTAATTTTTAAATATCTCTCCCACGGTGTTATAAAGAAACTAAGCTGAGTTAGTGGAGTTAGAAGAAGTAATACTGCAAAGAGAATTCAGTATACTTTCCTGTGCATGGAAAAGCACAGGGATGGTTAATACTATCATCCTCACCATCATTATATTATTATTATTATTATTATTATTATTATTATTATTATTATCATCATCATCATCATCATCATCATCATCAAACCACTGTGCAAAGCACAGGATTTAAATACAAGTAACATTTTTCTTAGAAACAGCTAACTACCAGTTTCTTCAGGAACAAAGAAAGAAAAAAATGTAAATGTAATATAAGGATAAACAGAATATTGTGAAATGCAGATAATAGTGTCTACCTCACAGAGGTCTTGTGAAGATTAAATAGCATATGTAAAATTCCTGACAAATGGGAGCTACTCAGAAGCAGCTATTGTTACAACCAATGTGTGCATTTTTATCATGTTGCCAAAAAAAAAATCACACTTTTAAAAAAATTTAAGTTTTAGAATCACAACCAAAAAATTGCTATGGTCTTGATTATCCCTTTCCCATAGTACGTCTGAGTCCCTGGAAGCTTCCTTACACTTCAACAGCCTGAGAAAAGGAGAACAGAAAATGTTCACTAGCAGAGCCTTTTCTCTGCTGCAGAGGCTACACTCTCCCCGTGAACCAGGGGCGCTTGCACACGTTTTTGCCTCCCAGGATCAGCTATGCTGACAAAGAACCACCGCTGTTCTAGCAGCACACTCTGATTCTCAGTCCTTTAGCAGTGAGGGAGGGAAATGAGGTGTTGATATCCTGCTCCAGCTCAGGGTTTCTCAGCCTCCGCACTACTGACATTTTGACAGGATAAGTCTTTGTTTTTGTTTTTTGTTTTGCCCGGGGTGGGGGGGTACAGGGGGCTATATTGTAAACTGTAGGATGTTTGGCAGCCTCTGGTTCCTACTCACTAGGTACCAGTAACATCCTCTCCCCCTTCAGGAATGATAAGCAAAATGTCTTCAGACACTGACAACTCTCCCATCGGGCACAGAACTCGCCCTGGACGAGAACCGCTATTCTAGACACAGGTGCCTGTAAGTTTTAACGTTGCCTTTTCTCCAGCTACCAAAGAAAACTCTTTTGTTTCTCCTTTACCTGGCATTTTGAAACACTACTATCATTATAGGGTGTGAGGCCATTTGAAAAGTGAGTATTTCAGATTTGGATGTACAGGAAATAACTTTGAAGAAAGTGGTATTTGTTTGGGGGCTGGCAGGATTGTGTGAGAGGGAGAACAGATAGGGTGGGAGTTGGGTGTATGGGGGTGGGGGGATGGATTAGCCTGAAGGAAAAAAGCAAGTAAAGACTTGGATCTGTGAAAATTCCCACCTTGTTTGATGGATTCCAAGTAAATATGTATGATCAATGCTTAGGAAGTCTGAGGCCTGCACAGGGAGATAAATTATTAAGCTTCAGAGGAAGACAGAGTAAGGCAAACTCTCCTTATTCATCTGAATATGTTCTGTAGGCCCAAGAAATGAAAGCTACCCAAAATCGGTCAGTGAGTCTTCTGGGTACAGGTTGATTCTGGTATATGAATCAGAGTTAATTCAGATTAGTGCATAAGGAGTGCTTGATTCCCTCTATTCCTTGTTAGACAAATCAGTTAAACATCAAATAACCAAGACCTACTGTAAAGGTTTATACTCTAATAATTGCAACCATTTACTGAGTACTTACTATGTGCCAGGAAAGAGCTACATTGTTGAACCAGGGGATATGTGATGAACACCCTTACCTCTATAAACAAATAAGAAATATGAGGCTCAGAGAGTTTGGATTTCAGATCTTTCTGAATAAAAATGTTTTTTTTTTTTTCTCAGAACTCAGTGAAATATAATTAAGGCTTCCAAAAGTTTACTGTTGGGAGATGAGTGGCATTTGGTAAGAACATTTATTATATAATGTATCAATTTGATTCCAATAACTTTGTGCTCATATTACAACTCTAAAGAGTCAACATTTGCTATGTAAAGTTGAAATCCCGTTACCATATTCCACTTCTTCAGGCCCTTAACAATATCGAACAATCAAGATTTCTGATTTCTCTCTTCCCTTTTTTCTCTCTACTGTTATCTCGCTACCTCTTTCTCTATTTCCTTAGTGAATTAGAAATCTCAATGAATTTGGAATCTCAGTGTTTTGTAATCCAATATAAAAGATAAAAAACAAAGTCTTAGTTGCCAGACATATTTGAAGATGTATATACCTATTCATGAGTGAAATTAATATTCAAGCATCAATAAATTATAGTCTAAGCTCAGATTTTAAATATTCTGGCTCCACAATTTGTGAAAACTGAAAAGCACACTTTGCTTTGAAGTGCCAAGAGAATTCAATACCAAACTTAGAGAATAGGATATTAGTCTTATGATAGATCTGAACTCTCAAATATAAGAATTCCACAAACAGAGGATAAACAATAAGATTCAATTAGTAAAAATATCCAGCCTCTCACTATATACCACATCTTAGAGTTCTGTGTCATTACACAAACCTATAGATACACAAACATCCCATTCAGCCACAGAGAATTACTTGTGTCTAATCTGCAGTTTTATTTCCATACACCATTGCTCACTTTGTATCCCCTTAGTTTTTAAACCAATCCATCCACCTTCTGATCACCTATCTTTCAGCCCCCTTCCTTTCCTTTAAAGATTATCTCAGATGTCATTTTATACACAAGCACTTCCCATCCCCATAGTTAATTCCCTTTGTTCTACTTTAGACATTCCAGCTGACTTAAAATTATATATCAATATCATTTATAACATTGTTAATTCTTTAGAGACAGGAACCATGTCTCACACATCATTTGAATACTGATAACCACTGGAACAATGCCTTGCTCATAGCTATGTTTAAGAAATGTTTATTGACGAGGATTTGAATGATCACATATGGCAGAATATTTTTTCCCCTATTTCCCTCCCTCTTCTTCCTAAGATTTGGCAAAATAGTTATGGAATATAAAAAGAGACACTCTTTGGCAGAATATTACATGGAAGATGCCATGATTGAGGATTTGGTATCATAAAAGTTTGATTAACTTGTAGATACCATACCCTGAACACACCATCTTAAAGAGTCCATTTTTACTCACCATTCTCCCTCCTGTGAGCCACCTGAGGATGCAAAACACAGTGAGTCCTCTGAGATCATCTCTCACCTTTGTCATAACCTCCTTCACCTCATGTGACTCACGGAATATGTCTGTGAGGAGTTCAGTTCCTTGGTACCAAAAAGTCTTTCCTACAACAGGAAGGAAAATGGCACCAAAAGTCCAATAGAAAGAATTGTTTTTACTAAATTATGAGAGAAAATGGTCTCACCAGAGGAATGTTAGATTATGCCCACTCACAGAAATATTTTACAGCTACCTCTGCTTTGACTTGTAGTCTTTTTTCCTTGCTTTATACTTAATTTTACTTCAGTCAAACCGCAAACAATTATAACTTGCTCCAGAGTTATTGCAGTTATAGAAAAGTAATGACTATTTCAAACATGCCATGTCAATCCAGCTTCAAGTTCAGTAAAATCAAATTCATTCTTTACTATCTCACAATCTGCTGTTTATCACTGATTCAGAAATAAAACATCTATATTTTTTGGTATATTATTTCCGTTAGAAAACACAATGCCCTAGGCAAAACACTTCTCTTTGTACTTTGTCAAGCCAGTAGTTATTGACCTCTGTAACAAAAACAAGTATGCTGAGTGAAATAATACCAAGGCCTTAATAACTACGTTAAAATGCTTTTGAACTTTTATAAGGTATGTTAATCACAGAGAGAATATAAATATAATATTGTACATAAGTCAAGTAGAAAACAAATTCAATCACACTCCCACAAAGTAACTCTTCAGCATGTACTAATTTCCACTCCTTAAATAGCAATGGAAGTGCTATATATCACAAATAAAATGTTTTTCTTAACAGTAAGTTGACACTGTTCTATAATCATTCTGAAAAATATCGAAATTATATGTACTGATGGATAGATGTATGAATGGATGGATGGATAGGTAGTAAGGTAGGTGGGTAGATAGATAGATAGATAGATAGATAGATAGATAGGTTAAGGCAAGTATGACCCCAGCATTTGATAATTTTGTATTCTTAAGATTTAAAAATCATAATTTAAAAGTCTTGATAGGTAAGAATTGTTTTATGAGAAATTAGATTTGAAGAGTATTAACTGAATCTTATGCAAAACATGAGACTTGAGTGATTCCTTAAGTCTAGGCTGTACTAGGGGAATCAGCCTGAGAACAAGTGAATGAGGATGACTGAGCTCCCAAGAGCACTGTGGGCTTAAGTAAAGTGTGAGTTAAGTAGTTCCGAGAATTGAGATGAGAAAAAAGTAGTGGGACCAGATTCTGGAGGATGTGAAATCCAGGTAGAGTTGTACTTTCTAAGCAGTAAAAAAAAATTATATTCATTTGTACTTTGGTTGCTTTTCTTTGAATTCAGAATTATTTTAGAACATATGATGATTTAGAATTTAATATTGAGATTTCTTCACAAGAGGATCTTTGTGCAAAAGAATGAAGAGGGATGCTTGAAATACACAGTGTCAGACAGATTTATTTGTGTCCTAGCCTCAGAAAAGCTTATGACATTAAATGGGACATTTTTGGTGCTTCCCTACCCCCTTTTCATGTCTCTACTACTTAGTGTCTATAATATAATGCTGTTTTAATTGCTCAGGAGACCTTATTATGGAAAATTGTCCACAATTTTTTATTCAACAGAGCTGTGTTGTAGTATCTGCATATTTCTAATGACACTCCTTATATCAAACTTATTGTTGCTTGCAACAATATAAATAGAATGTAAATTGAAATAACCCTTTGCAAATGCATATCAAAGGTTTAAGAGAATTTGTATTTTCTTATTGATAAATTATTTTTAGTCTGTCGAACTGAGAAAATAATCTCATCCATAAATAAATTACAAAGATATCCACTAAAATATAATTTCTAACAAAAACATAATGAAAAGGATCTAAAAGTTCAATAATAGAATATTGGAAATACCGATTATGTTTTTTTTTTTTTTTTTTTTTTTTTTTTAATTTTTTTTTTTTATAGCTACTTTTATTTTATTTATTTATTCATTTTTGGCTGTGTTGGGTCTTCGGTTCGTGCGAGGGCTTTCTCTGGTTACGGCAAGTGGGGGCCACTCTTCATCGCGGTGCGGGGACCGCTCTTCATTGCGGTGCGCGGGCCTTTCACTATCGCGGCCCCTCCCGTTGCGGGGCACAGGCTCCAGACGCGCAGGCTCAGCAGTTGTGGCTCACGGGCCCAGCTGCTCCGTGGCATGTGGGATCTTCCCAGACCAGGGCGCGAACCCGTGTCCCCTGCATTAGCAGGCAGATTCTCAACCACTGCGCCACCAGGGAAGCCCCCGATTATGTTTTATCTTTACCATTGGAATACTTAATAGGAAGTCTTTAAAGGCAATGGGGAAAAAAGGTAAGACATAAGAGTCAAATAAAGAGGAAAAAGTACTACTTAAACACACACACACTCACACTCACACACACACACACACACACCCCTAAAAACAAAAACAACAACAATAACTCCTGTGGCAGGATTGCAAGTTAATCATAGTTACTCTGTATGCATTCTCATTATCCTAAATTTATTCTTATTCTCTTCTTGTCTGGATAGTTGAACAGAGGACTGTATTGTCTACACTTCCCCCAATTTGTCAGTCTGTAAACAAAATGCTCAGTCTTTCGGTTTTCACCCTCTCTCCTGGTCCTCTTTAAGATGATGTCTAGATGTAGGAATGGAAGAAGAAGTTGTGTGACTTTCATGAAATGTGGGAAGGAAGGGGACAGGGTGTCTGGATCGTGCTGTGCCCTCCACTGCTAGGCAGTGGTTCATCTCTGGTGTTCCTGGAGCTGAGCAAGGACCACTAGGCACATTGTGCTTTTATCCCTGGGTGTTCAGCATGAATCTGGCTAGCCACATACACGTGGAAGTGAACTCTCCAGAGTTTTACACTGGAAGCACAGTTGAAGAAATCTGCCTTCAATATCCTCTTCTTCAAAAATCCAGACTGGAAAGGGAAGGATTTACTCCCTTTATCTTCCTGTCTGATTGTATCTTTCTTTAGATAAAATTCAATGAACAATTCTTAAGGCCTGTTATTTGATCTATAAGAGAAGAAATAAAGGCATTAAAAAAGTACTTTCTCTTGCCAAAGCTTTGCCTTCATTAACTTGATGTAATGTCTTATTTAGATGTCAAAACCTTAATATTAAGTCTCTTTTTCATTTACGTTTTTAATAAATCAATTCTAATTCTCCTTCAGGCAGGAGGAAGCCATATTTTGATTAGATAATGTTGCTTCTCTTTGAAAAAGGAAAAACGTTTTTTAACATTTAAGCTGTTACACCAATAACAAATGATCATAAATCAGATGTGATCTAGGCACTTTCTTTGAATTACATAATTTAATCCTCAAAGAGTCCATTGATCTGGGTGCTATTAGAATCTTCATTTTTATTAGCCTTTCAGGGATTAAATAAATTCCTGAACATGAATGACAGCTGTTAAGTGGCAAAACTTAGCGCTACCTGGCCCTCAAGTGTGAAATTTTAACAGTTGAACATACTTCCTAATCAAATTTGACACAAATTTTAAAAAAATGTGTTTCTAAACTCATACAAACAGCTAAATGAATCTGGAATCTGATTTAGAAACAAATGAATAAAGAGTAAATTAGCATGGAGAGTCTGAGAAAAGCTAGGCAAATATACAGAAAATTTAAACACACATACAAACACATACAGAGGAATATAAATTTAAATTGTCTGTATACAAAGCATGATTTTTCCCAACCTTAATAATATTTAGCTATTTGATATTTTTCTCAAAAATTAGAACTTTCCAGAAAGAAGAAAAAATGATGTCAAACAAAACATAAAATACAAAATATAATATAATATACTCATAGCAAATGTTCAAGTACCAAATGCCATATTGGTAACTGTAGGCACTATGTATGTTATACAGCGGATATATAGAACTTACCCATCTTGTATAACTGTAATTTTATACCCTTTGGACAACAGCTCCCCATTTCTCCTCCCTCTCAATCCCTAGTAGCCATCGTTCTCTTTTCTGCTTCTGTAAGTTTGACTATTTTAGATGCCTTATAAGAGTGAAATCATACATTCATCTGGGTGCTATTAGAATCTTCATTTTTATTAGCATTTCAGGGATTAAATAAATTCCCCAACGTGACTGTCAGTTATTAAGGGTAAATCATACATATTTGAACTACCGTGACTAACTTATTTCACTTAGTACATTGTCCTCCAGGTCTATCCATGTTGTAGCAAATGTTAAGATTTCCTTCTTTTTTAAGACAATATTCCATTTTATGTACATGCCACATTTTCTTTATCTATTCATCTAAGAATGGACGTTTAGATTGTTTCCATATCTTGGTTCTTGTGAATAAGGCTACAATAAGTATAAGAGTGCAGACAGCTCTTCAAGATTCTGATCTCAGTTATTCTGCACATATAATTAGGAGTGGTACTGCTGGATCATAAAGTAGTTCTATTTTTAATTTTTTTAGTAACCTCCATAATGGTTACACATAGTGGCTGCACCATTTTACATCCCCATCAACACTGTACAAGGATCTCAATTTCTCCACATCTTCACCATCACTTATTATCCTTAATTTTTTTGATAATAGCCATCATAACAGGTGTAGGGTAGTAGCTCATTGTGGTTTTGATTTGCATTTTCCTGATGATTAGTGACGTTCAGCATCTTTTCATATACCTGTTGGTTATTTGTATGTCTTCTTTGGAAAAATGTGTATTCAAGTTGAAACTTATCAAATTGTGTACATTAAATATGCACCGTTTTTTTTGTATATCAATTGTACCTCAATACAATTGTAAAAAGTTTTAAAAAGACTTTAGAAGAATATATTTGTAAATGAAAATGATCCAAATATTTAATTCTGCAGAACAAAGATTTTGATACTTTTTATTTTTCTCCTTTATTCTTTTCTGAGTTCCCTAATATTTACCAAGAAAAAAATAATATATATTGAAAAGACTTTTCTCAGTCTTTAAAACATTCATTTTTGTTACTATACATTAAATTTCAGTATATACTGTTTGGAACAAATCATTTGTTCATATTTATAATTATTTTAAAGATTTATCAATAAGTAAAAAATATCTGATTCAAAATTTTAATTATCGTTAAGGTTTTTAATAAATTTTGCCAAATCAGTTTAGAGGAATTCTTTTTAAATTTCTCTTCATTGGCAGAGCATGAGCTTGTTTGTTTCACCTCAGTCTCACAGAATTTAGTATTCTCTTATACTTTAGCTAAGATAATTATTTGAAATGGTATTATTAATAATATAAATATATTTCTTTGAAGCTGAATATTAGTCAGGTTTAATGTTAAGTTGCATATTAAGGATATTAACTTTTTCTCTGATATCTTATAATGATCTGGTTTTTTCTTCATTGTCTTTTAATTTAGATTTTTAAAATTATATTAACATTTCATGTGTTTTTATAATCAGAAAAAAACTTTAAAAATATCTAAGTTCTATTATAGGACTTTGCAAAGTCACTCTCCCTTAAATAACATTTACTATCATGTTCATAGCTGTTACCACTTACTTATGATCTATTTGAAATTATGTTCATGCAGACTTTCATTGTATAAACCAAAATGAATAAGGTATGCAAGAATATAACAAATGATGGAAACCCAAAGAGGAGGTCTTTGGATAACTGATATGTCTTTTAGTTATTTTAAATCTTACTAATAGAGAAGCATCCTATTTAAATTCTTTTATGAGTTAAACTTTTGCAATTATTAAAGCATTAACAATTGTTTAAAAATCTTCTTTTCTACATTAAATCTTTCAGTCCACTAAACTGGTGATAGTATCAAAACATTTTATGAATTCAATTAAAAATTTCAGCTGTAACTTATGTAAATTCTAGTCTAAGTGAAATTCTTAATTTATACTAATTCTAAATCTAAATGAAATTATAGTAACTTTTCTAAATTCCATAAGACTAAAAATTCTGAATTAGACATCATATTTCTTTTACTGAAATACCCTGCTTCATTATTGTCACTCCACATGACACATCATTTCTTCCAAAAATATTTTTGAACTCTTCCCAAAAATAATAATGTTGTTAATAAGTGATATTTATTGAATACTTCCTAAATGTAAGAAAATATTTTAAGTATTCTGTCTGCATGAACTAATTTAACCTACATGACAGTATCCTTCTCACAGTCAGAAAATGTGCAGTGAAATCAGAAGACTTCTTGCCTCATTCATCAGGGGTCTCTCTTGGGGCTTTTCACAGGCTTCTAACTTCTTTAAATCTGAGAGAATTCTGGAAGTCAGAAGTCCATCTAGGATGTCAACAGCCTAAACTCAGAATGTCAACAGTTCTCTTTCCTTTCTGGAGACTCTAGGAGAGATGCCATTCCCCTGCCTTTTGCAGCCTCTGGCAGACAGCTGCATTCCCTGGAGGGTAGTCTCCTCCCTCCATCTTCAAAGCCAACAGTGCATCTCCCTGAACAGTCTTCTGTGGTCACGACTCCCTCTGATTCTCTTCTTCTGCCTCCCTCTTCCACTTTTAAGACAGCTTGTGATTACACTGGGCACCCAGTGAGTGAAATAGGTGAGGGAAATTAAGAGGTACAAACTTCCAGTTACAAAACAGATGAGTCACTGGGATGAAATGTACAGCATGGGAAATGTAGTAAATAATATTGCAACATCTTTGTATGAAGACAGATGGTAACTAGACTTATTTGGGTGATCATTTTGTCATATATAGTAATATAGAATCATTATGTTGTGCACCAGGTACTAACATAGTGTTGTAGGTTAATTATACTTCAAAAACAAACTCAGAGAAGAGATCGGACTTGTGGTTACCAGAGGTGGGGGCAGGGATAGGGGAAATTGGAGGAAGGTGGTCAAAAGGTACAAACTTCTAGTTATAAGATAAATAAGTACTAAGCATGTAATGTACAACATGATGACTATAATTAACAGTGCTGTATGTTATATATGAAAGTTGTTTAGAGTAAATCCTAAGAGTTTTCATCACAAGACAAATTTTTTTTTCTTTTATTTTGTATCTATATGAGATGATGGATGGTCACTAAACTTATTTTGGTCATCATTTCATGATGTGTGTAAGTCAAATCATTATGCTGTATATGTTAAATTAGTCAGTGCTGTGTGTTAATTACATCTCAAACTGGAAAGGAAAAAAATTTACATGGCAAATTTTATGTGGCACATAATAATAATCATTCGCAGTTTCCAGAGGCAGAAACCATGGCCCAGATACAAAACAACTATTTCTTAGTAGCAAAACTAAAAAATGAGAAAGCCAACCCCTAAGTCCAGTCTGAGGTTCAAGGTTTTTTGGGTGTTCAAATTCTTTATAGTGATATAAGTTCTCATGCTTTAATATTTTTCCTTTTTCCATCCTATTGGCTATTCTACATGTTAGGTGTTTCAGACAGAGGCCCTAGTTTAAATCTGACACACAGGAATCAATGTTCTGAACAGGAAAGCTTTTCACGCCTTTTGAATTTGATGTTGCATGTCTTTTTCATTCTCTCTCTTCTTCTGTCCTGGGTCTCCAGAAATTTGTCTTTCTCTTGTCCTATTTGACTGACAGGCAGAACCAAATTTGTGAAAGCTGTTCAGGTAAGCAGACATACAAACCAGTAACAAGAAAGTGTCATGACTAGACTTACATCAGAAATGATAGGAAACACTGAGAAAAATTGTTTAGAAGCAGTCATTTGTGTCTGATGGTAGTAAAAAATGATGAGAAAGAAACAATTCAGTAATCAAAATGCTGATATTTTTCTGACTGGACAGACTAAAGAGTGCAGTGATGAATCTCATATTAGTCTTTCTTTTTACACAGATCTATTAAAAAGTAGCTTCATCTGAATACAAATGTCCAGCTCAATAAGGAGAGAAAGGTGTAATATTAAGTATCAAGTCAAGAAATAATGGTTCCTAATTTGAAATTAGAATTTAATTTTAAATATGATAATAAAACTTAATAACGTTTTGCCATGTGATCCAGCAATCCCACTGCTGGGCATATATCCAGACAAAACTATAATTTGAAAAGATGCATGCACCCCAATGTTCATAGCAGCACTATTTACAATAGCCAAGACATGGAAATAACCTAAATGTCCATCGACAGACAAATGGATAAAGAAGATGTGGTGTATATGTGTGTGTGTGTGTATATATATATATATATATATATATATATATATATATATATATACACACACACACACACATATATATATACCACATACCTCTATTATGTTGTCCAATCTCAAGTTAGGAAACAAAATATCATACGTATACACACACACACACACACACACACACACACACACACACACAGTGGAATATTATTCAGCCATAAAGAGAATGAAATAATGTCACTTGAAGCAACATGGGGGGTCCTAGAAATCATCATACTAAGCGAAATAAGTCAGAAAGAGAAAGACAAACATCATATGATATCACTTATATGTGGAATCTAAAATACAACAAATGAACATATCTACAAAACAGAAACAGACTCACAGATATAGGGAACAGACTTATGGTTGCCAAAGGGGAGGGGGGTGGGGGAGGGAAGGATTGGGAGTTTGGGATTAGCAGATGCAAACTATTATATATAGAATGGATAAACAACAGGTCCTACTGTATAGCACAGGGAACTATATTCAGTATCCTGTGATAAACCATAATGGAAAAGAATATGGAAAAGAATATATATATATATATATATATATATATATATATATATATATATATAACTGAATTACTTTGCTGTACAGCAGAAATTAGTACATTGTAAATCAGCTATACTTTAATAAAATTTTTAAAAACTTAATAACTTTTAAGTTATTATACAGAGGTTCAAAATTTTATTATTGAAAATGGCCTAAAGTTCCATTTTGATCTTAGACTGTTTTGACATGAGTTGATACGTTTTGTCTCTGTACTTTAGGGTATCTTTCAATCACCATGCTCAAAGAGCTAGTGTCTACTGTTCTTCCTATTTATCATTTATAAAATGAGTTTCTTATTATAATAATGCCTAATATATATGTTCTTAAGAGAATTAATTAATGGTTATTAGGGAGTTAGAGCAACATGTGACACACAGTAAACATTAGATACTATCTTCATTATTATTGCTATTTTATTGCATGCAGAACAATACAGTATGGCCATACAAGAGATCATCTGTGCTCTTGGATCTATGAACTCTTAGGAGGCAAGGGAAATAGGGAAAAGATACAAAGCAGTGAGGACAACGTTTGTTCCCATAGCAATGGTTGTCAACATATTAAACTTAACTCTGAAGAGTTTGGGGCAGAAAAATGTTTTTGGAAATTTTAGCTACCTCTATCATGTTGCCCAATCTCAAATTAGGAAACAAAATATCATTTAAAAGGCATGTGCTTCCATTTAGCCTTCAAACAGGATGACATTTAAATTACCCCCAGAGGAATAAAAGCATACATTGTTGAAAAACAAACAAATCACAACAATCAAAAGCAAAACAAAACAGAAATCCAAAAAAGAAAGCTAACATGTTCAAAAACCTTTCTTGTTCACAACCTACAGTCCATATACTTAAGTCTATTGTGTCTTGATCTAAGAAGAGATGCAGAACAGATGGTATGTTGGTAATAAACTTAGTTAAGCCAATCTTCTGTTAAGAGAAATTGCTGCTGCCTGTATTTCTGATTTATTCTACCCAATTTTAATGTGAATCTTAAATGGCAAGTGTGACAGTTGGAGCAATTAAATATTTGTGGTCCTCTAAATCTTGATGACCATTTATGAATTTAGTTACTATATTAAAAATAGATCTGTTTTCAATGTTGATTTTTTTTTTTAATTTATTTTTGGCTGTGTTGTGTCTTCTTGCTGTGCGCAGGCTTTCTCAGGGGCGTGAGGGGCTAATCTCGTTACCATGCTTCTCATTGCAGTGGCTTCTCTTGTTGCAGAGCACGGGCCCTAGTGCACGCGAGCTTCAGTAGTTGTGGCGTGCGGGCTCAGCAGCTCCGCGGTATGTGGGATCTTCCTGGACCAGGGATCGAACCCGTGTGCCCTGCACTGGCAAGCGGATTCTTAACCACTGCGCCACCAGGGAAGTACCTCAGTGTTGATTTTTAAATCCAGTATATCTAAAGTTTTTCCTCTAGATAAACCCCAAAGCTTTCAGGTGCTGAAAATGGGAACTTCTGTATGCTCCAGAGGTCCATGGCTAAGATACATATATTTTTATAGGCTACATTTTGTTTTTCAAAATAGTCATTCTATCCTGAGTTCATGGTTGTGGCACTTTGACTCACTATATGTCAGCTACTTGAGAAATCTGTTTTTCCAAAAATATCAGCTATACAGAATATATTTATATATGATTATATATATGATATCACATATCATATATATATATGATTCCTGTAAGATCACATATTGCAGTTTTTGGTAAATACAATCTACATAGGGGTAACATTCCCCAAACTCATCCAAAATTTTGATAAGAGAAATAGTGCCCTTGATAGATTGTTATCATTATTAACACCTGTTAGTGGCAGACGCAACTAATTACTGAGTAAGAAGGACTTAGATCAGTGGTCCCCAACCTTTTTGGCACCAGGGACCGGTTTCCACAGCTTGGGGGGCGGTGGTTCAGGCAGTAATGCCAGCAATGGGGGAGATGGTTCAGGCAGTAACGCAAATGATGGGGAGCGGCAGATGAATCTTTGCTTGCTTGCCCACCGCTCACGTCCTGCTGTGTGGCCTGGTTCCTAACAGGCTGCGGGCCATCACCGGTCCGCGGCCCAGGGGTTGGGGACCCCTGACTTAGATGATATATTTTCTTTCGTCATGTGATATTCTGTACTGAGCAGCACTGAAAACACAAAGAATTTTGTTATCATTTAGGAATATGTTCAAATCTTGCATTATCCATTTATTAGTAATTCTATGCTTTTGGAAAACTTTATGATTGTCACTTTGTTCATAATTAGTGATATAATACTAACTGTATCATGGGTTTATTTTAAAAAATTAATGGAGTTGTTAAATAAAAATTCTGGCATATGTCATCAATACAATTGAAACATATTAGCTCCTCCATTTTCTATTTTTCTTTTAAGTACTTCATGATACATCCCTTCCTAAGATTTATATTCACTTCATTTTCTATTTTCCAAATGCACTAAGTCATATCAAGACAAAAAGAAGAGTTAATTTTATCTGTAGAATATTCTCTATGAAAGTTCCCAGTAATCCATTATACTGTTCAGAATTTTATCCAAAAAAATTAATTGTATAATTTTAATTAATTTTATCTGAAACTATTAGAATGTAAAATTAAAAATCCAAAGAATAATTTTAGAAATGTATATAATTCATTTTTCAATGCATTTTTTAAATAATTAGTTTAAGACAAAAGTCTGCAAATTTTTTCTGTAGCGAACCAGTTTGTCTTCGTGGATCATATGCAACTGTTACACCATTACGAAACTTTGCCATTATAGCATGAAAATAGCCATGGACAATACACAAATAAATGGTGCAGCTGTGTTCTAATGAAACCTTATTTTAAAAAGGGGCTAAAACAACGAGATACTACTATACATCTATTAGAATGGTACAAAGAAAAAATCTTTTAAACTTACAATATCAAATGTTACTTTTGAAAAGCAACTGAAACTCATTCATTACTAATGAACAACCAGTTGGGAAAACAGTTTGGCAGATTCTTAAAGAGCTAAACATACTCTTAACATACATTCCAGTAATCATTCTCTTAGATATTTACCTAATTGATTTGAAAACTTATGCCCATCTGCCTGTAAATTTTTATAGCAGCTTTATTCATAATTGCCCCAAAATGGAAGCAACCACGAATTCCTTCAATAGATAGATGGATGAACAATGTGTGATATATCTATGTATGGAATATTATTGAAGACTAAAGTGAGCTATTCAGCCATGAAAGAAAGTGGGAGAATCATAAATCCATATTTCTAAGTGAATGAAGCCAGTCAAAAAAGCTACCGTACTGTATGATTCCAATTATATGACAGTCTAGAAAAGGTAAAACTAAGGCAGTAAATTGAGGGGAGGGGAAGGAGTTGAATAGGTAAAGCACCTGTGATTTTTTTAGGATGCTCTTCTGCAAACTCTTCATATGACTGGGTTATACTCACTCCATCTTAATTCACATGTAATCTCTGAAGAGAGAATTCCTGATCACACTTTCTAAAGAGGGCTCCTCCCACATTGCATAATTTATTTCCCTCATAGAATGTATCATAATCTATACTTATGCTTTTACATATTTTACAGTTAATTTTTGTCTCAGTATGTAAGCTCCATTAGGGCAGAATCGTCATCCACCATTTCACTACTCTTTCCCTCATATTTGCCACATATTTTAAAATTCAATCTTAAAGAGAAGTTGCGGGCTTCCCTGGTGGCGCAGTGGTTAAGAATCCGCCTGCTGATGCAGGGGACATGGGTTCAAGCCCTGGTCCAGGAACATCCCACATGCCACGGAGCAACTAAGCCCGTGCACCACAACTACTGAGCCTGTGCTCTAGAGCCCGTGAGCCACAACTACTGAGCCCACGTGCCACAACTACTGAAGTCCTTGTGCCTAGAGCCCGTGCTCCACAACAAGAGAAGCCACCACAATGAAAAGCCCATGCAACGCAACTAAGAGTAGCCCCCACTCACCACAACTAGAGAAAGCCCATGCACATAAACCAAGACCCAACGCAGCCAAAAAAATTTTTTTTAAATAAATAAAAAAAAAAGTTGCAAGAATTGTACAGCAGCTCTATATAGCCTTCACCTAGATTCACCATGTGTTAATATTTTGCAACATGTGCTTCTTTTCTTCTTTCTATGAATACCCACCCACAAACATTTATATTATTAGAAGTATCTGAGAGCAAATTATAGACATCATTATTCTTTACCCCTTCAGTGTGTATTTCTTCATAAGGACATTCTCTTCCATAACCACAGTACAAAGAAGAATCCAGAATGTTTAGTATTGATACACTGTTATCTTCCCAAAAATGAACTTTGCAACAAATTTAATATTCCTGATTCAGAAGTATTACACATTGCATTTTGTTGTCCTGTGTGCATTTAATTTCATTTACTCTAGAACTGTTATGAATTGATGTTCTGAAAAGGACATCAGACTAGAATAGTTTTATAAAATAGTTTTATAGAATTCTCTTGTTTGGATTTATCAATCTTTCCATCTGATTAGATTCAGATTTTGCATTTTCATCAGGAATACCACATAATGGGTGATGTTGTCTTACTGAATTGTGTTAGGAGACACTCGACGCCAGTGGGTCCTATCATTGGTGATGTTAACTTTGATTACTTGGTTAAGATGATGTCTGCCAGATTTCTCCCCTGTGAAGTTAAGATTTTCTTGTGTGTAATTTATAAGTAATACATGCTGAGATATCGTCAAGTGGTATAAATATCCTGATCCTCTTCAAGCTTTTATCCAGTGGTTTTAACATCCATCCATTTTTTTTTTTTTTTTTTTAAAGTTTTACTTGATTTTATTTATTTATTTATTTATTTATTTATTTTTGGCTGTGTTGGGTCTTCGGTTCGTGCGAGGGCTTTCTCCAGTTGCGGCAAGTGGGGGCCACTCTTCATCGCGGTGCGGGGACCGCTCTTCATCGCGGTGCGCGGGCCTTTCTCTATCGCGGCCCCTCCCGTCGCGGGGCACAGGCTCCAGACGCGCAGGCTCAGCAATTGTGGCTCACGGGCCCAGCTGCTCCGTGGCATGTGGGATCTTCCCAGACCAGGGCTCGAACCCGTGTCCCCTGCATTAGCAGGCAGATTCTCAACCACTGCGCCACCAGGGAAGCCCAATCCATTTTTTGAGATATATTATTCCTTCAACATTTACTAGTTAACATTGTACTCTAAGGAAGAGCTCTCCCTCCCATTTTATCATATGCTGAATACATTTGAAATAATTTATGTTATACATGCATCCTGTACATGAGAATAAGTTGGTTTTTCAAAAAAGAAAGTAACACAAAATATGAAAATATGGCAAAGAAATGATCTAAGTTACGTGGCAGGTCTAAGGACAGAGGAACCTCATAAAAGTGACAGAGAAAGTCCTGGCAGAGTAAATACTCAAGTTATTTGTTGAGTTAATTATATTTGAGGAGAACTAAGAAGTTACAATTTTATGAAAGCCTGGGAGTACAAATTTTCAAGAAGTGTTTAGCTTGACAAAATGCTAATGTCTTAAAGGTAATGAAGGTATGAAATTAGCTGTTCTGCCTATGAAGGTCATTGGTAACAAATGCAGAATTAGACATGTGGGTTTGTGGGCATGAAAATATATTTAGGGGACCATCAGCAGAATCAGTAACAGTGAAATCAGTTACATTTAGACAAATTTTCCAGGAGATGTCACGGTAAAGACAGAAAACGGCTGCAGGTAAAATAGGTAAAGGGAAGTGTTTTTTTAAGATAAGAAAATAGGAATGTGTGTAAGCAATTTCTGGGTGTCTGTAGAGACAGTGTACTACAGGTACTGAAGAGGTAGAAGGGAAGTGTAGAAGTAAAGTCCTACAGATGTTAGGTGACAAATGAGAAATGGCTAGCACAGTTGCAGCCCTCTAAGTACTTCAGTCAAGGGGGTGAAGAGAAACTTGTAAAGAGTGCACAGAAATATCTAAAGAAAAAGGCCAGGTATAATATATTTAAATAGTCCATTATAGTTTATGTAGTGTTTTCATTGGTCTATGTGGTCATATTCAATTATCATAAATACCTAATGAGGGAGGTAGTATATTCTTATTTTTACCTCTGAACTATGTTTCTTGGAGTCACAAATCATACGCTACAAATGACGAGGACCTGGCCCTTTAGTGCAATTTGAGGAGGTGCACTTGTGCATGTATTGGGGGAGTAGGTAAAATCATGGACAATTTATTCTTTTAAATTGCCTTCAAAATGTGAAAAGTTTCCTGTAGTTATACAGGACATTATAGGATTAGGATGCTATGTGATGAAAGGCACAGAGGCAGGAACGCGCACGGTGTATTTGGAGAAAGGCAAGTTGACTGGTGGCACCGGAACACTGCCGCCTCTTTTCTGTGCTCCCAGAGGCTGGGTACATGCGTCTGCCACAGCCCCCTCAGCACTGTACCAGCACCCTCCCCGTGCCGCCACCAGACTGTGCGCTATGCAAACAGGGGCTGTGATTTTCTTCTCCTTATCTCTGCTGCCTAACACAGAGCTTTGTACCCAAGGCATATTTGTCAAATAGATGATAGAAGGGATGAAGCTGAAAAAGTCATTTGAGGCAAGGGCAAAGTTTCCAGCTTCTGAAGTGAGTATGTCAAAGAGTTACATACTTCCCAGTTGTCTTGATTTAAAAGGAGGCATTCATTTTAAACTTCATAAATTAGATCTATGGCTTGAGAATGTATTTCCATCAAAAAGTAAGTAAAGTGTTCAGAACTGTGTCCCTGCCTATCTTAGAGGATTTCAGTGGATTAACGAGGCTGATGAATTTAGCTCAGTTTTGGTAGAATTCATTACTGATTGAACATGGGAGAATGCAATTTTTAAAATGACACCACATTAGAGTATATTAATGCAACTAATAATTGTCTTAGAGGGGAGGAATTATATTTTGCCTTCTAATCATTCTTTAAAAAAACAGGCTAGAGTTAAAATACAGTGATTAAGACTATCATTCTTGCTTGGCCTTTTCTGTGGTGTGTGTGGGGGGAAAGGGGGAGGTGCTGTAATGGAACACAGAAAATTAACATTATGGCTGATCCCCCCATATAGGATAAGGTAGAGACTTCAGTTTACTTGGAATTTTTCCTTACATTGAAAAATAAATTACAAATTCACACACAGCATCGCAATCCATGTGATGGGTAGTAAATAAGACAAGTGGATATTTTAAGACAAAATACTCTTGGTCCTAACAGGTGTGTTTTCATAGCACTTTTGTATGTTCCTGTGAGATGACAATGTGTGCTCTCCAAGGGGGAGGCGTCCCAGTGCATCCAAATCAACACTAGCAGTTAAGAGTGCACTTAGGCACTGAAAAAGATTAAGTAGCTATTTGATTATGTTAAATATATGTAAAATCAATTACCTATCTATGATGAGAGAAAGGGAATGGCATTGTTAAATGAAGTGCTCAGGTAATTTTGTAATTTCCTTTTAATTAAGATAGTCAAGGTCTTTCTAAAAATATATTTAATTTGAGGTGCCTTAGTTGTAGATTTAGAGAACAATGGAAAAAACCAAATTCATGTAACTGAAGAATAACAGGAGATACAAATGCAATTACAACTCCAAATGAAAGAGATCAAACTTTTTCAATTGTAGAATATCAAGTAACCACTTAGTAATTCAAATGTTTCTAGACTTTTAGATATTCATGTATTAAAATTTCTGATAGTGTAGTTCAAAGATTGTATTAATTTATTGCAACTAAAAATATGACTTAGATTTATTGACACATAAAGTGACCAGGATGAGTTTTTTAGGTTACAGTAGTAGGCAGAATTCTAAAGATGTTACTCCAAGATTCCCATCCTCTGGTTATTGAATCAAACACAAATCGAGGTACTGCTGTGTAGGCACTGTGCAGATGGAATCAAGGTTGCTAATTAGCTGATTTTAAGAGAGAAGATTATCCAGGATAATCCACTAGGCACAAAGCAATCACTTGAGCCCTTAAAGATGAGAAACATAGTAGGGTTAGAGAAATTCAGAGGAAAACAGAGGCAAAGGAGAAGGTGAAAGACAGAGAGGTGAGATAGATTTGAAGCTTGAGAAGGATTCACCTCAACATTGATGGCACTGAAGAGGGTGAGGTATTAGAAAATGCAGGTGGCCGCTAGAAGCCGAAAATGACCCTCGGGCAACAGTAAGAAAAGCAAATGGAGACTTCGGTCCTAGAGTTGCAAGGAACTGAATTCTACCAACAATCTGAGTGACTCACTCCCTTTGACTCCAGTAAGAAACAGAGCCTTGCTGTCTGCTTGATTTCAGCCTTGTGATATTTGCCGAGTCCATCTGGACTTGTGACCTACAGACACTGTAAGATAAATTTGTTCTCTAAGCTGCTAAATTGCTAGTGATTTGTTATGGCAGCAATAGAAAACTAATGCAATTACTATTTTACTTTACTCCCAAGAAGTATATGACCTAGCTGAAAAATGTTTCACCATTAACAATTAAGGAATGACATATCCTTGTGGATGTTAAAGAGAAGCTAATGTTATAAGAAAGAGTCAATCCTCTCAGGACAGATGCGTAAACTGTAATTTGACCTCTATCAGATCCATTCCTGTGTCAGGGAGTTCATTTCCTGCAAGATTATGTAATGTCCTTTTGAAAACCCACAAGTGGTGTTCTCATATGCCACGATTTTTTACATCATTCTTTCTGGGCAACATTTACTAATTTCAAAATGTTCCCTAAAATTTTACTGTGTTTGGAGAAGAGATGAGAGGCCTAATGACATAAATTTTTAGAATTAACAAATTATGAAGCTTTTCATCAACTAGTGGTTGCATTTACCAAGAATTTTTGGAGAACACAAAGAATAGTCTGTTATAACAACTATAATACATAGGAATACAGGTCATTTTATTAATGTATTTAATGTATAAATAAGCCTTGTACATGTGTTGGGAACAAAGTTCTTGTAAATGGAAAATTTTTCATTATGCCTAACTGTTGTCTGTATGTCTTATATTGTACAATTAGCATTTTAGCAACAAAGACCTGGATTAGACCTTGAGCTCTATTTTCCACTGAGTGTCACTGGACAAGAAGCAGAACCTTTCTAAGATGCAGTTTTCTCATTTGTAAAATGAAGAATGATAATAGCTCCTTCTCTGGGTTGTTAGAAGGATTAATTAAGCTAATGAATATAAAGTGATTAACACTATGCCTACCATGCAGTAACCTAAACATTCAGTAAATACTGTCGGAAGAATAAATAGTAAAAATCATCATCATAATCTATTTTATAGAATCCCACTAACCTATGAAAGCTCCTTTATTCCTACTGTTCTCTCACTATTGTTGTTTATACAGTTCCATAATTTTACACAGTTGTAAACACAGCAGAGATAGACTTTTGGATTTTATTTATTATGTTGCTTTATATACTCCATAAATTGTTGATGAAACAATTTACCCCCAGGTTTCCAGTTGTTGCATAGGCAGGATAATTCCAATTATTTGTAGTAAAAAAATTGTCATAATTATTCTTGAACGTATACAGTTTTATAATGTTTGAAATTATATCCTGAAGGTAAATTGCGAGGAGTAGAACTTATGTTTTTAAAATATATAATGCTTGAGTACTTTCCCATTGGTGAGGTGAAAAATATTGCTAAATTCCTCCCTCACTTGTGTGTGTTTTAATTTACATTTGTCTCTAATTATTGGCTTTATTCATTTTACATGAATTTGCTTATTCTTTGTAATTCTCATGTAACATTTTTGTTATTATTCTTATAAACATTAGATCATTTATAATTTTCTAACATATTTGTATAAATATTTATGTATACATATTATTTATCAATACATATGTACATATGTAAACTTAACATAATTATATCAGCAGTTTTTCCAAGTCTATTTTTATTTTTTCAGTTACTTTTCACTCTGTGAAGGTTTTCAGTTTTATGTAACCCAATTAGTACATCTCTTCTCTGTGATTTCTTAATTATTTCAATGTTTAGACAATTATTACTGTCACAATATTAATCCATTAAATTTCAATTTTATTTTCTGTTTGTTCTTCTAAGTTTATATTTCATCTGCTAATGTGACTATATGTTTTAATAGAATCTGTTTTGATGATGGAAATGTTAGATATCTGCACTACCCAATGCAGCATTCAGGCAACAAACATGTCTATCGCACATTGGAAATGAGACTAAATAGCACTGTGTTGTAACCCTTGGTATTAATAAGAATATTTACAGTATGCAAAAAATGTATGTGATTTGTACTTTCCTGATACCAATGGCATAATTTTCCCTCTTTGGGTTAGAAAAAAAATATTAAATAGTGCTGGTTACACCTAAAATTATCCATCATAACTTTATGTTGATTGATAAAATTCTAGCTTTTTCTTCATTCCTTTGTCATTTATTAGAACATATAACATACCTTTTATTGATCTATATGAGATGAGTGCTCTCTTTTATTTATGAGATAAATGTTAATTTAATATAATTATGAAAGTACGTATGCTTCATAATTATGAATATATGTCGTGTATTTTTGTATATATATGTATACATAATACATATATGTTTTTACCAATGTATATTTATTTCTAAAGAAAAAGTGGATACAGAGACCTCTTAACAATCCAGATGTTCCAGAAAAATGCAAAGACTTCATTAAAAAGATTGTTCTGAAGTGGGTGTCACACATAGAGTCCAGCATGAAAGAGTCCCCAGTCCTATACATTGCAAGCAGGTAGAAAAGAAAAATGTTTTGGTAGGAGAACAATGTGCAGACCCAATCTCATCCCAGGAGATGAAACCTTTGAATGACCCTACTAATTATAATGAACCAATAATCAGACAAAGCAAGATCAATACTGAATGAAGAAGGAAATCCCATCTTTAAAACTAACAGTTCCCCTGCTTCTACCCTTTGACCAAAAGAGCCTCAACCTTCTCCTCAGCTTGACTAAACTTTAGACAAGCTTCTTTTTGAATCTAGGAGTCTGATTTCCCTTTTTTCATAGCACAAACTTATCACTGTAAATTCTTTCTCTGCCACTTTGAGATATTAATCTATTAAAAGCCTGATTGCCAGACTTACAACCCAAGAAAGTCCTTATCAAGGACCTAGGAGCTATACCTTTTAAATGTAATTTTCAAGGAAGATAGGCCCCCATCTTCCAGTTTCAGTGGGAGGCTAGGAGCCTAACTGCTAACTTTACTGTGCACCTTGCTCCAAGTTGTATAACTATCTCATGTCATGAAGATATGAGAATGGTAGCTTTTCCTTTGGGTAAGGACAATTAGCAAACACAGGTGGACTGTTATTTCCCCACCCTCATCCTCTACCCACAGTGGGACACATCTTAAAAGCTATCTAGCCCTTTGTTTTAGTGGAGTTAAGCTCAGACTGAGTTCTGACCTCTCTCCCCTACTGTCATGAATAAAGTCTTCCTTGTCTGTTGCTACAGACTGAAATTTTGTGTCCTCCCACCCCCCAAATTCATATGTTGAAACCTAAACCCCAATGTGAAGATATGTACACGTGGAGCCTTTGAGAGGTGATTAGTTCATGAGGGTGGGGCCCTGATGAATGGGATTAGTGCCTTTATAAAAGAAACCCCAGAGAACTCTCGACCTCTTCAGTCAAGTGAGGACACAGCAGAAAGATGCCATCTATGAACCAGAAAGTGGGGCCTCACTGGAAACTGAATCTGCCAGCAACTTAATCTTGGACTTCCTAACCTGTAGTACCCTAAGAAATGAATTTCTGCTGCTTGTAAGCCACTCAGTCTATGGTAATTTATTATCACAGTCCAAATGGACTGACTGTGTAATTTTCCAGTAAAATTTTTGCTTTGAACCTTCTTCCAATCTGTTTTCAATATGAAAGCCAAAGTCTGTATAAGACCTTAAGGCTCTGTGTAATCCCTGTGTCCAAATTTATAAACTTTCTACCTAAATCATTTCCTCTTCTACTATATATGCAATTCTGTATGGAGGAACCTGGGAGTCACCCCTGAAAACTTCCTTCACTGAACTCCCAATATCCAATCATTCTTTAAATCCTATCCCTTTTACTTCCTGATACACTCAAAGCCATCCTTGTTTCTTTCCATTCACTGTTATCCTTCTGTACAAGATATTGTATTCCCTGCTGGAATAACTATAGTAGCCTTCTTTAAATCCTATCCCTTTTACTTCCTGATACACTCAAAGCCATCCTTGTTTCTTTCCATTCACTGTTATCCTTCTGTACAAGATATTGTATTCCCTGCTGGAATAACTATAGTAGCCTTCTAATACTCTCTTTGAATGTCTGCTAGTACTGCTCTGTACTCTCTACTGCTAATACGGTATAGGGGCAGTAGGAATGCATCATGCACACGTGATGTCATACTCACGTGTAAAGAAAGCCCTTCTGTAGTCTCTCCTTGGTATTTTGATAATTCTTAAATTCTAAAAAGTTACCTATACTATCACCTTGTACAATCTGACCTCTGATTACCCACCTCCTCTCCTATTATTTGTTTTTTGGGCTCTATCTCCAGCTCATCTCAAGTCCCTTGCAATTACTGGAACTTTATCCCTTCCCCTACACCTACCTTCAAACATGCACACACACTCCTGTGAGCAGCATCTTAACTGGCTAATTTCTAATTATCTTTTTTCTCAGCTCAGATAAAACTTTCCCAGAAACATCACCCCCAGTCCCTCTTTACCAGGTCTGTCCCATCTCTGTTTCTACAATCCTCATCTTTCATAGTACTTTTCTCTACTACTTATCACATATAGCAATGATAAATTCTGTGATGATTAATATACATTTCTCTCACTAGACTATAAACACCTAGAGAAGAGAAATTGTGTCTGTTTGCTAAATGTTTTAGCCTGCAGTAGGCTCTCCAATATTTATTAAATAAATGCTTCTCCATTAATTTCTACCTAAAATTCAAAATTTCTACTAAGGAGCCTGAAATCTATTCTTAGTCAGGTTTTTTTGTTTGTTTGTTTGTTTCCTTTCTCTCCCACATTGCATCTCCATTCTGTATGTGTGTGTGTAGGGGGCAGTGTCTTACATGATAACAGGACTATGTGAAACACCTGTGGGAAGTGTCACCTCTGGCTCTTTGTTCTCCATTCTAGACTGGAAAAGTCCCTTAATCTCTCAGGTTCTTGGTAACTTTTCTAATCAAACTGATAGTTGCTAAGGCAGCTCTCATTCATCTCCATGCAACTACTTCAGGTAGAGTAGGACAACCACTTGAAGATATGGAACATTTCTGGTTATTTTAGGACCTGTTGTTGTACAGATACTATTACAGTTGTCCTTTCTGCTTAATCTCATTATGCAACTGTATGATTACCTGTTCAGAGCTTTGACTGGAAAATGGATTGCAGGTTCTTTTCATTTTGTTTCTGTGATTCTAGGAGAATCATTCCCTAGTTTCTAAAGGATTATGCCTTTTCTCTCTCTTCCCCCACCCCCTCTCTCATACACACACACATACACACAGAGTAACCATTTCTATAATATTGTTTTGACAACATAATATCCAAGATGGATGTTAGAAGGATTATTTACGTTTCTTACTAATTCCTTTCCTGGTTCAACAAACCTGAGAAAAGGAAGAAACCACATGCTTAAAAGGGGGAGATGAAGGTATGTTCAGTGGAAAAGAAATAATCATGAGGGGAAAAAAAGAAAATTTTATCCGCTACCTACTTATACTAAATACTAGAAAACATATGGTTTTACATCATTTTATTACCAGAAAGAAAAAATTAATACACATGCAATAATTAAAGAAAAATCCTGTCCATCGTATTCAGTAAGTCTTTAATAATGGGCACCCTCATTAAGAAAACATAAAACCTAAAAAGGAGTGGGAAGTGAGTCTTCAGCTCAGAGAGCTATATTTACATTTTAGCAAATCACCACTTTGTTTTTTACAAAAATCACTCTAATGGGCCTCTTTGTTATTCAAAGATAAATTGAAGATTCTATTATGAAAAGCAGAGCTTCAAGACAATAGACTTAAATTTCTCTGCATAATAACGGGTTTTCTTCACTGTAGAAAGATTTTATCTTTGCAATTTATGCATCCTTTATCAAAAGCTATCCAGAGGAAAGTTGAAGTAGCCACTGGACAATGGCAAAAAATGAAAAGGGAGTTGTCTCATGCCAGAATGAGAGTAGACAGGGGAACACATTTGTGTGAAACTCAACCCTCGGTGGTCTTCCAAGCTTAATGCCTCAGGCTTTGCAAATGGAACCAACGAGAAAGATAAACATATTCTAAAAAGTTATTCTAGTTGTAGTGGCAGAAGATATGAGCAGAAGTTGGTCAAATTAAAAGAGTGGCTAAGGGATTGTTAAAAAAACAAAATTCAACTGAGTAAATTTTAAAGATTTTATCGACTTTATTCAACAATTGATCAATCGGGCATAATCCCATAAAGGAGACAGAAAGGTGCTCTGAAGAGTTGTACAAAATGAAAGACTGATAGGCAGAAGGAGGTGAGACAAAGGAGTTACAAGTAAAGAGTGGATTGTTTCAGGCAAGGTCATCTTCTCTGAGGGGACTATCAGGCAGATTACCTCACTAGTGCTGATCAGGTAATTCCAGAATGACTGGTTTAAGATTCTTCTCCTGAAGAGGCTGAAACTGTAAGTTAGGTATTAAGTCTTGATTTGGTGATGTGGGCTTAGCATAAGTGACTCCATTTTGAGCCTGTTGTCTCTTTTTTTAAATAAGATAGAACTTTTTTCACCCTGAGGAGAATAGACATTCCAACTTCCAACCTGAGAGGAAAAGATCCATGGATGGTGTTATGGACTAAATTGTGTCCCCTCCCAAAGTCACATTGAAGCCCTAACCCCCAATGTCATGGTGTTTGGAGAGATAATTTGGTTTAGATGAAGTCATCAGGGTGGGGCCCTCATGATGGGATTAGTGTTGTCCCCAAAGAGACACCAAAGAGCTTGCTCTATCTCTCCCAACCATCTGCATGTGAGGACAAGTGAGAAGGTGCCAGTCTATATGACAGGAGACAGCTTCACCAGAAACTAACGATATTAATGTCTCAATTTTGGACTTCTAGCATCCAGAACTGTGAGAAAGTAAATTTCTGTTGTTGCAGCCACCCACAGTCTATGGTACTTTGTTATGGCAGCCTGGAATAGACTGGCAAATGGATTGTGAGATTTGAACTGGGGAACTTGACTCTATAAAGAAGAAAGATAATGAAAAACCCCACTATTCTGAGGAGCAAGGAAAACTCTTCTGGGGACCAGATACTAGAGTATTAGAGAGACACAGAACTAGTAGGGAGAGAAACTTCATCAAAGCAGTCTAAACATGTGAGAGTGTGTCATGTGAGAGTGTGTGTGTGTGTGTGTGTGTGTGTGTGTGTGTGTGTGTGTGTGTGTGGTGTTTCTGATTAATTTATGTTATGTACAAGCCTTTGTAAAGTCTTATTAAATGTGGCCAATTTTACAGATGTTGTGGGGGGAAGGAAATGCTGTGTTCATTTCTAAACTGTAAAAAATCAGCAGCCTGGAAAGTCAGGGGAGGGAAGGCATGAAGCAATCTGCAAAGTGTTTGGTAGCTGGCTGATACAAGCTAGCTGACTCAGGTAGAATGCAAATCTCAGGTCAACTCATGTTGCATGTAATCACTCATCCTGGACTTATTGAAAAATATGAAGTAAAACTGGAAAAGGACTATATTTCCTGTTGACAAGTGAAGTGAGATAAGAAGGGTGATATCTGAAAGCTGAAGAAGCTCAGAATTTCTGGAACAACAGGCAATGATCTCATTATATCAGATCTATCGGGCATCCTTATCCATGAGGGGAGAGAATCAACCTGTCCTTGGCTTTGCTCCCTGACTCAGACCATGAGCCTGAACTTCCCAGTCTAACTTTCCCTGATTTGATCTATAACATTGCCACCTAAGTATAATTTTAACAGTAGTGGGTTTATGTCCCTGTTGATAGCATTTTATTTCTTAGTCAAATGAACTGTTAAACATAGATAACTACGGAGTGACAAGAAGCTCACAGATTTCAAAATATTATTTTATCCTGTAATAACTGGCTAGCCAGGAATGATTGCCTGACGCTATATTAAAACAAACACAATGACAGTGCAATTCCATTAATACATGGAATACATAATGTATAAACATAGAGTAACTAAATTGAAAATGTGTAGTCAGAAATACTGAATTATTCAAGAAAATGGCAATACTGTGTGAAGAACTTTTGGGAACAACATTGAATTTTCCAAGGAAATGTTCATTTAATTCTTGCATTGATCCCAAAATAACAACAACAAACAAACAGGCAGCTGTCATGAAGCCATAAAGTATACTTCCTCCTCCAAACACTTTTATTTGGCCAGTGGAACATTTGGAGTAAGACTCTTCTTCTAATTCTACTTCTGACAATTCATTTCTCTCTTACTGGTGAGAATAAATAGAATTCGTCAAACCTGCTGGACTGATTCCATGCCTTTACTCTAAGGCCATGCCTAGAAGAACAATTGCTAATGTAATTCAAGCAGGAAAAACATCTTTAGTCAAGTTAGACATATTCCCATAATACACTAATTTAGACATAGCTATAAAAGAGATTTCAAGCCTGATATCCCAATATGGATCAATACCATTATCATATTTCTGACTAATAAAAATTTCTCACTGAGGTTATATGATCCATAAGAATTTAAATAAATTAACATCACAAGTAATGATAAATTAAAAAAAAAACATCTAGATTACAAGCAAAAGAACCTTCATGTATTTATTTGCATTTTAAATAACCAGTAATATACCTGACATTACTTATCTATTTTTCAATGATAAAAGGACATTTAACCAGTTCACATTACTTATACTTATTGAAGCAATTTGATAAAAGAAAAAGAAATGTGTTCATGTAAAACTGGCAATATCTAATTCTGTCTCTCATTAAGAAAGGAAAAAATACAACTTTCATAACACACTGAGATTTCTGTGTAATATCCTAAATATCATATTAGAGCACAAAAAATTTTTAAGCACTAAATTAAAAAAAAAGTTTTAAAAATTATAAAAATGTGATAAAAACAGAAAAAAATTAACTTAGCCTCATCAAAGTGGTACAAGATTCTGGCTTGGGTGGGGAAGCTTCTAATATAATGCAATTAAGTTAAAATTTAAGGAATTAAATAAAACCACTCAATATCAGTGAGAAGGGAATTAAGTTTAGTATCATTAATGCCTTACATGTGATAAATGAAGTGCATTGCAATTTCTCTTTGTAGTAATACCCAAAACTTACTATAAAATGTTAACTCTATTTTACAGATGAACACAATAAAGTTTACAAAGGTTCCATGCCAAGGGCATATATATTACACGAGATAATGTCAGGATTGTAACCATAGATTTATCCTCAAATTTCACCTTTTTTGTCATACATCATACTGTGTTCAGCAGTGAGCATTTAAAAATATTATTTGCCTATTATATGTCTGTTTTATTGTGCCCTAATTCTTTTAAGACCAATAACTTCTTGAGAATACAGACTACATTTTGTGCTCTATTCTTCATACCTAGCAAGATTCTGAACTGAGAATACAAACGGCTCAACAAATAACGTGCTAAAAAAATTTTTAGAGGAAGTGTAGCTTAAGGAAATCATTGAAAGCAATAGAAAATTTTATAAGAAAAGTGTTATAAAACAGCTTTGATGAAACACAGCATGCAAGTAAATGTGCTCATGAATTTTATGTGTTTGGAAAGAATAGTACAATGACAAAAAATGTTTTGAAGAAAATGAATGGGATTGTTCTAATAGGCAACTCTGAGCTCTTGTAAAATTTATAAAGAAATTTGACTTATGTTTTCTTCTTTCTATAGTAAGTATACTGTCCAAAGTTATTGCTATGTGATCAGATATGAGCAAAGAGTGGCAAAATTTTACCTCTCATTTGAGTCTGAACTAAATTGATGCACACAAAACAGTGAAGAAGAAAAGCATAAAAGCCAGAAGAACTGCAGAAGGGACAATGTTTGGAGAGAAAAATTAACAGGTATTTTGGCAAACTTTACAGTAAGCCTGATAGTGATCCAATTATTAAGCAGCAAACCACACAGAATGGGAGAAAACAGTTGCAGATTGCATATCTGATAGGTGATTAACATATAGTATTTATTAAAAAAAATTCCTAAAACTCAACAATAAAAGTCCAATTAAAAAATGGGGGAAAAAAATTTGAATAGCATACAAATGGTCAATAAGCGCATGAAAATTAGCCCACTATCACTAATCATTAGGGAAATGCAAATCAAAACCACAATGAGGGGCTTCCCTGGTGGTGCAGTGGTTGAGAATCTGCCTGCCAATGCAGGGGACACGGGTTCGAGCCCTGGTCTGGGAAGATCCCACATGCCGCAGAGCAACTGGGTCCGTGAGCCACAACTACTGAGCCTGCGCGTCTGGAGCCTGTGCTCCGCAACAAGAGAGGCCACGACAGTGAGAGGCCCGCGCACTGCAATGAAGAGTGGCCCCCGCTCGCCGCAACTAGAGAAAGCCCTCGCACAGAGGCGAAGACCCAACACAGCCAAAAATAAATAAATAAATAAATTTATTTAAAAAAACCACAACGAGATACCACTTCATGGCCATTAGAATGGCTATTATAAAAAAATCAGAAAAAATCTGTTGGCAATGATGTGCAGAAATTAGAACCCTTGTACCTTGCTGGTGGGAAGGTAAATGTTGAGCTACTGTGGAAATCAGTATGGTGGTTCCTCAGAAAAAACTAAACATAGAATTATTATATGATTCAATAATTTTACTAATGGGTACAGACTCAAAAGAATTGAAAGCAAGGATTCGAACAGATATCTGTACACCAATATTCACAGCAGTGCTATTCACAAAAGGAAAGAAGGACAATTTAGGACAACCTAAATTGTCCATTGACTATGAATGGATAAATAAAATGTGGTATATACATTTATATCAAATGTTATTATTAAAATAATAAATTTTGTTATATACATAAACCAAGATGTAAACAAAAGCAAACTGAGCCTTTCATAAATATAGAAAAATATGGTTTTCAGTAAGTTACCATTTAATTGAAAGAAACTTCAATTATTTGTATTAGCCAAGTACAAAAATTTAGCAAATGCAACTACTTTTTTCCCTTCCTTTTTCCTTCCTTCCCCTATTCCTACCTTTTATTCTGGTTTTTTGAAATGATATTGCATGTTCACAAGGAAATACACACACACACACACACACACACACACAATACTTGCTGAGTCTTTCAAAAGCTAATAAACATAATTAATGCAGATACACCACAAAATTTTATAATAGACTAGTGTCATTTACCCAGAAATAATAAACTTTGTTACAGCAAGAAAACAAAGATAAATACATGAATGCTTCAACTTACAGTTCATCACTGAGGAAGTAAAAAGAAAAAAACAAAATACCACCAAAAACAAGCAAACAACAACAATAAAACTAATCCAAAATGTGAGCCAGATTTAGCACTTATGTAAGTTTTTCCCCTAAGTGAAATTGTATTTTACTCCCCTGAGTGACTGTTTTGGGGATAAGAAGAGTTGTACTATTATTTTTTTGCTTATTTATTTGAGGTATAATTGACAAAAATAAATACATATAATTAAAGCGTATGTAGGGGAGCAAAATTTGCCACCCCAAAGTGTCTCTGGCATGAGGATAATTTTGAGCTGAAAATAATCAAGGCCCTAAAGACTCAAGAACGAATTTTGAGCTCCCTTTTAGGTGCCTAAAATAATTTAGATAAAGGGTTTCCAGAGGAGAACTATCACCAGAGATGTCTGTAAAGACTATGGGCTAGAAGTATTGGGGGCCGCTGGGTAGAGGTAGAGATCAGTTTACTCTGCATCCCACTGTTTCTGTATGACCCAGCAAACTTCTGTTTACCAAACACTTGCTTTTGCCTCTCCATGTGAATTTCCTTCCTCCCCTTTGAAGTCCCAAATCACTACCCCCAACATCCTCTTTTGTCTTTGCTGAAGATGGGATTTAAGGTGAGGACTCCAGCCATTTTGGTGAGTTACTCAGTTCTCCTGGGTCTCTCCCACATATATACATATTATTAAACTTTTGTTAAATTTTCTCCTGTTCACCTGTCTCATGTCAATTTAATCAATTTAATTCTTAAACCAGCCAGAAGAACCTGGAAGGGTAGAGGAAAATGCTTTCTCCCTGACACATACAATTTGATACATTTTGACATATATATACTCCCATGAAACAATCACTACAATCGAGATAATAGATATATCACCCCAAAATGTTTCCTCATGACTCTATGTAATCTTTCCCAGTTACCTATCCAACATGCACTCCTCATCTCTAGGCAACTGCAGATCTCTTTCTGTCGGTAGAGTTTGATTTACATTTTCTAGAATTTTACATAAATGGGAGTATGTATTCTCTTTTAACTGACTTCTTTTATTCAGCATAATTATTTTGAAGTCCATCAATGCAGTGGCAATGTATCAATAGTTCATTCCTATTTGTGGCTGAGTACTATTCCATTTTATGTATATACCACTACTTGTTTTTTCACTCACCTGTTGATGAATATTTGGACTGTTTTCAGTTTAAGGCTATAACAAACAGAACAAATAAACATTCATTTGAAAGTCTTTGTATGTCTATGTGCTCTCTTTTCTCTTAGATATCTAGAAGTGGAATATTTGATTCATATGGTAGGCACATATTTAACTTTATAATAAACCATGAAAAGGCTTTACAAAGTGACTGTATCATTTATATTCTCATTAGCAATGAGTGATAATGTCAGTTCTTCCTCTTCTCCAGATACTTGGTATGGTCAATTCTTTTCATTTAGCTATTCTAATAGGTAGTGATATTTTCTTGTCATTTTAATTTTCATTTCCTTTATGACTAATCATATGAAGCATCTTTTCAAGTGCTTATTTGCACTGCATATTTGCTTTTGTATATTTTCTTTGGAGATGTCTCTGAATATTTGACCATTTTTTATTGAGTTGTTTATTTTCAAGTTTTTGACTATTGAGCATTCTTTATATATTAATGATGCAAGTCCTTTAGCAGACATAAGATTTGCAAATATTTTCTCCCCATCTGTGGATTGTTCTCTCATTCTTTCAACAATGACTTTTGATTAGCAAACATTTTTAATATTAATGAACCCAAGATCACAATCTCTTTTATTTTCTTCTGAAAATATTATAGTTTTTGGTTTTCCATTTAGGTTTACTTTTCATTTTTAATTAATTTTTGTATAAAGTGTGAGGTATGTTTCAAAGCTCATTTTTTGCATAAGAACTTTTCATTACTCCAGTGACATTAAACATAAAACTATCATATCTCCACTGAATTGTACCTTTGTAAAAAATCAGTTTTCCATACGTATGTGTATATTTTTCTGGACTATATCTACATAAGTCTACTTATCTCTCTTCAGAATGAAACCACATTGCCTGGATTACTGTAGCTTTATGATAAGTCTTGAAATCAGGTAGTTTAACTTGAAATCATGTAGTTTACCTTGAAATCATGTAGTTATCTAGTTCGCCAACTTTGATATATTTTCAAGTTGATTTCACTATTCTAAGTTCTTTGCATTTCCATATAAATTTTTGTAATAAAGTTATCAAGTTCTACAAGAAAGCTTGCTAGGATTTGTGTGTGAGTGTGTGTGGTAAAAACATAACATTGAGCCTACTATCTTAACCATTTTTAACTTTACAGTTTAGTAGTGTTAAATATATTCACTTTTTGTGCAACTGATATCTGAAACTTTTTCATTTTGCAAAATAAACTCTATACCCATTAAACACTAATTGCCCCTCTCTCTCCCTCTACCAACCTTACTCAACTACATTTCTTCTTTCTATTTTTACAATTTTGACTACTTCAGATATTTTATATGAGTGGCATTATATGGTATTTTTCCTTTTATGACCAGCTTATTTCACTTAGCATAATGTCCCCAAGGTTCTTTCATGTTGCAGCATGTGACAGGATTTTCTTTTCTATTAAGTTGAATAATACAGTCTATTGTATGTATATACCACATTTTCTTTATCCATTCATCCACTGATGAACATGTGAATTGCTTCTACCTCTTGGCTATTGTGAACAATGCTGCAATGAACATGAGCATGCAAATAATCCTTTGGGATCCTGCTTTGAATTATTTTGGAAATATATCCAGAAGTGGAATTGCTGGATCACATGGTAATTCTATTTTTAATTTTTTGAGCAACCTATACTTTTTCCATAATGGATGCAACATTTTACATTCTCACCAACAGTGTGCAAGGTTTTCAATTACTTCATATCCTCCCCAAAATTTGCTATTTTCTGTTCTTTTGATAGTGGCTATCCTAATGGGTTTGGGGTGAGATCTAACGGTGTTTTTAATTTGAATTTCTCTTATGCCTAGTAATGTTAAGCATCTTTTCATATGCTTGTTGGGTGGCCTGCTAGGATTTTGATTGGGATTTACTATAGCTGTAGATTGCTTTGGGGAGCATTGAACTCTTAACAACATAGAGCTTTCAGCCTCATAAACAGAATTATATTCATTTAGGCTGTCTTTAATTTCTCTCAGCAATGTTTTGTACTTTTGAATGTATAGGTTTAGCACATCTTTCATCATACTTAGCCCTAAGTATATCATATATTTGTTCTTGTTGTAAATGATATTCTTTTTAATTTCAGTTTTGGATTCCTCCTTAGTACTATATAGAAAATACATGATTATTTTTATTTTGATATTAGTACCTTGCTAAATTGACTTAATAGTTGTAGAGTTTTGTTCGTTTGTTTGTTTTTTAAGAATCCACTGGATTTCTACATTGATATTCAGGTAGTCTATGGATAACAAGTGTTTATTTCTTCCTTGCTAGTCAGTGTGACTTTTTTATTGCAGTGGATACAATCTCTAATACAATATTGACTAAAAGTACACAGTAAAAACCTCGGTCTTCCTCTCGATCTTAGAGATAGCAGGAAGTCCTTCACTATTAAGTTGTGATTAGCTATAGGGTTTTCATAGGTACACTTTTTCAGGATGAGAGTATACTTTTCTACATCTAGGTTGTTGATATTTTACAGAAAAAACAGACGTTCGAATTTTGTCAAGTACTTTTTTTCTGTGTCTCTTGAAATTATCACATGTTTTTTCATGTTTAGTTTGTTAATATGGTAAATTACTTTGATTTTGATTATTAAACAAAGTTTTCATTCCTGTGATAAATCTAACTTTATCATGATACATTATCATTTATATTGTTAGATTCAATTTGCTAAAATATTGTTCATATTATTTGAATCTCTATTTATCTGGGATAATAGTAATCGGTGAAGCCTCTTAGATAGCCTCATCCACCAGAGGGCAGACAGCAGAAGAAAGAAGAACTACAATCCTGCAGCCTGTGGAACAAAAACCACATTCACAGAAAGACAGACAAGATGAAAAGGTAGAGGGCTATGTACCAGATGAAGGAACAAAATAAAACCACAGAAAAACAACTAAATGAAGTGGAGATAGGCAACCTTCCAGAAAAAGAATTCAGAATAATGATAGTGAAGATGATCCAGGACCTCGGAAAAAGAATGGAGGCAAAGATCGAGAAGATGCAAGAAATGTTTAACGAAGACCTAGAAGAAGTAAAGAACAAACAAACAGAGAGGAACAATACAATAACTGAAATGAAAACTACACTAGAAGGAATCAATAGCAGAATAACTGAGGCAGAAGAACAGATAAGTGACCTGGAAGACAGAATGGTGGAATTCACTGCTGCAGAACAGAATAAAGAAAAAAGAATGAAAAGAAATGAACACAGCCTAAGAGACCTGTGGGAAAACACTAAACACAACAACATTCTCATTATAGGGGTCCCAGAAGGAGAAGAGAGAGAGAAAGGACCAGAGAAAATATTTGAAGAGATTATAGTCAAAAACTTCCCTAACATGGGAAAGGAAATAGCCACCCAAGTTCAGGAAGCACAGAGAGTCCCATACAGGATAAACCCAAGGAGAAACACACCGAAACGCATAGTAATCAAACTGGCAAAAATTAAAGACAAAGAAAAATTATTGAAAGCATCAAGGGTAAAATGACAAATAACACACAAGGGAACTCCATTAGGTTAACAGCTGATCTCTCAGCAGAAACTCTACAAGCCAAAAGGGAGTGGCATGATATACTTAAAGTGATGAAAGGGAAGAACCTACAACCAAGATTACTCTACCCGGCAAGGATCTCATTCAGATTCGATGGAGAAATCGAAAGATTTACAGATAAGCAAAAGCTAAGAGAATTCAGCACCAACAAACCAGCTCTACAACAAATGCTAAAGGAACTTCTCTAAGTGGGAAACACAAGAGAAGAAAAGGATATACAAAAACAAACCCAAAACAATTAAGAAAATGGTCATAGGAACATACATATCGATAATTACCTTAACTGTGAATGGATTAAATGCTCCAACCAAAAGACACAGGCTTGCGGAATGGATACAAAAACAAGACCCATCTATATGCTGTCTACAAGAGACCCACTTCAGACCTAGAGACACATACAGACTGAAAGTGGGGGGATGGAAAAAGTTATTCCAGGCAAATGGAAATCAAAAGAAAGCTGGAGTAGCAATTCTCATATCAGATAAAATAGACTTTAAAATAAAGAGTGTTAAAAGAGACAAGGAAGGACACTACATAATGATCAAGGGATCAATCCAAGAAGAAGATATAACAATTATAAATATATATACACCCAACATAGGAGCACCTCAATACATAAGGCAACTGCTAACAGCTATAAAAGAGGAAATCGACAGCAACACAATAATAGTGGGGGACTTTAACACCTCACTTACACCAATGGACAGATCATTCAAAATGAAAATAAATAAGGAAACACAAGCTTTAAGTGTCAAAATAGACCAGATAGATTTAACTGATATTTATAGGACATTCCATCCAAAAACAGCACATTACACTTTCTTCTCCAGTGCACATGGAACATTCTCCAGGATAGATCACATCTTGGGTCACAGATCAAGCCTCAGTAAATTTAAGAAAATTGAAATCATATCAAGCATCTTTTCTGACCACAATGCTATGAGATTAGAAATGAATTACAGGGGAAAAAAGTAAAAAATACAAACACATGGAGGCTAAACAATACGTTACTAAATAACCAAGAGATCACTGAAGAAATCAAAGAGGAAATCAAAAAATACCTAGAGACAAATGACAATGAAAACACAACGATCCAAAACCTATGGGATGCAGCGAAAGCAGTTCTAAGAGGGAAGTCTATAGCTATACAAGCCTACCTCAAGAAACAAGAAAAATGTCAAATAAACAATATAACCTTACACCTAAAGGAACTAGAGAAAGAAGAACAAACAAAACCCAATGTTAGTAGAAGGAAAGAAATCATAAAGATCAGAGCAGAAATGAATGAAAGAGAAACAAAGAAAACAATAGCAAAGATCAATAAAACTAAATGCTGGTTCCTTGAGAAGATAAACAAAATTGATAAACCATTAGCCAGACACATCAAGAAAAAGAGGGAGAGGACTCAAATCAATAAAATTACAAATGAGAACGGGGAAGTTACAACACACACTGCACAAATACAAAGCATCCTAAGAGACTACTACAAGCAGCTCTAGGCCAATAAAATGGACAACCTGGAAGAAATGGACAAATTATTAGAAAGGTATAACCTTCCAAGACTGAACCAGGAAGAAATAATAAATATGAACAGACCAATCACAAGTAATGAAATTGAAACTGTGATTAAAAATCTTCCAACAAACAAAAGTCCAGGACCAGATGGCTTCACAGGTGAATTCTATCAAACATTTAGAGAAGAGCTAACACCTATCCTTCTCAAACTCTTCCAAAAAACTGCGGAGGAAGGAACACTCCCAAACTCATTCTATGAGGCCACAATCACCCTGATACCAAAAGCAGATAAAGATGTCACAAAGAAAGAAAACCACAGGGCAATATCACTGATGAACACAGATGCAAAAATCCTCAATAAAATACTAGCAAACAGAATCCAACAACACATTAAAAGGATCATACACCACGATCAAGTGGGATTTATCCCAGGGATGCAAGGATTCTTCAGTATACACAAATCAAACAATGTGATACACCATATTAACAAATTGAAGAAGAAAAACCATATGATCATCTCAATAGATGCAGAAAAAGCTTTTGACAAAATTCAACACCGACTTATGATAAAAACTCTCCAGAAAGTGGGCATAGAGGGAACCTACCTCAACATAATAAAGCCCATATATGACAAACCCACAGCAAACATCATTCTCAATGGTGAAAAACTGAAAGCATTTCCTCTAAGATCAGGAACAAGACAAGGATGTCCACTCTCACCACTATTATTCAACATAGTTTTGGAAGTCCTAGCCATGGCAATCAGAGAAGAAAGAGAAATAAAAGGAATCCAAATTGGAAAAGAAGAAGTAAAACTGTCACTGTTGGCAGATGACATGGTACTATACATAGAGAATCCTAAAGATGCCACCAGAAAACTACTAGAGCTAATCAATGAATTTGGTAAAGTTGCAGGATACAAAATTAATGCACAGAAATCTGTTGCATTCCTACACACTAATGATGAAAAATCTGAAAGAGAAATTAAGGAAACACTCCCATTTACCACTGCAAAAAAAAGAATAAAATACCTAGGAATTAACCTACCTAGGAAGACAAAAGATCTGTATGAAGAAAACTGTAAGACACTGATGAAAAAAATTAAAGAAGATACCAACAGATGGAGAGATATGCCATGTTCTTGGATTGGAAGAATCAATATTGTGAAAATGACTATGCCACCCAAAGCAATCTACAGATTCAATGCAATCCCTATCAAATTACCAATGGCATTTTTTACGGAACTAGAACCAAAAATCTTAAAATTTGTATGGAGACACAAAAGACCCCGAATAGCCAAAGCAGTCTTGAAGGAAAAAAATGGAGCTGGAGGAATCAGACTCCCTGACTTCAGACTATACTACAAAGCTACAGTAATCAAGACAATATGGTACTGGCACAAAAACAGAAACATAGATCAATGGAACAAGATAGAAAGCCCAGAGATAAACCCACGCACCTATGGTCAAATAATCTATGACAAAGGAGGCAAGGATATACAATGGAGAAAAGACAGTGTCTTCAATAAGTGGTGATGGGAAAACTGGACAGCCACATGTAAAAGAATTAAATTAAAACACTCCCTAACACCATAGTCAAAAATAAACTCAAAATGGATTAGAGACCTAAATGTAAGACCAGACACTATAAAACTCTTAGAGGAAAACATAGGAAGAACACTCTTTGACGTAAATCACAGCAAGATCTTTTTTGATCCACGTCCTAGAGTAATGGAAATAAAAACAAAAATAAACAAATGGGACCTAATGAAACTTAAAAGCTTTTGCACAGCAAAGGAAACCATAAACAAAACGAAAAGACAACCCTCAGAATGGGAGAAAATATTTGAAAATGAATCAACAGACAAAGGATTAATCTCCAAAATATATAAACAGCTCATGCAGCTCAATATTAAAGAAACAAACAACCCCATCCAAAAATGGGCAGAAGACCTAAATAGACATTTCTCCAAAGAAGACATACAGATGGCCAAGAGGCACATGAAAAGCTGCTCAACATCACTAATCATTAGAGAAATGCCAATAAAAACTACAATGAGATATCACCTCACACCAATCAGAAAATCTGGAAACAACAAATGCTGGAGAGTGTGTGGAGAAAAGGGCACCCTCTTGCACTGTTGGTTGGAATGTAAATTGATACAGCCACTATGGAGAACAGTATGGAGGTTCCTTAAAAAACTAAAAATAGAATTACCATATGATCCAGCAATCCCACTACTGGTCATATACCCAGAGAAAACCATAATTGAAAAAGACACATGCACCCCAATGTTCATTGCAGCACTATTTACATTAGCTAGGTCATGGAAGCAACCTAAATGCCCATCGACAGATGAATGGATAAAGAAGTTGTGGTACATATATACAATGGAATATTACTCAGCCATAAAAAGGAATGAAATTGGGTCATTTTTTGAGACGTGGATGGATGTAGAGAGTGTCATACAGAGTGAAGTAAGTCAGAAAGAGAAAAACAAATATCATATATTAACGCATATATGTGGAACCAGAAAAATGGTACAGATGAACTGGTTTGCAGGGCAGAAATTGAGACACAGATGTAGACAACAAACGTATGGACACCAAGGGGGGAAAGTGATGGGGGTGGGGTGGGGGAGGTGGTGTGATGAATTGGGTGATTGGGATTGACATGTATACACTAATGTGTATAAAATTGATGACTGTTAAGAACCTGCTGTATAAAAAAATAAAATAAAATTCAAAAATTCAAAAAAAAATTAAAAATAATAATAGCATTCTCAAAAAAAGAAAGAGTAATTGGTTGTCTCTTAATCTAATTTATTTCTATGATTTTTTGTATCAGGATATTGTAGGTCTTATAAAATTAACGGAGAAATGCTCTTCTGTAAATTTTTGGAAGATTTTGGGTGGAATTGGCAATACTATGTTTTCCCTAACATTTTTAAAGAACTTACCATAATTTCATAATAATTATTTATTATGCTATTCAGATTGTATAATATGTTGGGATGTCATATCTTTCATTTCTCAGAGTAGTAATTTGTGTCATCCTACTTTTTCTTGGTAGTTTAGCTGAAAGTTTATCAATGTTAGTGATCTTCTCAAAAATATGAGCTTTTGGTTTGTTTTTTTTCCAAATTCTGTTTTATAGATTTCTCCTCTGATTTTTATAATATCCATTCTACCGTTTATTTTAGGTTACATTTGCACCTTATTTTCTAGTTTCTAAGGTATAAATTATGTTATTGATATGAGACCTTGCATCTTTATGTGCATTTTTACTATGATTATACTATAAATTTCTTTTAAAGCATACTTTAACAATAATCAACAAATTTTGACATATTGTGTTATTTTTCATTCAGTTGAAAATATTTTCTAAATATTTGAGACATATCTCAAAGATATGTCTGTTGATTTTTTTTTAATACATCTTTATTGGAGTATAATTGCTTCACAATACTGTGTTAGTTTCTGTTATACACCAAAGTGAATCAGCCATATGCATACGTATGTCCCCATATCCCCTCCCTCTTGAGCCTCCCTCCCATCCTCCCTATCCCACCCCTCTAGGTCATCACAAAGCACCAAGCTGATCTCCCTGTGCTATATTGCTGCTTCCCACTAGCTATTTTACACTCGGTAGTGTATATATGTCAATGCTGCTCTCACTTCGCCCCAGCTTCCCCCTCCCACCCCGTGTCCTCAAGTCCATTCTCTATGTCTACCTCTTTATTCCGGCTCTGTCACTAGGTTCATCAGTACCAGTTATTTTTTTTTAGATTCCATATATATACATTAGCATATGGTATTTGTTTTTCTTACTTACTTCACTCTATATGACAGACACTAGGTCCATCCACCTCAGTACAAATAACTCAGTTTCGTTTCTTTTTATGGCTTAGTAATATTCCATTGTATATGTGTGCTACATCTTCTTTATCCATTCATCTGTCGATGGACATTTAGGTTGCTTCCATGTCCTGGCTATTGTAAATAGTGCTGCATTGAACATTGTGGTACATGTCTCTTTTTGAATTATGGTTTTCTCAGAGTATATGTCCAGTAGTGGGATTGCTGGGTCATATGGTAGTTCTATTTTTAGTTTTTTAAGGAACCTCCTTAATCCCATGTGGTCATAGAATATATTTTGTAAAATATCTAAATAGAATCCTTTTAAAGTTACTGAGATTCTTTCTGTGACCCAAAATATATTTGTTATATTGGTAAATGTTCCATGTTCCATGTGAGCTTGTAAAAAAAAGAAAAAGAAGAAGAAAAAAGAAAAACAAGGGTATTCTTCTGCTGTTTTGTGGAGTGTCGTATAAATGTCAATTAGGTCAATTTGATTATTATTCAGTATTTTTTACTGATTTCCTGTTTGCTTGTTCAACCAATATTGGAAACAAGGTATAGAAATCTCTGGCTATCAATGTGGAATTGTCTATTTCTTCTTACATTTCTATTAATTTTTGCTTCATATATCTTGTAAGTTTGGTAACAGGTGCATCGACATTTTGAATTTGTAATTACTTTTACATACCTTTTCATTATGAAAAGATTTCCTTTGTGTCTGGTAATATTATTTGCTCTGGAATCTATTTTATCTGATATTAATATAGCCACTCCAGCTTTCTTTTGATTAGTCAAATTGTATTATAACTTTTCCCATAATTTTACTTTTAATCTATTTATTTCTTTATATCTTAGGTGCATGTTGAAGGCAACAAAAAGTTTGTCCTTGCTTTTTTGTCCACTCTGACAATCTCTCCCTTTAATTAGGGGTTTTGGACCAATTACATTTGATGTTATTAATATGGTTAGGTTAAGTCTATCATCTTGCTATTGTTTTTCTATTTGTTCCAAATCTTTTTTCCTTTTTTTGTCTGTTGGATTCACTATATTTTATGATTCAATTTTTCATTGTTGGTTTATTAACCACATTTCTTATTTTTATTCCAATAGTGCTTTATATTTTATATGTATCTTTAACTTATCACATCCCCCATGCAAATGATATTTTATCACATGTATAACATAAGACATTTCAACACTATTACTGCTTTTCCCTCCTTTCCGATTTTTATGCTATTGTTTGCATACGTTTTACTTATACATATGTATTAACACTAAAATTCATTATTTTTAACAGTAGTTCATATTTTAAAAGAGATTTAAATTATATGTATATAGCTAGCAACTATACATCATTACCATTTCTCTTACTTCTTTTTCCTTCTTTGGGATCCATGTTTAAATTTGGTACACTTTTCTTTCTGACTGAAGGATAACTTTAACATTTCTTGTAGAGCTGGCCTGACAGTGATTGAGTCTTTCAACTTTTATATTTCTGAAAGTGTCAATTTTTGCTTTCATTATTTAAAGATATTACAGGTATCTATAGAATTCTATGTTGATAAATTTCTTCTTTCAGTACTTTAAAGACATTGCTCCATTATCTGCTCAGATACAGTGTCCTGGCAAGAAATCTGCTTTCTTTTCACCTTTGTTCCTCTGTATATAATGTGTTTTTTTTTCTGGCCACTTTCAAAATTTTTTCTTGATCACTGCTTTTATGCCATTTGACTATGATGTGCCGTGATGCGATTTACTTCAAAATTTGTTTTGGGGTTCGTTGAACTTCTTGGATCTGTGGGTTTACAGTTTTTATCAAACTTGGAAAAATTTGCCATTATTTCTTCAAATATTTTTTCCTATCAATCTGTCCCCTCTCCTTCAATAATTTTATTTCACTTATGCTCTTTTCAATTTTACTGATTTTTACATCTTTTTTGATTTTTAGAAAGTTTCCTTTGCTTTGTTTTCAAGTTCATATTTTCTTCTGCAATAATTAATCTGCCATTTATTCTATCCATTTTAATTGCATCTTAGCTGTTGGCATTAGTATCTCTAGCAGTTAGTGAATTTGTTTTACATCCTCCATGTCTCTACTTAAGTTTCTGAATATATGCAATAAAATTAAATTTTAATAACTGTTTTATTGCTTTCACATGCTAATCCTAACATCTGTGAAAGTTCTGGGTCAATTTGATTGTTTCTTTTTTCATTATGGGTTACATTTTCTTGCCTCTTTAGGGCTGGTGACTTTGGTTGAAGGTTATACATTTTTGTTCTCCCATAATATTCTTGAGTACTGTTGTGTGATACACTTAAGTTACTTGGAAACAGTTTGATACTTTTGGGTTTTTCTTTTTAAAATGTGTTAGGTAGATATGAGCAACTTCTTTTCTAGAGCTAATTTATTCCCCACTATAGAGGCAAAATACTTATGAATATTGTGAGAATTTTAAGATATTCTAGTTTGGCTAATGGGAATAGGTACTTCTGCTTGGCCTCACATGAGCTCTGAGTATTGTTCTTAATAATCTTCTTGGATGGTTCTTCAATGTAGTTTCATTGTACAAATGCATGGGTCAATATTCTTCTCAATACTTAATAAGGATTCTCTCAGATCTTTGGGGTTCTTCTCTCCCTGTGTTGGTCTCATTTCCCATAGTCTGCCTTGTGGATTGTAACTGCCTTGTGTTCCCCCAAATCTCAGTTTCATCTCCTTAACTCAGGGAGACTACCAGGCTCTGCCTTTGTTCCCCAATTTTGCACTATAGCCTGGAAGCCCTTTCAAGTCAGTAAGCCAGGCCAACCGTACCGCTCACCCTGTTTATTTCCATTCTCCACGGACTCACTCTCCTTCATTTATTGAGGCCCATTATCTTGAAAACCTTTGATCTGTGTGTTTTTTGTTTGTTTGTTTTTTTCCTTTTTTTTTTTTTTTTTTTTTTTTGGTTATTTCAGTCAGGAGGGTAAATCTTGTCACTGTGACTCTATTTTAGCCAGATGCCCCCAAATGACTTATATGGTTGAAAAGTTAATGAGTGTGGACATTAGTGTCTCTGAAAGAAACATTCACCAATAGAAAAAAATCTCTCTTTCTTGCAATTATTGAGACCAGAATAAGGGGAATGCCTTAGGCTGCTCACACCAGATATCACTGAACTCCAACAAATCAGTACCTGAGCCTGCCTCCCACTAAAGTAAAAGAAATCTATGTTGAGGCACCTTACTTGAAGTACCCTGAGTCATAATGTTAATGATGTACTTTCCAGTTTGTAAATTTTACATGCCTTATTTCTCAGAACTCAGTGCATGTATCTTTGGCAAGGCATTATCATTATTCTTGCTTTACAGTTTGAGTAATTAATGTTCATATTAATTTGATTTCCACCAGCAGACAGTAAGTATTAGATCTAGGACTAAAATATGCCATACTTTCTTCTTTTTTTCTTTTCATCGTTATCTTTTGTGCGTGTGTGTGAGAACATTTAAGATCTACTCTCTCAGCAAATTTCAAGTATACAATACAGTATTACTAACTACAGTCAACATGCTGTATTAGATCTCCAGAACTTACTCATCTTATAACTGAAAGTCTGTACCTTCTAATCACTATCTTCCCATGTCCCTCACTCCCAGCCCCTGGCAACCATCATTCTATGCTCTGCTTCTGTGAAGCTATGCCATTCATTCTTAAAGGGTAAGTTCCATCTCAGATTCTGCAAAACCACTCTGATGTCTTGATTCAGGGATATCCTTACAATTAAAAAAAAAATAGCTTACTGAACATATGTATGAACAGCTAAGGACACAATAATGACTGTCTGCACACTATGAAATTTCCAGTCCACTGTAGCTATATCATTATCCTTCTCCGGTTTTAACATCAGCAGGATTGACAGGAACATAAAAGTGGTATTAATACAGATGATTCCTTATGAAGATATTCACACTGTCTGGCTGCCTTTTTAAACTTGAAGGACATTTTCACAGTTTACAAACAGTCTTCCTTTTAAAATAAACTACCTTGCTAACACCTTGCATGCTGAGTTTATGTGTTTGGCATTTTTAGAAGCAGAGTTACAAACCTCTGGGAATATAAATTTAATGGAAATCCTGACAGCTTTCTATCTTTAACTAAGAGAATGCTGTCAATGTTAGATGGCATTCTCCAGGTAATACTGATGAGGTCAGCTCTGTAAAGCAAACTAGTTGCAAGATGTATTTCTGCTGACAAATTATAAACTGTGCTTATACCTGCTATACAAATATAATGTAGTTCAGAGCACTGGATGGACACAGAACAATCAGCAAAGTCATTACTTATATTGAATAAATCGAAAATTGCTGTTCCTAGCACTTTTCAGACTACTGATGTGAAATACACAGAGTATATCATATCTATCACTGTGAAAATACACTCATCTTTGTTTCTGACTTCTTAAAAATCATTTATATCAAAATTAAACAATTTTGAGACTAGAAAATGTTAAATATAGTATATAATCTTATCAATTACAAACATTTTTTCATTTGATTATAATAACTGGAAATTGTTTGCTTAAATTCCCAGAGTACAAAAATACTCTGTTGAGCCTACTTGTTTTATAATTTTCTCAAAAACTAAAGTTATTATTATTTTTTTTGTTTGGTTTGGGTTTTTTGATAAAATAAATCTGCATGTTTAGATTTTTCATAGTCTTTCTACTGCTTACATAGTGATAGAGGTAAAAAATCAAGAAAAGGTAGACAGCAAAGGTGATCTAGACATTTAAAATCTAAATCCTGATTACTTGAGATTAAACACCACCATCATATATTGCATTTCTTTATAACTATTCTAAATAATAGAATGTTAACATAGGCTTGTTATATTTTAAATGCAGACTAGTTTACGCTCCATAGTTTTAAATGAAATAGAAGAACTGCTGTCTTTCTTCAAGATATGTGGAATGGATTTTTTATTATTCACTCTGTTCCCTCAATCTATTGCAATGACTTTCAAATTTTTTTGACCCAGAGTATGAAATTACTTTTACCCTAAGTGCCAGTATACACTTTTGTATCTAGGTGAAAAAAAGCATCATATACAATTCTTATACTTACTATGTGCAATATATTCTGTTATTTTCTATTTCATTCTATTTTTTATTATTCTTATATTAAAAATACTATTTGTGATATATTAAATCAACCTCATAACCTTGAGACTCTACTTTTGAAAAGCAATGGTCCATAAGATATGTAGAATAATCCTTTCCAGGAGTGCTCTGATATGTGGAGAAAAAAGAAAATAAATTCTTTCTTTGAAGTAAATGGAAACTGAATTTCTAATTTGTACCCATAAATATCTTACACAAGTGTGTATGAATCTACTAAGCAGCTCATGTATAATGTTAATTCACTGGTTCTCCCAATCACAGGGAGTTTGATACAGGGGTTTATTGTTTTTTCCACCAGTTTATTTGCACAGAATTTGTGTTTTATAATCCTTAGGTCATAATTTTCATATATGAATCTGACTTCTATTTCTAGTAATATGGCTGGAAAGCCTATCTTAATAAAATCCTCTCATTAAAAACAACTGAAAATGCAGATCATATATTTAAATTAGAAAAGTAACAATCATCAAAAAAGCTAATAAAACACCAGTCTAAAATCAAAGTAAAAGCAGTACCCCAGATGTTGAGCAGAGAAATTAAACTTTTTTGTTCTGTGAGCATTTGTCCAAATGATGACCCTCAAATTTATATTTGACAAAATTGTGTGCAGGGAACTGGAAGTGGGGAGATAGAAGTCAAGATACAGGTCCATCCAAGGAAGAATTCTAATAAGATGCTCTCTGCTCCATAAAGTTAGGACACAAAGGGCTAAATTCACAGAATGAGAAGGAGCCAGTAATAAACCGACATCCTCCCTACTTGCAAAGGCTGCAAGGAAGTCATAGCATTGAGCAGTTCAAGCAAGGAAAATGCTTAGATGAAAAGATAAACTATTGAGAAAAATTGCAGAGGAAAAAAAGTCCTATATGTAAAAAAGACAATAACCAAAGTTAATAACTCATTTGATATGCTTAACTGCAGCTAATACCTGTTTGAGAACCATTGGGTAAATGGCAGATGGATAAGAAGAAATTATCCAGAATGTCACTCAAAGATACAAGTGGGAGAAAAAAATTTGGGTCAGCACCAAGAATTCAAGGTTCAATGTATTTGAGAAAATATTCAATTCACTGCATTAGCAGATTAAAGAAGAAAAAAATATGACTTCCTAATAATTTAATAACATTGATAAAATGTATTATTTGTGAAAGAAAAATTTGATGATATGTAACATTTCTATTTGGCTGGGAGAAGAAAACAATTTTTCTTAAAGTGATACAGGTGTCATGGACCAGGAAATGGTTTGCTCTGATTCCCCTTTAAGGAAGCACATACTGCACCAGCAGCTGGAAATGCTGTCAGCAGGTCACCTCCAACTCTCAGATACTTCACAGAGTCTGCTCCAGTGCAGAGAACTGCCTAACCCAAGGGAACAGCTTCTCTAGGACAGTCCATATCCAATGACTGATCACAGTAGGGGTATAATACTTTGGACATTGAGCCCTATGTGAGACAACTTCAATAGTATATGTCTCTCCAGAGGACCCTCCTGAGTCACCCAAGGTTTGTTGGGGTCACATTGCAGTTTGATGTTCACCTCTACTCAATCCTGTTTCTGCCAACTGTCCTCACTTGCACTGATAACTTAGGATATTCTGAATGCCAAACTTTGTCTCAGAAACTGCTTCTAGGGAACCAGCATATAATAGTAGTCTATCTAATAAAACGACAATCTATCTAATAAAACCACAACCTCTAGTAAAGATTTTGCTGTATGGTAAATCATGGAAAAAGTAATCTTCAAAAACTTGGTAAAAAGAAATATACTGTTGGAGATTGCATTAAGAGTCTCAATTCTTTATTCCACAATTTTCCCATAATCTTTGCCAGTGAGATTCCAGTCCTCCCCACTAAAAAGGTGGAATTTATTTCCCTGCACCTTGATCTCAGATTTGGCCATGTGACTTGTAACCAACAGAAACAGACAGAAATGATGGTATGCCAGTTGCAAGCCTACATCTTTAAAGTCCGATAGGTATACCTTGCTCATCATTATCAATTTAAATCATCTTTGCAATAAAGAATCTAGCCAGTTCCATAAGGCAAACAATAATGAAATAAACACAGTACTAAGTTAGAAAAATTAAAAACAAAAAGAAATGTAATTATTTGTAAATTATTTTATATGTATAAATCCATTTGCATTTTCAAAAAATTTTGCTAAAGCACTTTATGTAATTGTTTAGTTATGTTTAGCATAAAGGAAAAGTAAAAACATTGCAGTACTAGGCAATAAATTGTCAGAAGGACAACTTAGGATATTTCATCATTGAGTTAATATGTGTATATATGTATGTATGTATGTAGTAGAATATCAAATAGTCCAAAGAATAATTTTCAAATTCAGAGAAGTGTTTAAAAAGGTTTGTGGATACCAAAAATATACAAAAATTATACCCATATATACCAGCAATATTTTAAAATTAAACAATGTTAACATGTCAAATATTAAATTCAGAAAAAATGATATTTTTAGGAGCATAAAAATTTGAGATGTAATTTGGTATGTATTTCATAAAGTTTCAAAAGAATCCAATAAAAAATATGAAAACATTTATTAGGATTAAAGATGAATCAAAATGTGGAAACTTATAAAGTATTCTTGAACTGGAGAACTTCATATTGACAATTTATATTCTCTCCAAATTAATGTGTAAATTCAATGTAATCCTAATAAAAATTCAAAGAAGTTTACGGAGGAATTTGACTAGTTGATAAAACAATTTTATACAAGTATGAAGGGCCAAAAAAGTAGTCAAGCATTGCTTAAAAAAGAACTGTGAGATGAGGGGACTTGCTCTGTAAGGTATCAAGATATATTATGAAAGTGTGATGTTGCTGCAGGTATAAACACATAGACCTGTGTAAGAGAATAACAACTCTGAAACAGCCATGCTTAAATGGGGACTAGATATATGATAGAAATGGCAATACAGCTCAGTGAGGAATGAATATTTCAATGAATTATGTTGGAATCATTAAACAATATTGGTGAAAAAATTTTGATCCCTACTTTCACCTTATATAAAAATAAATTACATCTTTAAAGTGCTTAAATATAAAAGAAAAAATTATAAAGATTTAAGAGTAATATTGAAAAAAATCTTCATTCTGTATACTTGAATTTACATAATAAGGCACAGGAAATACTAACATAAAAAATAATTTGTTAAAGTAATTGAAATGAATGACATTAACACTCAAAAGAAAGAGGGTGAAACACAAACACGGAGGGAAAATATTATTTTAACACATATCATGGGCAAAGAATTAGTTTCCAAATATCTAAAAAAATTTTGACAAGTCAAAAATAATTACACAGTAGAAAAAATTTGTCAAAAGAATTGAATATGCACTTCACTAAAGAGGAAATCCAAATGGCCTATATACACATGACAGTGCTCAACTTCTTTAGAAGTCACTGAAACATAGAACAAATCCGTGGGATACCTCTACACACTCACCAAGTGGGTGAGATTTTAAAGTTTCAGAATACCAAGTGTTGGTGAGAATGTATAGTAATAGAAAGTCTCACCTAGTTGGTGAGAGCAGAAACTGGTGTAATGACTAAAAAACCATGTAGTAGAATCAAAATGAACTTTCACCCAAGATAATTGAAAACATATGTTCACACATAAACTTGTACAGCATTGCTCATAGCAACATTATTTATAATAGCCCAGAAGTGGAAATAAGCCAAATAGTCATCGACTACTGAATGAATAATGAAAATGTGGTATAGCCACACAAATATTATCCAGCCGTAAGAAGAATGAAGTACTGATACATGAATGGATGAATCTTGAAAATATTATGGTCAATAAAGGAAGTCAGACACATGAGTCCACACACTGCATGATTCCATTTCATGAAATTTCCAGAACAGGCAAATCTAAAGAGACAGCTGATTAGAAGTTACTTACAGCTAGGCATGGGATAAGGGTATTGTGGTGAGATAGCTAAGGCATATGGGGTTGCTTTTTGGTAATAAAAATATTATAAAATTGATAGTGGTGAAGGTTGCACAACATTGTACCTATTAAAAATCAGTGAATGTTACACTACAACTGGTGAATTTTATGACATATGAATTCTCAAAAAAGGAATTTTAGCATTCCCTAAGACTCTGCAAATCTATGCATATATATACATATAATTCATACTGCATATATATACAAATGTACATGTAAATATACATATTACATATATATTCAACAGAAATTCATATTTTATGCATCCCCTCCATATTCATGTAGAGTTCTAACAGAATTATCTGTAATAGCTGTAAAATTTATAAAAGAGTTTTATCAAGAGTGAATAGGGCCTCCCTGGGGGCGCAGTGGTTGAGAGTCCGCCTGCTGATGCAGGGGACACGGGTTCGAGCCCTGGTCTGGGAGGATCCCACATGCCGCGGAGCAACTGGGCCCGTGAGCCAAAACTACTGAGCCTGCGCGTCTGGAGCTTGTGCTCCGCCACAAGAGAGGCCGCGACAGTGAGAGGCCCGCGCACTGCGATGAAGAGTGGCCCCCACTCGCCGCAACTAGAGGAAGCCCTCGCATAGAAAACGAAGACCCAACACAGCCAAAAATAAATTAATTAATTCATTAAAAAAAAAAAAGAGAGAGTGAATGGATTAATATATTTTGGTAAATTCATACAAATTAGTCTTTACTGCAACAAACATGATTCCACAACAAAACATGATGAATCTCACAAACATATCATTGAGTGAAACAAGACACACAAAAATACATCTAGTGTACTTTCATTTCTATTATGTTTAAAGACTAGCATAACTGAACTATAAATTTTAGAGATGCATATATAGGTGGTAAAATCTGTAAGATAATGCAAACGTCAATTATCACAAAGGTCAGGAAAAGTAGAGATTACTTCTTTGGGGAAAGAAAGGGCTTTCAAAAGTGCCAAGGCATGTAAGAGTATTTTAAGATGCTGGTAATGGTCTATTGGTTGACTTCAGGGATTGTAACACTCATAGCTATTCTTCTAATTATCCATATCTACTTTTTCTACTCATAGTTATTTATTATATAGTGTAGGGCAACTCAAATTTTTCACTGTGTAGCACAATTCCACAAATGACCATTAAAGCATCTTGAATATTAATTCTGTGGTTACAAATAAATGTTAGCAAGTAAGCTAATTTGCAAATACAGAATATGTGAATAATAAGGATAGACTGTATATGTTTATAAATATCAATATATAATATGTATAGTTTGATGTAGCCCTACTTGTTGATTTTGCCTTTGTTGCTTTCGTTTTTTGTGTCATACCCAAAAAATCATTGCCAAGACCAATGTCAAGGAGATGTCACCCTGTGTGTTCATCTAGAAATTTTAAAGTATCAGGTCATTTGTTTAAGTCTTTAATCAATTCTAAGTTAATTTCTGTGGGTTTGTATAAAATATGGGTCTAATTTCATTTTTCCACATGTTGTTATCTGGGTTTGTCAACATTATTTGTTGACAAGACTATCACTTCCCCATTGAATGTTCTTGGCTCCCTTGTAAATATTAGTTGACTATATGTGGTATTTTCTTTCTGGTCTCTATTCTGTTCCATTGGACTACGTGTCCATTTTTATGTCAGTACCATATTGTTTTAATTACTATAGCTTTGTAGTACAGTTTGAAATCAGGAAGTGTGATGCCCCATCCTTGTTCTTCTTTCTCAGGGTTGCTTTGGTTATTTGGGGTCTTCTGTGGTTCTATACAAATTTTAGGATTATTCTATTTCTGTGAAGATGTTTTATACACACACAAACACATACACACACAGCTGAATATTATTCAGCCATGAGAAAGAAGAAAATCCTGGCATATGTGACAACATGGATGAACCTTGAGGGCATTATATTAAGGGAGATACGTTGGACAGAGAAATAAAAATACTGCATGATATCACTTATATGTGGAATCTAAAAAAGCTGAAATCTGTAGAAATAGAGAATAGAATGATGGTTACCAGGGTCTGGGGGCAGGGGAATTGGGAAGATATTGTTTAAGGGTACAAATTTGCGAGTAGTAGATAAATAAGTCCTGGAGGTCTTATGCACAGCACAGTTGAACTTAAATTTTTTATACTCTTCCACATACTCATAACTTTCAAACAGGTAGTTAATAGGGACAAAGTAAATAACTCTTTATGTATTAAAATAATTAATATTTAAGTAAGTTTAATTCAAGTCATTTGGCTTACCTTCTAGCTACTTTCTCACCTCAGTGAAATCAGAGAAGCATTCAAATTGCAAATCAGTTACAGATATTTCCTTGTTTACATGATCTCAAATTGAGAAAATAAATATTATAAGTATTTTTCCTAATGTATATTTAAAGAAATGTCAAAATATAAGAATTCCTATAGATATTCAATCTAAATTTTAGAGAGGTTTATATATATGTATGTGTGTATATAGATGTGTGTGTATGTATGTGTATGTTTGTTTTTCCCTTTTTAATAAGTTTAGTCAACTATATGGTGTATTCTTCAATAAAAAGACAATATAACTATGCTCCCTTAAAATTTCTTAGCTGACATTTGAATGTCCACCTATTAGAATACTTCTGAGAAGACCAAACCTAATATGTTACAGGTATTTTAGTTTGTGCCAAATTTAATAATTATTTAAAATAATCTATTTATAATATTTTATTTTCATTGAAATATCTAAATTAATATGATATCTATTTTAGATATATAAATATCTATATGATTAAACTGTATATTTATATTTGGAAACCTTTTATTTCAATACTAGTTCTGTAACTTAAAATGAGTTAAGCTTTGGTAATTTAGTTTTTTTGTTTTTACTACAATTAATACATTCCTTTCAGGGTTCTATTAAAAATTAATGATGATTCAGTAAGATTAAAAATATAAAATCTTACCTAAATGACTAGGTATCAAAAAATGTTAGCTCTTATTTTATTTATAATTAACATGAAAATTCAAGTAAAATAATAATTTCATTTATTTCTACTAAGCTGACTCCACCTGGATGGGTATATCATATAATTATGAAAACATCGAGTCCCTTGGCCAAGGTTGTATGGCATACTGGAGGGAAGTAGATTTTGAAATATGGGAAACTTTCTGTAGTTAAATTTTAATTATGCATCTTTAGTTCTCAATCAGAAAGCTGGCTGACATGGAGATGGAAGCCATTCTCCATTTTAGGTGAGACCACAGAGTTCATACTTGCCAATTCTTAGTGTTGTCACCAGAAGAGGGTAGCTTGACAGGAAAAATGAGACTTCAATCAGACTATGTGAAATATTATGATAGATGCACATTTTTCATCTTGAACACTGAAGTGTGATTTTCTGAGAAATTTTAGACATGAGAGAAACTAGAGATTTGAAATCCTTTTTTGTATTTTACTAGGATATAACTACTCGTTACACTACACCAATATCTGATAGGAAAATTACCCTATCAATGGTAACTTACTAAAAATGGAATCAATTATCCATTTTAGAAAACAATGAATAACTATGATGAGTCAAGGGGTTCTTTTATAAAGCTTTGTCAGTTATCATCTTAAATACAAAGTTAAATTGAAACTCAGATTAGCATGTTGGGCACATATTTGGTATATATGTCATGTTGGGTAGGTGAAGCCTAAAAAGTCATAATTTTCATATTAGTATGAAAGTGAGCACATATATTAAATATAGATTTTGGAAAAATTTAACAAGCATGAAAGCTTTATTGAATCCCCAGTTTTACTCTCTTTTTTCCTTCTTTTATTTTTTTACTATTTGTATGTGTATGTATATACATATGTACATATATACATGTATATACATACATACACATATATACATATGCATATATCCTACTGGTTCTATTTATCTAGTTATGTTAGAACACTGATAGAATTTCTGTTAGAAGTAGGAGAAAATGAAGAGATATGTGATGACATGAGTTGAGGGTGATAGGTAGCCAAAAGATAGGTGATGTAGTAAAAGTTTTGGCAGTCTCTATGAGACTGAAGAAACTTTTAAAAGGTGGTAATAGATTCAGCAGCAGCTTGGAAAGATAGGAAGTGAAAGTCAGGAATGATTAGCATGAAGATTGTGGGGATTGTTCAGTTATTGATAATGTTATTAGCTAGGTAAGGTGGGTGAGTTCAAGATCTTGAAAGTGACAAAAAGTAGTTGAGGAGCTGATTGAAAAGACTCTATGTAATGAGGAAACACTGACATACTGAAAGGATGAAGACCATTGCCCTAGTGATAACACTTGTGATGAATTAGAACTTAATGAAAGTTTTGTGAATGTTGACAACTACAAAATGTATATAAATCTGATGACATGAACCTCAGAAGAGCTGTGGTATTTATTTGAAGAAAGAAGGGAAATGGTATGGAAATGACAATGAAAAACAGGAAGGTAAATTATGTCTCATGTAGCTCCTGTGCAATGTGGAATGCCTTAAAAAAAAAGGCAGGATGTGCAAAATCTCTAGTGAGCTTAAGGATACAGGGAAGAAGTATCCTCAGGAGAAAGTGAAGTTTCTTCTAGAGCATGAAGGTGATGGGGAAACACATAGCAGAGATCAGGAATATATAAAATGTTTAAGATGATGAAAGATGTTCCAATGAGAACGGTGGAAGTGTTTGAATGATGATAAGAGGTGGAGAATCGGGTCAGCGTTTCATGTTTTATATATAAAATCTAAATGATTGTAAACTTCCTGGGGTAACTGAGCTTCTGGTAATGAAAGCAGTTCTAAATAGGCTTCTACAGTATTAGTTTCATTAGTTTTTAGGGAACCTGTTTAGTCTTTGTGGATGATTGGGAAAGAATGATTGTCTGATCAGAAGCAAATTAAATTATATAGACATGACTTTGTTCCTGCTGATGAGACATTTAGACAAAACCTGCCCATATTCTATATTCCTATTAGAAATATTTTTAAAAGGGAAAAATAAAAGCCAAAATAGAGATGAAGTGAGAATAAGTAGGTGGAATTGGGAATATTAAAACATACCCACACACACCCTATATGATATCATCTAATCCACTTATTTTCTTGCATAAGAAATATACTTTGGAGTAGATTTATATCTCCAGTGAAATGCATGAAATATATCAGGTGTCCCATACATGTTTTTGAAGTGATAAAATCTTACCTCAAATGAGTTACGTCCACCTGCTTTTAAAGCAAAAATTGTGTTATAGTCAGGATTAAATTAGTCCAATGGATACTCTCAGAAGCATTTTCAAACCTGAACTGACTTTAGACACAGGTTTCAATTTTTCCAAAAGTTATAATTGGAATTCTTTAGGGATATACTTTTTTGTACACACTTTTATGACCAAGGAAGTAGAGGCTTTGGGGTATGCTGATCTGTTTTTACTTTTCTACAAGTTTAAAGAAAATTCCACAAAAATCTTAGAAGGGTTAATGGAATAGAATTGATATATATTATACTCTACCATCAAGACTATCTTAAATTAGAGAACTTTCTATATCATAAATAGACCATGCAGTAGTCAATCAATATTTATGTGTTGTCTATGGGTAAAGTTCTGTCCAATACACTAAAGATAAAAAGGATTACTAAAATATAATTAATGAATTTGTTAATTTGCTTATATACTGAAATACTTAATTTTGAAAAGATTCTTCTTACTGAAATGCTGAAAAGAGTTTGAAGGAAGAGAAACTGCTTTCAGGGGAAGCAGAGAAAAATCAAAATTACATTAACATTTAACCAAAAGTAAAACGAAGAGAGAAATATATGAGAAAGAGTAAGTAAAAGAACAACAAGAAAAAAAGCAATAAGAAAAATTTATGAGAATAACAAGATTAAAAATGTCACGAATGACAAGAAAAATAGCAAGTGAATAAACAGAAAAACATAGCAGTTCTAAATTGAAAGGAATACAAATAAATTCTATATGGTAGGGATTGCTTATTATCCAGACTTGCACTGTCCAATACAGTCACAAACCTCATGAGAGTATGTAAATTTAAGTTACTTAAAATTAAATAAAATTTAAAATACAGTTCTTTAGCCCTACCCAATTACTTGTATGTAATAGACAGTAAACCTCTGCTGTGAAGCTGAAATGATAAGGATGTTAGCATATTACATTTTCTATAAGTAAGCCTTTGTGCAAAAGATGGATGAAATTCTCCTAAACTTTCAGAGAGTTTATCAAGTTCTTCACAACTAAGATCTAACTCTGATAATAACAAGACCTATGGTTTTAGTCATTCGTTGAAAAAGAACCAGTTGCATTTCCCTGGGCTCTCTCTTGCATCCCCAAATTGAATCTTGGTTATTTGAAACTCCTAAGCACCTAAATTAAGGTGCCCAAGGGAGTTTTTCAGAAGCTCCCTGTTACCTGTTGCAGCCAAATGTTCTCTAGCTTCTTTTAAAGAAAAAAAATCACAGTTGAGAGAAAAGTAACTCTATTTATTGATGTATTTGTTGCAGATGAAAATAGAAAAGATAGGTGAGACACAGTGATTTTGATTCAATTTAATCTGCTGATATTTCAAATACTGAACTAAGCCCTGGGAATATAAAAATAAAAAGTCGTATAACAGTATTTAAGAAACTGTTTTAAACAGTGGTTTTTGACCAGTATGACAAAGCATGGTACAGCAGTGTTTCCTAAACCCTCTCCAGCTATGTGCCACATTTTGATAGATGTATAACATGTATTTTGATTCTAAACTCTATACGCCTATTTTTATAGCCACGTCTGTCAGGATGAATGCTACACTGTTTGCAGAGCAAGGTACAACTTGCTTTGTGTCAGAGGTAAGAGATGAAGCATAAAACTAAATGAATGTCAAAGAAAGTGTTCTCTGGAACATGCAAGAAACTTGGCCTCATGAGAACATAAGAGTTTATTCAAGGCAGTAAACATTTCTCTCTAAAAAACAACATGGTGTTGAATGGCAACCATTAAATGGTGCAGTAACTGTGGATTCTTTTACAGACACTCTGAGACATTGTTGTATAGATTTTGTTATATTATTACTGACTTGTGGGTAGTATTGTTTTCAGTCTTAATTCTGTCAAGCACAGATGCCAAAATTTCTAGTAGAGTATTAACAAGTAGTTCATAAATATAAAAATAATACAAAACACAGACATACAAACACAACTTTAAAAATGCAGTTTAATAGATATATTAGCATATGTATATGAGAGTAATCCTAAAGCTAGAAAAGTGTCATAAAGGAGGTAATATCGACAAAGAGCAAAAAGAAATTTCTTGTAAAAGAAGTGGTGAACTGTTGAAAATGAAATTGACAACCAGTATTGGTTCTGCCTGAAAGTAATTTGGAAGGTGGGCGCACTTGGACCATGAGGTACGAGGCTGGTGAGGTGAGCATGAGGCCGACCTTGAGAAACTGAATGTCATGCCAAGGAATTCTATATATCTTAAAAGATAATTAAGGCATTTTAATTGAAAAGGGAATATGCATCATGATGTAATAGTTTAGGATTGGTAGACTCAGCAAGACAAAGATTTTGAGATGAGGGTTTTGAAACAAGCTTATGGAGTAAAGGGTTATTTGATGTAATATACTGAAAAGATAGGAAGTGTCATGATCTCTAATAAGGTTTTCAGAAAGTTCCTGAAATTAACAATAAAGTTATTTGCAACTTTTATCTTCCAGGATTAGTGAAGTCATATTACACTATACAGTAGATTGTAAAATCATGTTAGTGAAGGCAACCAAAGAGCAAAGTTCCATTAGAGTAGGCAAGAAGTTGACTGTTTGGAGATGGTTTCAGTTCACAGTGCATGCCCCACCCTCAGCTTCCCCAGTAGTCATTCTAAACCTTGACCTGAAGGGTGAACAATTAATATCTGGGAACATAACCAATTCCACTCTTCACTATTATTTAGGTACCTCAATGATGTATCAAGTTTCAGGGGATTGTTGTTTCACCTCCCTAAGTGTCATGTTTTCCTGTCTTTTTGCTTGGTGACCATTTGTTGGAACGTTTGATAGTATAGCAGCTATACAGAAGCATGTATGACAGTGGAGCTTACACATCTATATAGTGCACAACAGATAAAAAATAGGAGAATTGTTATCAGAGTTTACAGTCTGCATCTAAGCCAGTGGCCAACAGTGCTCAAATTAAACCAAGAGAATAGATCCTGTTTCCAATCCAAAGTGTCCTCAGAACCCAATATAGTTATTTTAGCCAAATTACCTAATTAAAATGTCTTTTTTCTCAGATCTTTTTATTAATATGAAAGAGCCTAGAGAGATCTGCATGGATATAAGCATGCCATTCTTCTCTTAAAACACTGCATGTTCTTCCTCGAGAGGCCAATATGTTATCTAAAGAGCTTCTATTCTGAATCACTGCCTGTTAAATTTAATAGGCAAAGGCATTGTCTAGGGCTTCCCTGGTGGCGCAGTGGTTGAGAATCTGCCTGCCAATGCAGGGGACACGGGTTCGAGCCCTGGTCTGGGAGGATCCCACATGCCGCGGAGCAACTGGGCCCATGAGCCACGATTACTGAGCCTGCGCGTCTGGAGCTTGTGCTCCGCAACAAGAGAGGCTGCGATAGTGAGAGGCCCGTGCACCGCGATGAAGAGTGGCCCCCGCTTGCCACAACTGGAGAAAGCCCTCGCACAGAAACGAAGACCCAACACAGCCATAAAATAAAAATAAATAAATTAATTAAAAAAGAAAAAAAAAAGGCATTGTCTAGTACCCTTTCTCTTCTCTGACCTAATCACTTAGAATTTTCCCATATCCTGGGCATCTTGTAAAGCATAGAGTGAAGAGGTTTGAGGAGAAAAGAAAATTGTTTAGATCTACCTTGAAGAGTTAGTTTCAGTTCTGAAAATGAGGCCCAGTACACAACAATAGGGCACGGCTCATCAGTAATGGCATGTCCCCAGAAAATCAAATTTTTAGTATCAAAGTAAATAGACTTAAAGCAAAAGATAAATAATGCTTCTTGCTCATAAGATCAGTAAAAGGGAGATGGTTTCCAAATGCACACCATCTACTCTCTAATCTTCTTCTAATTTTTATTTCTATGAAAGTACATTCACCAAATAGCTTTCAAAAAAAAAAAAAAGCTAGCTCTAGCAAGAGGTCCTGGAGTATTGTTTTGCTGGAGATAGGAAACTCCTTTTCTAATAATGAAGTGATAGATGAATTTAAATTTCTGGCTATTTATCCTGTTAGAGTATATGTCATTTAAAAGTTACCTAATGATTGAGTCAGTTAACCAGAAAACAAACAAATTCATCATAAGGAAATTGTACCAAAGTAAGCCTGGTGGCTCCCAGAGGAAAATGTTTTACAAATCCAACAGTTCATTTTAATATATGCTTTAGTCAATACATGAATAAATTGTGTCTAGGTATTAGACTCATACCAAGGAGTGATCAAGGCTTCAAAAAGCAATATTAAAAAAGATTAAAGAGTGACAATATTTTGCCCCATGTATCTTGGGCAGAGATTGTCTACATCTTCTATAGCCAACTACCTGATTCAAAAGTGGTGGGTAGAAACAAGGTCCTACTGTATAGTACATACATTCAATATCCTGTGATAAACCATAATGGAAAAGAATGTAAAAAAGAATTGTATATATGTATAACTGAATCACTTTGCTGTACAGCAGAAATTAACACAACATTGTAAATCAACTATACATCAATTTAAAAAAAAACCTTGGGTAGAAACTACCTCTACTTGGGTAGAGAGACCTCTACTTGAGGTCTCCCAATGGAAACTGATTCCAGTTACTGAGAGTTTTCAGCTCAAGGTTACTGGCAGCGACCATCTTCCAGTGATTTGAGGGTTGTTTTTTCTTCTTTAGTTGAGATACATAAATACAAGTGTCAATGCCTTAGAGTTTCATTACTAAAATAGCTAAGAGTATCTTACAGGATTATTTCCATCAGTGTTTGAGGGCTGTCATACTCTACTGGCTCTTCCATCACACCATTTCTCCAGGTGTTGGGAGATGTCAGGGCGGTTTAGATGGATGTTGAGAAAAGGCTGCATGTACCTGTGGCTAACAATGGGTGTGTTACATGAGTCTCCTGAAATATATGGCCATGTCTGCTTGCAAGAATGTGAAGTGTAGAATAGATGATATCACTGGCCTGTTCTTAACTCATGGAAAATTTAAAGCACTCCCATAGGAATTTCATTAAAACCAATGACGATTCCCTCAGCCAAGAAAGTTTGAAAGTCTCTGAGAGTATGACTGATTTTATTTTCAGAATTCCATTTGTTCATTATACCCTTCCTGAAGAATGAGGGTTATATGAACTGTAAAGTTTCTGAATAGTGGTAGGGTTTTGCAACACTCTCTGATAACAATCTCACTCATGGGTGCCCCTGTCACTAGAAAGATAGCTTGGAATTCCTCAGTTTGGGAATACCAAAGCAAGTTTTTTGTTTGTTTTTTGTTTTGGGTTTTTTTTTTTTTTTTTGCTACCATTTGAGACACAGCTCTTTGAAAAGAAAAGGCTAACTGAGAATAAGCAAACAATGACCATCACGTATTCAAAACCTACATTGGGGATAGTTATATGAAATCCAGTTGGAAATGTTCGAAGGAGTCCTGAGGTTTGGGCTCTTCTATGCCACACCTTTACAGGTCACCAGGATTATGGTGGTGACAGATACACCAGAGACAAGTTTAGGAGTTTCACCATAAAAATTCCCCAACAATGTACTGTGGAGAGTTTTTCCTTGCTGGGGTGGTAATCTCATGTAAATTTTTTGCAAGTCTCTACTTGAGGTACTCCAGGGCTATTTAACCTCCAGTAGTAGGGTGCCAAGTGTTATTCTCATGCTTGGCATTCAGATTCTTCCACTATCCTTCTTCTAATCAGGAGACAATCCTGGGCATTCTAAAACTGTCTCTCTAAATTTCTTTGAAGATTTGGTCTTTTGATATATCATGAGGGCTAGGATTGTATTATTGTAGACTGTTTGGGAAAATTATCAGCCAGGGAATATATTTTAGCTTCCTTGTCTATGCCTTTTTGAATAAACTACATTTATGATAGCCACCACTATAGAAAGTTTCTTTAATCTCTTGATCATTTTTAATTGGGTTGATGCTGAGGTTAGAAAATTTTGTTGTTTTCAAAATTTTCCAAAATCATGGATGACTCCAAGAGCGTATCTGCTGTCAATATATAAATTATTATTCTTACCCCCAGTTAACCAATGCATACTCTAATGAGCTTGATTTAGCTCTTTCACCTTGGCAGATTTTTCCTATGATAAGGGATTAGAGTCTATTCTACTTTATATTCTCCTGTTTCATTTTTAAGTTATAACCCATTCACAAATAAGGTTTTGTCTTAATTTTACTAAAGACACTTCTAATAAGTCTGAGTGTTTTGTTTCTTTTGTTGTTGCTGTTTGTGGTTTGTTTTTGTCTAGGAGGATAGTAGTAGAAAGATTGGGAAAATATAAAATAAGCCCCTCTTCTGTCAGGCTTTGACTATTGGTTTTAATGCTTTTTTTAGCTGCCAGTTTTAAAAAAGTATAGTGCTTTATTTAGTTTCTGGTTTTAAAGTGTACTGTGAAAGTTTTAGTAGAGGAAACCTTCGGGGGTTCAGCCCCAATAGTCCTACCTATAACAGGAAACTTTTGCCTACGAGTCATCCAGCACCTTCTTGAGATATTTAATCTGGGCTTTAGATACAGGGTACCTGTCAGTTAACATCAAATTAAATACAACCACATTTGGAATAGAGAAGGCCTCAGGGATTTCAAGGAAGGGATCATCAGGATAGCATTTAATATGGCAATTCCATTTATACCGTAAGTTGTTCCCTATGAAATTATTGGGTGTGGAATAGAGAGGAGGAAAGAATGTTCCCTGATTAAGGTGTGAACATGGGGACATAGTCTGGGGTATAGGGAATGTGTGAGAATTACTGAAGGTAACCACCACCAGAGTAGTTTGTTAACTCCAGGAAGAATTTGTATAACAGTGGGAAGGTTAAGGTCAATATTATAGCACCAGCATCAATTAAATTTTTTGCAAAATTGTTCTTAGTATATATAGAAATTGCTTCTTCTGAATTTAAGAGCAAAATGGGAAACGGAGTGTTTGATTGCTTCTTAGTACCTTCACTGATTATTCCATTTTTTTCCCTTTCACTTTCTTAGTTCATGTAGGCCAATTTTTTCTAATAGTCTTTTTGTTTAGAGTATCTACAACTATCTTTCTCAAGAGACTTCCTGCTCTGGTGTTTAATGCCTGGGGTAGGAGCAGCTAGTTGTTTTATCTGAAAGGCCATCAATTTATTCTCAGCCTTATTCTGTTCTGGTAATAAGGCTTTTTGAAAGCATTCAGTGATATTGGAGGTCTGGAAAATACTAAACTTCGTTTACAATAACATAATATAAAAATCATATTATTATAGCACATAAACAGAATTTTAGAAAGTATTATAAATACTGGTGCTGAGATACAAGGATTTCTTTCCTAAATATTTTTAGATTCAAAATTGTACTTCAACAGACCCGTATCTCTATACCTTAACACACTCTAATTGCATTTGTTGTATAATTACCAACAATAGCCTTCTGCTTTGGAATCTGCTCAGATGGATTCTTTAGGGAAAATAAAAGTGTAAACAACCATGATACATTCTTTAGGAGGCAAAGATCTATAATCCCACAGAATGCCAGATCAGAAAACTACAGTGGCCATTAGAACGTGTTACCAAAATAGCCTTCAAGGTTCTTATTCATGATGGAAGAATATGAAGGTAAGTTAAGTGGTTATACCTTTTTTTAAAGCTAAGCAAACTGTTTTAACCGGGCTCTCTGGTGAAAATTCCACACATACTTCATCATTAGAATGCCAGAAACTCAAAAATAAAAGGGAAAATGAAAATTAAGTAGTTTAAAACATTGTTGGTCATACATGGAAGATGAAAATCTCGGTGAGAATTGACGCTTAGGAGAGCACAGTACAAATTTGTTTACAACAGCAATAATTCAATGCTACCCATAGAATAAAATGCACTCTTCTGCCTCTCAAACATTATATCTATGTATATAGCTCTGTTTCTCTGTATTGTGTATGTATGCATCTCTCTCTCTCATATATATATGTAATATATATGTAATTTTGGGAGACACTTCTCCATGTATTGCTCACATTTCTGCACATATTGTACACATGTGACTGTCCTTTGTTCCAAACTTACTTTTCAAGGATGTCTGTAGAGAAAATAGCTTTAAAGATGAATTGTCTCTTCTAAGCAAAGGCGTGTTCGCTCAAAACCTTGAAAGAGAGTGTCTTCCTCAGGAACAACAGGAAGTCATGCTTACTGTCCATTATAAACGATATAGGTTCCCGAAGTGCACGATTCTTCTATAACTCAGCCCACTGTATGTGTAGGTATCACCTGGCTTTCTTTGTCCCCCTGTGGGAATTGGGGCTTGCAGAACTGCAATAAAAAATGTTCATACTTTGGCTACTGCCATTGCTGTGAATATATTCTTCTGACCTAGGAGTCTTGTATCTTCTGCCTGAATTCACGCAACTGTAGCAGGCTGATTTGTTTGCTTGCAAGTGAGTTCAAATCTCAGACCCTTAGCAGTGTTGACATGTATTAGATATGGCATTTGAGAACACAGTTTTATGGGTATAATTGTATGATGGAGGATTGGCTTGTATTTTCAATGTTTTCAAACTTTAGTCTACTGATGTGATAATCACAATGTGCCTACTAGCTCTTTATACCTTTTATAAAAGAGGACACCTGAGAGAATTCTGGTCACATTAATATACCTTTGGAAATGTTAAAGTAATTACATTCATCCCAAGTTAGCTGGTCTCAAAGGATACACAAAGAAGCAGAGCTGGTTTTAATAGAAAAACTTCAGGAAGCCAGACTGGCCTCATTTTCTGTTACTGTCTTACCCCAAAGGAACCGTCACACCATTGGTTGACTACAGGATTGCTGTTAAAGTAAAAATCTTAGGAGAATAACAATTTGGAGAAAGCTAGGGAAAAGCCTGGTTCTCAAGGTCTTATGGTGCCTTGAAAGATTTCACCTTAATTCTAGACAGAAATATTTGAAGGGATGTTTGGGTTTCTCTTTTCCTTTGTGAGGAAAAGAATCTCATCTGTTTAGTGAGAGGGAATGCCTGAATTTTAGGGGCCAAGTCGATCCAGAGGTAAGACCTCTGCATTTAAAAAGTCAGCCCTCAAAACCAGCATGCCACACCTTAATTCATGGATTCTTGTGCTCAGACATGCAGTGTATCTACATGTAAGCAGCTCAGCTAAAGCTGCAGCCAGATCTCTGCTCCCCAAGTTCTAATTTCTCAGTCTGAAATTGGTTATAGTAAGTCAGGATTGGAAAGATATGAAAGTTTAGGCTTAAGAAAAAAAGGCTTAGGGAATTCTGCCAAGCTTCTTAATTCCTATATATTAATTAAAATCAGATGGATGCCATACGTTAATCCACAGCTGGACTTTGATTTTGTTTTTCATTTGTCGAGAACCCAGAAATGAGATATGATTAACACCATAATCAACCTATAACAATGAGAACACAAAGAAGGTCTTGCTAATGTAGTTTACTTCATGCCAAATAAAATCTTTCTATGATTAAACTCTCATTTGCACCATTCTGATGGTATCCCCATGATGTACTCAGATCAGCATTTTCAAATCACAAAGTGATCTTACTAATAATGTCCTGTGTGGATACCTTAAATTGCTCCTTCTACTCTGTAGGATAAAGGCCAGTTCCCACAGAAGGGTGCAGAAAGTCCTTAGGTTGCTGATGCTTGTTCATTTTCTTAGGTTCATTTTCCCTTCCGGCTTTATTAAATGCCTTCCCCTTTCCAGCTGCCTTCAAGAATCGGGTCAGTGTCTCTCCTTCAAGAACACACAATGCCCTTCTCTTCCTCAATTTAGTTTAAGTACTCTCTTGGTACACGGTCATCGCACTTAGTGTATTAAATTGCGAACGTTTGTCTACTTCTCTGTTTCTGTCAGTCAGCTGAGTTCCTTGAGGACAGGAAGCTTAACGCTCATTACTTGTACTTACTCCACATCCCAACCCTCAGCATAGGGTAGCCGCTGAATAAATGCTTTTAGAACGACAGTACCTCCATGATGTGCCAACTAAATCATTGGAAAGCTTTCTAAATCCTAAGGAAGTAGTGGAATGGAGAGACAGATTCCTGACATAGAACCTGTGAAAGATGGAGCCTGGAATCTGTAGTTTTCAAAATTCCTCTAGGTGATTATGATAACCCACCTGATTGAGAACCTCTTCTCTAGCTCCTGTCCTGTGATTGATTTAGCTTTTGATTTTAAGTACTATTTTTAATTTTCTCAATCTTTCCCTCATCGTTTTATAAGTAGATGATTGTATTGGATGTTCTAGGTTAGACACCCTAAACTCTAATATTATTAATAGTGAAGATTAAATATTGGAACTAATCTGATCATGATGTTTTTCTTTTCCTAGACAACCAAAAATGTCTTCTTAAGAGCACATTTTTATATTTCTCTGAGTGGAATCTTTGAAATGATTAAGCACTTGTCAATGCCTGTCCAACTGTATAGGCAAGTTGTATTTGTATTGCTTTTCTGTCTATTGTTCTGTTCATTGACTAGTTCCATAGTAAAGAAAAAACCAGGTGGGGGAGTACTTAACATTTTTTGAGAAAAAATGGTATAGAGTATAAACATTTAAAATATACTGTAAAATTATAAACTGTACCATCAATTCTGTTACTTTCCAAAGTTTTACTTAACCAGGTACCACAAAGATTTCTGTGCAAATAATGATATAATGATACATATTTGGGATTACTATCTGGCATACATGAAAAGACAAACACAATGTCATGGATATAGAGCATGTGTCAGTATCAATCCTATTTTCTTTTTTCTCACAGTATGTTTGCTTCATCTTCACATGTGTTCATAGCTGTGAGCCAAACATACTACATTGTTATCAGCAAGTTAGATGAGGTAAGAAATCATGGCTGCAAACATGTTGGGTTAGTTGTTTTACCTTTGAAAATTCTCTTTATTGGTCCAGTAAAGAAAGACTTCCACAAAGAATACCAGAAATGGTAGCTGTTTATTCTTTCCCCCAACTCCACCAAAAGCCATCTCTTCTTAAACCTTTAAAAAGCTCCACTTACTTTTCAAAGATTTTAAAATAGTGGCTGCATGGACCAGTATTTGTTGAGCCATGCAAGGTATAGCAAATCAAAACAACATGACATTGATATTTATGAGGCCAGAGAATAAGACATTAGTGTAGTCAATGCTGAAAAACCTTTGTCTGGGTTCTAGATGCCCAATTCAATTAAGATATCTCACTTTTTCTAATAAGGATTACATTGGGCAATACTTCTGTTCTACCATTTTTAAATTATACCTCCTTATAAAGGAAAAAGAAAATAGATAAGAAATTAAAAACAGTGAAGGATCTGTGGTTAGAGAGGAGTTGAATTTGGACTAAATGTTCTACTATGGTAAGAATTAAAGCACCCTGACCATCTTTGAATTATCAATAGTGTGGTGATTTTAAAAACAGCTACACAATAATTTGACTCTACTGCCTTCAGGTTGCAGGGTCTCTATCCCCTTTCCTTGAGTCTGGGCAACCTTGTGACTGCTTTGACCAATAGAGTATGATAGAAGTGACTTTATCTGACTTTCCAGACTAGGTCATAGAAGGGATGAAACTTCTATCTGTTCTCTTGACTACTCCTTCTTGAGAGCTGAACTAAGAAGATTGGCTATGGTGAAGACTGCAAAGAAGCCATTCCACATGGAGAGGGCACACTTAGACATTCTGTTGAAGGTCCCAGTTAAACTCAGTGTTTCATCATTCCAGAGCAGGTGGCAATCATGTGGGAGAAGAAATCTCCAGATGATTCCAGGGTCCATTCATCCAGTTGGACCTGGGGTCCAGACCCCAGGCTTGGAGTCTTTGCAGCTGAGGTTTCAGACATGAGGAGAAGAGACAAGCCATCTCCTCTGTGATTAATTCCTCATCCACAGAATATGTGAGCATGACACAAAGCTTGTTTTGTGCTACTTAACTATGGGATGGCTTGAATATAAAAGCTACACTAGATACTGGGAGCAGTAAAATTCTAAGCAGAAAATACTGTCCACTATTATCCCCAACATTATCATTGTTGACTCTTTAAGCAAATGTGAAAGTACTTACAAAATAAAAAAAGAAGTATATATACCTTTCTAATAATTTATATTTATGAAATGATCATAGTCATGGTTAAGGTAAATATATAATTGTTTTAGATAAAAATATTACTTTTGAAATATGAGAATAAATGTTCATAAATGTTTTATTATTTGCATGTTCCTTTTGCCTAGTTCCAAACTATTTCAAGTTCTACAAACTAGTTTGGAAATAAACTAATAGATATAGATTATTACTACTGAATTTATTCAGTCGTTTTCTACAATCTAGTATAACCACTTACCATACTAATGTCTGTCTTTAAAACTCTAAGTTAATATAGACAGAGAGCAGTTATTTGCCAGTTCTTATACCCACAGGCTTTCAGAGGCTAGTGAGAGAGATGTAAATGTGAAGCAGCTTGGAAAGATTCACGTAGCATTTCCCTAGAACTAAGAGTTTCTACAGGATAAGAATGAGAACAGGACCTTTTTTTGCCTTATGTAATAAACTCATATTATGTTTGTGCTCTCACTAGAGGATCTTCAGTGTCTAGAAGACCTGAATCATATAACTTAGAATTAAAGCCCTAGTGATTAGTTTATAGATTTGTATCCCAATCTCATCCAACTGGTGAATGAATAAACACTATATGGTGTATTCATACAATAGAATACTACTCAGACATAAGGAAAAAAATTTGATGTATATCTATCTTAGATGGAACACAAAATGATTAGTGGAACTTACAACATTTGTTCTGTTTTGCCTCCAATTTCAAGATACCAAACAAAAGACTTGCCAATGATGCCCAAGTGATGGGAAAGAAATGAGATGGGCATTATGTTTTCTCACAACCTTCAAGCCTAAGAGAGATTCCAGGAGGTAGGGCAGGAAGAGAGACTTCAGTCAGGACCCCATGGGCTCTATGAGGTAAAGAGACAAAACCAAGAGTCCAGGGAGAAAAAGCCAAAGGCTGATTACTGGAGAGATGAGAGATACTGTAGTATGGAGTCTAGAGATCTACAGATGGAACCACCCAAATATTCACCTGAGCATTCATCAGTGCAGACGTGAGGGTAATTACTTGGGACTGGGGAATAACCACCCTTGAAGGTTAGAGGTAATAGTGCCTGATGCCAGGGCAGTGCTTATTCCCAACAGTTAGACTGAAAATTTCATGATTCACTGGGGAGAGTACACAGAAGCGTCCTGCCTCTGTGGGGAACATTAAAGCTACACAGAGCACTGCTCTGGTCCTGCCTCAAAATTCTTAAAGGAAAACTTGAGAGGATCAAGCTGTTTCCAAGTAACCTAGCTGTGTCAGACAGGAAGGTTCAGGAATATTTCTAAGCATACAAAAATATCCAGCTCTCAACATGGTAAATTTCACAATTTCTACCATCTAGTAAGAAGTTAGCAGGCATTCAAAGAGCAAAGATGACACTTGTGACTCATAATAATATTAACAGAATTTAATCAATTGAAACTCAACCCAAACTGACATAGATGTTAGAATTGGGAGACAGGAATTTTTAGATGGTTATTTTACCTGTATTTGGTATATTAAAATGTTAAGAGGCTCAGAAGATATAAAAAAGTATGTCTGCAACTTCTAAAGATAAAAATTACAAGGTCTAAGGTGAAAAATACACTGGATGGGATTAAAAGCAGATTAGACATTACAAAAGAAAAGATAACTGAACTTGAATACATAGCTATGGAAAATATTCAAAATGAAACAAAGAAAGCAAAGACATTAACAAAATGAACAAAGAATTAGTGAACCATGGGACAGAGTGAAGAAGCCAACTACATATGTAATTGGAACCCTCAAAAGAAAGGAAGGAAGAGATAAGAGAAAAATATACTTGAAGAAATTATGGCCAAAGATTTTCCAAAGTTGTAGAAAACTAAAAATCCATAGATCCATGAGGCTCAACAAACCACAAGCATGAAGGGACATGAAGGAAACTGCAACAAGTCACAGTGCCCAAACCAGTGATAAATAGAAAACTGTAAAAACAACTGAAGTAAACTGGGGAAATCTGAACAAGATGAGTGGAATAAACCAATTTAAATATCCTGGGTGGGATATTGTACCATAGTCTGTAAGTTGTCATTATTGGGGGAAGCGATAAAAGATAAAAAAGGTCATTTTTGTAATTTCTTACAATGGCATATAAATCTATAATGATTTCAAAATATAAAGTTTAATTATTAAAAAATTGGAATAAAACAACTTATATACAAAGGAATAATGTTAAGTTTTAAAACAGATTTTTCATTGGAAACATTGTAAGTGCAAACAAAGAGAGTGAAGTAATATTCTGAAGTATTGAAAAAAAATGCCAAAATATAATTATATACCCGTTTGAAAATAGCTTTCTCAAAAGAAAATATTATAAATTGGACTTCATGACATTCAAAAATTACTTCCCCTTGAAAGTCACTCTTTAAAGGCATAAAAAAGACAAGTGGTGGACTGGGAGATAATAGTTTAAAATCGCATATCTGATTAAGGACTTGTGCCTGAAACATAAGAACTATCAAAACTCATTAACAAGAAAACAAACAACATGATTTTTAAAATGGGCAAATTATTTAAACAGACATTACACCAAAGGAGATGTATTTATGGAAAATAGGCACATGAAAATATGCACAACATCATTAGCTATTAGGATAATACAAATAAACAATAATTAGATACTAGAAAACACCTATTGGAATGGTTAACATTCAAAAGACTGACCACACTAAGTACTGGTGAAGATGTAGAGGAACTGAAACTCTCATACATTTTTGGTGGGAATATAAAATGTTATCAACACTTTGGAAGACTTTTGCAAATTTGTAAAAAGTTAAATATATGCTTACTCTATGATCCAGCCATTCTATTTGTAGGTTTTTATCCAAGAGAAAAGGTAGCATATGTTCATAGAGACATGTACAAGAATTTCCATACTAGCTCTATTTATAGTACCCAACAAATGGAATTAATTCATATAGCCTTCAACTGGTGAATGAGTAAATAATATATGGTGTATCCATACAATAGAATACTACTCAGATATAAAAGGAATAAAATGTTGATATATATCTATCTTAGATGGAATCAAAATGATTAAGCCAGACCTCCCCACCAGCCAATAAAGGAGAGTATGTATGATTTCATTTGAACAGATTTCTAGAGATTGTAAACTAATCTATGGTGATAGAAAGTATGTCAGATGTTTGGGAAGAGGGCATTGGAGGGAGAATTGGAAGGAGATATTTAAAAATGGGCATATGGAAACTGGGAGTAAGGGATTATCTAGTCATGGTGATGATTTTACGGGTGTATGCATACATTAAACTTATCAAGCTGAACACTTCAACTATGTGAAGTCAACTGTATCACAATAAAGCACTTTAAAAATAAAATTAAAATATTTCCTTACAGATGGTAAGTTTACCAGCTTCAGATACCTTGTCTGCCTTGATGGTATTAGACTTTAGGAATCATTTATTAAACCCCATGGGTTCAAAATATTTCCAAAGAATCTATCTTATTACATAAACATTGCTTTGAGTTAATTGTCTTAATTTTAAAAATTATATTAAACACTGAAAATAGGCCAGAACATTCTGCCTTTTAATGGGCTCAGAAATGGTTAGTTGCAAATCAATGTTATATGCTCCTGAAGTCATTGAATTACCAAAAGGTTTTTTTTTTTTTTAATTATTTGAGGTACACTTCCTTTACTTTTTATGTTATTTAATTCTAGTATTCCAAAGCTTTCTCCAATTTTCAAAGTTGTATTTCCTAATTAGGGAAGTCAAAAAATAATTAGGATATGTTTGTATCCACTGACTCGCCCACCTTTACACATACAATTCATAGCATTGGAGAAATAAAATTTTTATGTCTCATACTACCACACTACCATAGTAAAGTGCATGTTACTCCAGAGCTACGCAATTACCCTTTAGTTTCATAACTATAATACATATATAGACAAACCAGAATCAGTTTATTATACACTGTACGATAGGCTGCAATTTGTTCAACCCATGCTCCTCTCTTTTATGAAAATGAGACCAAGAAAGATTTTTGAATGTTCTTCTCTGTTTGAATCTTTTTAAACAATTTAGGATTATTTTTCCTGCTCGGAATCTGTTTACCTTAGCCTATGTTAACAACCCTTTCTTCTTCTTTAAAAACAGCCTAATTACTGTAGTGGGGACTTTTGTCAGCCATCACGCGTTGCATCTAGAAGTGCTGGAACAATAACTCAGGGCGACTGACTGACAGTGACTGCTACCAAATTAGCATTTCCATGGAAGCCAGCATCAGTTATCATCAACAGACATTATCCTCATCTGAGATTTTCTGAACTGCTCTTCAATACAGGCCAAATCTCTCAGTATGCGATAAAACAAAAGAAACTTTCTCAGAATACGTTATTAGGATAGAAGCAAGGATCTTGTGTCCTTTTAGGCTATACAGTTTTCTTTAAACTGTAGGAGGTAAAATAGAGGAGATTCTTTGTGTTAGACATTACCTCTTAGAGTGGGATGATTTAAATTTAGCATATTTAAAAATAACACATATACTGAATTGAGAAAATTAAAAGTTTTAAAGCTGATTGATTAGTGAATTGTCAGTACATCTGTCATGGAAATAATAAATCATGTTAGGGTTAGATCTGAGCAGAAGTGAAATAGCATGAAATAACACCTTATTCTAAGGAATGAAAGTGGGCTGCTTGTATTTTAAAACCTTTTATAATTCAAAACAAAAATGCATTAATATTTAAAACCTAAGTCTGAAAGCTAAAAGAGAATTCAGATACCATCTAGTGAAAATCACTGTATATAAATAGGAAACTAAAACCAGAGATGTTCATGATTTATAGTGTTAAATCATCAAATACAAAAAAAATCAGAACAAGACCCAGGATATCTAAACTTGTATCTTAGTGTTCTTTCCATTTCCAAACACACACACACAAACACACACACTCCTCTATGTCCAGTGTTCTCTTCTATTTGTATTACCCCATTTAAACTGGGTTTGATAATAAACTTCAGGACTACCTGATTTAAATTTTATGTCAATATTAATGCTTAGAACTGCCCAACTCCTCAAAACCAGCTTTGTATGATGTCAAACATCTCAACAAACTACTTTTTATCTTTTAACTCTGCACCCTACCTGGCAATCCTGAAACCACTAAACACGCATCTTGTAGTTAATATCCGATGAATTAAGTAGCCAAAGTTACACTTTAGTACAGAACAGAATTCTGAGTCACATATAATATAATAACAATTCTATGATAATTGACTGCAATTTTTATGTATCAATATTATCTGGGATAGTAATACTTCATTAATAGATACTCTGACCTGAGTTATATTCAAATAAAGCTTATGACTACTCTATAAATATATATACCATATATATCATAGAGTTAGTTTCCAAACAACTGAAAGTAACTACATTATTTCTGATGTATACCTTATATTTTTATATAACAACAAATTTATATGTGAGAAATTGCCTAGATTAGTTGCTTCATTTTTTTACTAGATATTTCCAACTTGGATGACTAGACGTCTTAGTATCAACTGGACACTGGCACTTCCATATTAAATTAATCATCTTTACTTGGACCTATTTCATTTTAACCTGTTTTAATTATTGGCAATTCCATTATCTAGAACTCTAGTTTTTTGGGTTTTTTTTAGTTCATTCTTCTCACTTACTGTTATAGTAACTTTCCTTAGCCACCAAGTCTTCAAAAATCTCTCTAATATCATGTCATAATGTGTGAAGAGTTTTATCCTTTCACTTTAAAGGAAGACATATATAATATTATTTATGCTATAAATATAATTTTATTAAATCACATATATACATAAATAACCATTATAGGGAATAGAGAAAAATTTCGATAGGTAGCTTAACAGAGTGATGGAAATTTATTTGTTATATTCTTTTGGTTTAAAATTTTAAAAGTTGTCTCATTTTTCTTTATCACTGTAGCTCATTTTTATGTCCATATTACAAAGGAAAAAGAGAGATTTTTTCATTCATAAATGACACTTCTAATTTTTATTGCACCCAGAATTTTTTAACCAGACTACCCCTCCAGTCTGGATAAGATAATGCCAAATATTTCTGCTGCTAGTACACAATCTAACCGGTATGATCTTATTCCCTTGATTTGAATGTAAGCAAATACGGCCAGTTCTCTTCTACTTTTGTAATTAATTGCTGTTGGAAGCCATCCAGACGCTGCAACATCATGACAAGGTCATGGGGCGCTCCGGTGTGGAACTGCAAGGCGGAACCACACGTGGAAGGTGGACTACATTCCTCGTAAAAGCAATGCTTATAATTTCTATATATGTAAATTTAAGTGTGGCAGGATTTGCCCCGAGGAAAAATTTTAGATTTCCTGACTTCCCCTTTGAGTACTGTTTGGCAAGGCCCGGTGCCTAAAGAGGCACATTGGGAAACAGTGACTAAATCTGGACATAGGGAAATGTTTCTTTGGAAAACACCATCCTCCCTAGAGATATGGCCATATGAGGGTGTTTATGATGGTAATAATAATTTGTGGTTCAATATTAATGGTAGTTTAATGATATTTGATCAATTAACTGGTGAACAGATATGTTCCAGATTAGGGACAAATAGAAATGATTTGGAAAGTTATTCTTTAATAGATTATTGGGATCCTAATATTGTTTGTTGCTATATTAAATTGCCTTTAAGTAGCAATATTCAAAATAGAAATTGTAAAATATATTTTAGATATTTTTATGGCATTATAAAAAAGGAATGTCCATATAGGAAAAGCTATGTGGGGGCTGGGGATATATAGAATATAAGGATATATTTAGACTTAGGTGTTAAGGTTGGTTAACCACCAAGAATAATTCTTAGAACATGTACTGTACGTAATGGTAACCTTGGAATTTATCTTATGAGAAAATCTAGAAACTAAAAGGTATGGTTTAGGTAATCTTTTAAGGAAATCTTTGTGGGTTCAAAATGATTCATTCGGGCTTCCCTGGTGGCGCAGTGGTTGAGAATCTGCCTGCCAATGCAGGTGACACGGGTTCGAGCCCTGGTCTGGGAAGATCCCACATGCCGCGGAGCAACTAGGCCCGTGAGCCACAATTACTGAGCCTGCGCGTCTGGAGCCTGTGCTCTGCAACAAGAGAGGCCGCGATAGTGAAAGGCCCGCGCACTGCGATGAAGAGTGGCCCCCACTCGCCGCAACTAGAGAAAGCCCTCGCACAGAAACGAAGACCCAACACAGCCATAAATAAAAATAAATAAATAAATAAAATTTTTTAAAAAAAGATTCATTCTTTCGACTCAAAACAATAATATTACAATGTATGTTAATGATTTATGTAATTCTACTGTAATCTATATATGAGTATATGAAATAAAGAAAGCACGAGATGCTGCTATTTTTACTTGACTGCGTCCACGAGTCTCAGTCTCCTTCCTGTTGACTTGGCTGAGTCCACGAGTCTCAGTCTCCTTCCTGTTGTTCATCGCCGACGCTGTCCATCCTTTTGGGGTATCCTGGATCCTGTTGGAGCTGGACTCCGACAAATTGCTAACTACTTACTTACTCTTCATAACAGGAAATCCACTATCGCTACCATAAATTATCCAAAAATTCTTGGATATACTCAGTTAAAAGGAGTAAACCCTGTTTCTATACATCAAGCACATGGATCTCTATGTTGCTGTGACATTGGCTTTAAAAATGGATCCAGCTCCTTCTGATTTAATGCCTTCTGGTCTTCTCTTCCTGGTTGTTCTTGCATCTCCAGGGATACTATGGTACTGACTTCTTATATTTTGGCTCACAAGATTACAGTCCTTGAATACAAGTTTAATGACAGTTGACTGAGTCAAAAAGCCAGAAAAAGATCAAGGTAACCCCCAAAGAATTAGAGTATAGAAATGATTACAAATTAGTCAAAGAGAAACAGATGAATGAATGTGGGATTGACACAGGGTAAGAGAAACTGCAGAGGAAAACTGTGATTAATATTTCAAAATATTTTCCTGCCACACTTATTCCCTTTACTGACTAACATGACAATTCCATTACAGATAATCTGATCTTTTTTATTTGAATCCACTATGCTCATTTCATTCATCAAAGAAATACTTGCCATACAAAACCCTTTCCATCTCTACAATTGCTATGCTTTTTTAAGTAAGCAGAAATTTTAGAAAACCTGAAGCCATAAAACTTCTAGAAGAAAACATAGGCAGTTTACTCTTTGAAATCCATCTTAGAATTTTTTTTTTTTTTTTTTTTAATGAGGATCTTGAATCAGATGCGTATGTTTGATTGATTGATTGATTGATTGATTTTGGCTGTGTTGGGTCTTCGTTTCTGTGCGAGGGCTTTCTCCAGTTGTGGCAAGCGGGGGCCACTCTTCATCGCGATGCGCGGGCCTCTCTCGTTGCGGAGCACAGGCTCCAGACGCGCAGGCTCAGCAGTTGTGGCTCACGGGCCCAGCCGCTCCGCGGCATGTGGGATCTTCCCAGGCCAGGGCTCGAACCCGTGTCCCCTGCATTAGCAGGCAGATTCTCAACCACTGCGCCACCAGGGAAGCCCAGAATTTTTTTTTTTTTTTTGGATATGTCTTCTCAGGCAGGGAAACAAAAGCAAAAATAAACAAATGGGACTACCTCAAACTAAAAAGTTTTGCACAGCTAAGGAAACTATCAACAAAACGAAAAGGCTGCGTACTGAATGGGTGAAGATATTTGCAAACTATATATCTGATAAGGGGTTAATATGCAAAATATACAAAGAACTTATATAACTCGACATTAAAAAAACACACAACCTGATTAAAAAATGCGCAGAGGACCTGAACAGACATTTTTTCCAAAGATGACATACCAATAGCCAACAGGCATATGAAAAGATGTTCAACATCACTAATCATCAGGAAAATGTAAGTCAATAACACAATGAGATATCACCTCACATCTGTCAGAATGGCTATTATCCCAAAGACAACAAATAACAAATGTTGGTGAAGGTGTGGAGAAAAGGGAACCCTTGTACACTATTAGAGGGAATGTAAATTGGGGCAGTCACTATGGAAATAGTATGGAGATTCCTCAAAAAATTAAAAATAGAACTACCATAGGATCTAACAATTCCACTCCAGGGTATTTATCTAAAGAAAGAAAAAAAAAAAAACAAAAACCACTAATTAGAAAAGAAATATGCACCCCTATCTTCACTGAAGCATTATTCACAATAGCCAAGATATGGAAGCAACCTAACTGCCCATCAATAGATGAATGGATAACGAAGGTGTGGTATATACACAATAGAATATTATCTAGCCATAAAATAGAATGAAGTATTGCCATTTGTGACACCAAGGATGGGATGTAGAGGATAATATGCTAAGTGGAATAAGTCAGACAAAGAAAGACAAAGACTGTATGATTTCATTTATGTGTGGAATCTAGAAAATAAAACAAATGAACAAACACATCAAATCAGAAATAAAGTCATAGATACAGAGAATGAACAGGTAGTTGCCAGAGGGGTGGGGAGTGGGGGAAGGAAAGAAATAAGTGAGGGAGATTAAGAGGTACAAATTTTCAGTTACAAAATAAATGAGTCTAGGTATGAAATTTTCAGCGTGGGAAATATAGTCAATAATTATACAATATCTTTGTATGGTGACAGATGGTAACTAGACTTATTATGGGATCATTTTGAAATGTACATAAATATTGAATCACTATGCTGTGTACCAGGAACTAACATAGTGTTGTAGGTCAATTATACTTCAAAAACAAACAAACAGACTCAAAGAAAAAGAAATCAGATTTTGGGGTACCAGAAGCAGGGGATGGGAGGAGGGGGAAGCAGATGAAGGCAGTCAAAGGGTACAAACTTCCAGTTATAAGAATAAATAAGTACCAGGGATGCAATGTACAACATGATAAATATAATTAGCACTGTTTTATGTTATATTTGAAAGTTAAGAGAGTAAACTGTAAGCATTCTCATCAGAGGAAAAAAACATTTTTTCTATTTCTTTAATTTTGTAACTTTATGAGATGATAGTTGTTCACTAAACTTGTGGTAATCATTTCATGATGTATGTATATCAAATCATTATGCTGCACAAACTTCTGCAGTGCTGTATGTCAATTATATCTCAGTAAAAATGGAAGAAAAAATAGAAAACACTACTTAAAATTATTAGAAAATATTAAATAATACCATGGCTTAATGAAATAAAAAAAACCCAAAATATATTTAAATGTGTTCAATTTAACACAGTGTTTAATTTTTCTATTAGTTAAAAGAAATATGATAAACACTGAAAGGAAAAGAAAAATAAGTAAAGCCAACTCTCTGTGCTCAAGGAAATTAAAATCGAGTAAGGTAGGTAAGAAGAACACTTAAATATATTACAATAATCATATTTAAGGGTGCCATGATTAAAAGAGCAATAAAATAATATCACCATTCAATAGAGAGGGAAATTATTTTTGCTTGAGTAATTATAAAACAATTTATAATTTGAAATAGCTTATGAATATTAAAAAAAGGATTATTATATAACAGCCCAAAGACTTCTTTTTAATGAAGAAACAAGACATTTATCTAAAATTCGTGGGCATTCAAAGGGCACACTGATGATAATATATCTAATTGGTCTTGATCAAAAATGGAAAGCAAGATGCACTGCTTAGGATAAGTATGAAAATATGCCACTGACATAAACAAGTATTTTGTGGGAAGCAAAACCCTGAATTAATGGGAGATTAGCACATTTACCAAGATATGATTATTACAGGTGATGGCTTTATATAAGGTAGTCTAAATATAAGATTCCTATTGTATTAGTCGACTAGGGCTGTCATAAAAAGTAGTACACACTGGATGGCTAAAACAACTAAAATTTATTTTCACAAAAATCTGGAGCCTGGAAGTCCAAGATTAAGGTGTGGGCAGGTTGGGTTTCTCTAGAGATTTTTCTCCTTGGTTAGCAGATGGCTGCATTCTTGCTTTATCCTCACATGGCCTTTTCTCTCTGTGTGTGTGAATGCTCTCCAAGTGACTCTTCCTCTTATAAGGATATCAGTCCTACAGGATTAGGATTAGGGACCTGCCCTTGTGGCCTCATTTAAATTTAATTACCTCCTTAAAGGCCCTGTCTCCAAAAATAGTGACATTTAGGGACTTCAGCCTATGAATTTTGAGGGAACACAATTCAGTCCACAACATCTATTTTACAGATTTTTATGAAAACAGAGTAGATGGTGATATGTACAAATGTAGACAGCAGAAGTAGTTGGAGTGGATGAACCCCAGATTTGGTGGCAGAGTGAAAATCAGAGAAGAGGAGGGACTACAGTGTCTCAAAGAATGCCCAGGCTTCTGCTTGCATGGTCAGAAGGGCCATTTATAAAGATACGGATTTTAGTGTGTGAATAATTGTGAAAAAAGATGTACTATAAAGTTTCAAACAAGTAAATGATGTTATACTCTTAAAAGTACTAACCAAGACTATGAGTACACAAAGACTAGATCGCTTTAGATCAACTGTTCATTCTTTTTTTTTTTTTTTTTTAAATTAATTAATTTATTTATTTTTGGCTGTGTTGGGTCTTCGTTTCTGTGCGAGGGCTCTCTCCAGTTGCGGCGAGCGAGGGCCACTCTTCATCGCGGTGCGCGGGCCTCTCACTATCGCGGCCTCTCTTGTTGCAGAGCACAGGCTCCAGACGCGCAGGCTCAGCAGCTGTGGCTCACGGGCTTAGTTGCTCCGCGGCATGTGGGATCTTCCCAGACCAGGACTCGAACCCGTGTCCCCTGCATTGGCAGGCGGATTCCCAACCACTGCGCCACCAGGGAAGCCCCAACTGTTCATTCTTTCATGGAAGTTTACTGAACTATTAGTTTGGGTAACTTAGTAGATGCAGTACATCTGCCTTGTGAAGGCATTTCACAAGGTCCCACGTAATGTCCTTGGGAACAAGAAGTCATTTTTTTGGAAGGCAGGCCATTTGGGTGGAGTTGCCAATGGTTGATCATGTTCAGATAGAGCTATAGTTACTGAAAAATCTGTCAAGAGAGAAGATAGATTCTAGTAGCACGCAAGAGAGGTTTTTGCCCCTGCTCTGTTTCACATTTTTATCAATGGCTTGGATGATTAAAATTGCAGACAACACAAAACTTGAAGTGCTATCACTTTGTTATATTATGTTGGATGACAGACATCAGATGCAAATAAGAGCAAGGACATCAGATGTCCTGTGAGAGTTACATCTGAAAATCAACACAATGTATCAAAGCAGATTTATACAGAGTCACCTCAAAGGCAGGCAAGGTCCCAAGCTTCATGAAGACTTGCTTGTAATTTGGCTGAATGCATTATCTTATTTCTAAAAAGAATATGTCAATCAAAGGTATGAAATATCCATCACGGGAGTGTAGAAAAGGGTGAGTCACGGAGGCAAACATTGGCTGCTGTCATTCTAAGCCTGGTCAGGGGAGAAAGAATCTTAGCCAATGGGTTTCAAATATTCATGTTCCATTAGCAAGGTGATAATTATTAATATTTTGGATGAACATATTAATTGTTGTTATCCTGATACCAATAAGTATGAGATTCATCTAATTATGTTTGTCCTTATAAAATGCTCTTAAAACAACTTTCTGATTCTGCTATTGTTTTCCATCATGGGTCTGCCTAGGGGGAGAAGATAAACTGCTTATACTGAGTCAAAGATCCCTTCTTTTTAAGAGTTCCAATTTTATTTTGAATAGATACATTGTTGTTCTGGTTTTATAGATCAATTTTAAGAGCTTGATTAAATTATTTCACAAGTGAGTGATGGATCCATTCTGAATGTAATTATACAATCAGTTTTCTGACCCTGCAAATATGAAGGTCAGATATTGAACCACGGTAAATTCACGAACATATGAGTAGCATAATGAAAGGACTCTTGCGGGACAACCTGTGGCCATTCCCAGGAGGCAAAGCACTTAGCATAGCATTGTCCTTTACTCTTCAAGGTCAGTATTTGTTCTAGTTTTATTTCTAGCATGTACTCAAAATCAACAATAGAAAAAATAGTGCCTGTAATCCACAATAACCCACAAGGAAAAGGCTTAAAGATTTTTTAATGACAAGATAAATAAGATAGTAACACACAACATGAAAGGACAGGAAAAAAAAACTATTGCATTTTTAATAACCTTAAACAATCAATGTATACAGATAAATTAATATAGGAGACTTTATGCTTTTAAAACATGTATTGTAATATGTGGTTCTGGTAAAATATTTTAAGAAAGATTTTAAACAAAATCCTGTTAAGGGAGAAGCAGCTAGATTGGTAGAATAAATTTAACATATACAATTAAAATATATTGTTATAAAACATTAAGCACATGCAAAATGTATAAGGAATAAAGCAACATACACCTGTATACCCATCACCTAGCTTAATTAACATTGTCAATCCTATTGAAGTTTCCTCCCTAATCTATTTCCTTTATTCTCTTAACAGAAGCTTCCTTTATCCTTCATTTTTTGTGTATTATCTGGTTCATATTCTGTAACTTTGGCAGTTATAAGGATACTGTGTTGTTATTTTGTATGTTTTGAAACTTTAGAGAAGTTGAACTTATGATATATATCCTCTGCAACTTATTTTTTTCCAAGAAAAATTGTTTGTAAAGTTCATCAACATTAATATGTTGTGCCATTTCATTTATATTTGCTTCTGTGCAGTGTCCCATTATATGAATATGTATGAATGTGAATATAATTATTATTCTCTGTCAATAGATATATAGACAGTTCCCCCCACTTTTTTTTCTATTGCAAGCGATGCTATGGATACTCCTGTATATGTATCCTGTGTACTTTTGATTTTACCTGGTGTACACACCAGGAACAGAATGACTGGCTTATAGATTATGTACATTTTTAAATTTTTACCAGTAATTTTTAAAATTTTTAAATTACCAGTAATTTTCCAGTCATCTCCTAATGTATATTTATACTTGGTACTCTAACCACAAATGAATATGAATACTGTTTCAGATTCTCACCAACACCTGATATTATGTTTTCTGTCATCATGATAGGTGTGAAAATGTACCTTACCCGGTTTGAATTTGCAATTCTATGATTATTAATGAGGTTGAACATCTTATAATTTGTTATATAAACCTTTGATGTTCCACTTTCTATATTATCATTTGCAGCTTTTGTCCCTTCCAATTGAGTTTTTTTCCTTAGTGACATGATGTAGTTATTTATGCATAGTATATATTAAACTTTTGCCATTTTTAACATATGTTATCAGGATTCAATTTTTTTTTAAGTAAACTTTTTATTTTTAAATAAACTTAGATTTACTGAAAAGTTGCAAAGGTGGAACAGAGAGTTCCCATACAGCCCTCGTTTGATCAAGCCACTGTTAACATCTTATAATACTATGGTATATTTGCCAAACTAAGAAATTGACATTGATACATTTCCATATCATACATTTTTTGGATTTCGCCAGTTTTTCCATTAATACACTCTTTCTGCTTCAAGATCTAATCCAGAGTACCACCTTACATTTCTCTTTTCTCCCCACTCTCCTCTGGCCTGTGAAATTTTCTCAGGCTTTCCTTGTATTTCATGACTTTAACAGTCTTGAGGAGTACTAATTAGGTATCTGTAGAATGTTTCTCAATATTGATTTGTCTACTGTTTTCCTCATGATTAGACTGAGGTATGGACTTTTGGAAAGAGATGACATGCTCTTCTCATCATATCAGGTGTATATGATATTACACGACATTGGTATAAACCTTAGTCAATTAAGGTGGTCTTTGCCAAATTTCTCCATTGAAAAATTACTAACTTTTTTTTCCATTCCCTACTCTTTTATTTGAAAGTATGTCATTAATTTAGCCTATCCTCAAGGAGGAAGAGGGGCTGGGAATTAAGCTTCATGTAGAGGGGGGTACATACATATATTATTTAGAATGATTATGTCAGAAAGATTTATCTTTCTCCCCCACTCAGAAACTCAGTTATTTATTTATATCATTATAGACATGCATATTTATTTTATTTCTGGATCTTTTTATTATTTTCTTTTTATATTTTAAATACAAGTATTTTATAATCAAGTATTCAATAATTTTTATATCTGAAGACCCTAGGGTTTAATTTTGTCTTTAGGACTTCTAAGGTGCCTGGATTTAAGGTAAATTATTCTAGGCAGCATTTGTATTTGTTTCAGACAGCGCTCTTAGGTTCCACCAGTCAAGGATCACTTCAAATTTACATCTCATATTAGAATATTTCAGACCAAGCATGTAGTTATATAAATTCAAATTTATAGGGCAAATCCGGTTTGAGAACATACTTAAATTTACCAACCACAGGGCAGAATGATTTTCTCCTACTTAGAAAGAGAAAAGTAATTTAACATATCAGCTTTGTATAAGGCTGATTTTTTGTTTTCTTTTTTTCCAGCCTATGGTTTCACAGGTAGTCCTTTTCTACAAGGCTCTGGGCTCCATGGAAAAGTCTTGGTTCCTACTTCCCCTTTGATAAGGTTTAATTCCTTTCCTATCATCCCCACATGAATATAAAAATCCATGACTTGAAGTTTTAGAATCAGTGAATGTCCTCAGGGTAGCTCAGGACTTGTTCACACTTAAAACAGTAATTTTCATTTCACTTTTGTCTGTCGACAAAAGTGGAGGATTTCCTTTATTTATTTTTTGGGGAGCTCAGCCAGTATTTAAAAAGAATTTTTTTTCCTAGTATGAGTAATTAGGTTTGATGAAGCAGGAAAAGTTCTCATAATATTCAATCAATAATATTTCTTCATTCCAAAGATATTTCATATGTAGGAAATTCGGCATTTCCTCTAGTATTTTGCCCTAAGAAAAATATGAAGCTAGGGTGGGGAAGTGGTAATATGTATTTTTTGCTTCTTTAATTTTTTATTATCATATATATATATAAGCAGACAGATCTGTATAGTGAATCCCCATGTACCCATTACCCAGCTGTAACCACGATCTTATTACCAATTTTATTTACCCTCATCCAGTCCTCCTGTTCTTAAATATTTTGAAGCAAATCCAAGACATATTATTTAATCTATGTATATTTCAGTATGCAACTCCACAAGAAAAGGGTTCTCTTAAAAAAAAAAACATACCCACAGTATCATTATGCATTCTTTTTATAAACTTGTGCTAGAGGGATTCAATCTATCCGTGTGCTATACCATTGACCAAAACGCAGTAACACTAGGGAATCAAATATGCCATCACTTTAAAGGAGTATTTTCTCACAATTAGAACTGTTTTGAAATTAAATGTACTAAATTGTGAGTTTGTAGGTTTTTTACTATTGGATTACCACCTGTTAGCATCTTGTAGAAGGGATTACCTGGGTAGGGATTAATTACATGTCTAGTGTCTTTACATGATACCCTCCTATCTGCATGGGATGACCTAATGAACCAAGTTGATGGTAAATGTGAGATTATATATTCCATGTGTGAAGGATGTTCTTAAAGATTTTAAACTGGAAATCATTTGTCCCAAACTACAATCCTTGATGTTTTTAACTTTTAGTTATTTTATGTAGGAATTAGAAGGCCATGGTTATGATCTTTAATTTGAAAAATAATCTGTAAAGATGTTCTTGCTTTCCAGAATAAGCATACTCCAATATCTGTCATGTGTGGTTTGGATGAAAGCTTTTATTCTGTCCTGAGCAGTTTTGCCTAATGCTCTCAATTGCCATATAAGTTTAATGTAATTTATAACATTAAACAGACTCCCCCCCATTTTAGATTATCTTTGATTTATTTGTGATTATTCACTCTCTCCAAAGGAATGTGTATGAATAAGGAACAAGTGAGATGCAATTATTCTATTATGTTGCTGTGCCGCATAATTCACATGATCTTTATTCATCTGATGTACCAAACACTGAGTCCAGCAATCAAACTTTATTATAATAAACAGTGGACAAAGCACATATGCTAATAACTGCCTCATTATTGCAAAATGCCATTCTGAATATGTGCTTCACCAAATATTCTATAGCTTGTAAGGTAAAAACTATAATGTAGCTACCATTAAAGAACAAATAAGCATTATAAAGAACAAATTAAAGAATATATTGTATATTTCTGCTTTGTAAATAGGTTCAAATTTACAAAACAGAAATAGAGTCACAGATGTTGAAAACAAACTTATGGTTACCAAGGGGGAAAGGAGGGGGGGAAAGGATAAATTGGGATATTGGGATTGACATATACACACTACTATTTAACTACTATATATAAATAGATAAGAACCTACTGTATAGCACAGGGAACTCTATTCAATACTCTGTAATGACCTATATAGGAATAGAATCTAAAAAAGAGTGGATATACATATATGTATAACTGATTCACTTTGCTGTACAGCAGAAACTAACACGACATTGTAAGTCAACTATACTCCAATAAAAATTATTTTAAAATGAATATATTGTATAATACATATTCATTATAAACTCTAGGGGAAGAAAACTATATATATATGTGTATAGTTGCAACCTCTGTATGACATTAATTTGTTTCATGCTTTAAATGTCATATTTTGCCAAACACCTATATACTTTAGCTATTATATATTTTATCCCAATTTCCCTTTCCCCTAAATATCAATATAGTCTCAACCCCTGTCATTTCACAATCACTCCTAATCTCATTTGAGCATTTTAACTATTTACCACTCATAAAATGTCAAGTTTATCACTGTGCGCTTTATAACACTAACCAATACTCACAACCGTACCATTTACTCATGTAATTACTAATCCAAATCCCATTCATATCCTATCCATCCTTTAAGATCTGAGTAAGGTCCCATTTTCTCCATGAAGTTATTTAACATCTATCCATTCAACCACCCACTAATCCCTTTATTTTCTGAATGCTTATTATCCTTACTGCATGTTCTACATATGAGTTCTTTGTATTATTTTAGCTGATGTTTGCTTATATCTAAGACTTTTAAAGGAATTGTAATTTGTTAAGAAAAAATGGATTATATATTTTCATATCTGTACCTCCTACCAATGTTTCTACAAGTAAATTGAAAAATGTTACATAAGATAAATGGTAATAAATACTTGTTGAATTACATTGGCCTAAGTGGGTAATACTTTTCTCAATAATAGAAGCTATTTTTCACCAACTTAACTTTGCTGACATAGGTAAAGCTTTAACTTTCCCTATTTAGACAGTGCAAATTTGAGTATATACCAATTAACTCACAATGATCAATACAGATTTAACTGAAGTGCGAAAGGGAATTCGGAAGACAGAAGTAACTGAATTGAATGTTAAAGTTTTTGAAGACTGTTAACAATTGTCATCCATTTCCCTTAAAGATTAGTAAGTTAGAAATATCTTTATTACAATAAACCCCACAGTCTCCACAAACATTCACAAATGTGCATTTTCATTTGATCCTAAAATTAGGCTAAACTCTTCACCACTTTGTATATAGAAAAACATATTGGCCTCATTAAGATTAGTAATGAGAATTGATTTTACAGAGTATAATCTAAATTTTATGCATGTCATTCTAATTGGGCTAATGAAATTATTTTGGTTACCAGAAGCATTTCAGTCTGGCTATCTGGAGTGCAGTATTTTACATGAGCTGCCAGAAATAAAAGCATTCATTTGCACTTCTAGACAGAAAATGTGGGTGTCTACAGGCTGCCATACAGGACTAGAGAAACCAATTGGACAATAAAAACCTTTAAAGTATCTCTCCAGATGGCTGAGCTGCTGTTCCTTCACGTGAAACCACAACACCCTACTTTAGGTGATGGCATTTCTGCCTGTGTATGAAAATTCAGAAAACACGTTTAGAACTCAAAGAACAGTATTCAGCTCTGTTGGTGATCAATATTTTTAGAATGATTTTTGGACGTGTAATATATATCATACCCCTGATGATTGGGATATACAAGTTTCTTCAAATAACTGAGTAAACATGAGCTTTCTTTACAAACAGAAGCAAATTTCTAATGTCACACAAAGGAAGAAATATGGCAAAGAGATACTAAAATTAACAAGCTTGATATCCTATTGACAGTCAATAGCATTTTTTTTTTTTTTGGAAGGAATGAATCAAAGACATCCCTTGTATTTTGCATGGTAAAAATTATGTGGGTGTCATTATAGCTTTTATGAAAAATGACTAAATGATTATACAAATGTTATTCTCAGAGACTGTTGTCTGAAATGGCAGGCAATAGCTTCTGGATATATTAGATTTTATTGGTATTGTACAGATGTGTATAATTACTGCTTTGCTTTGCTTGAATAGAAGCCATCTGTTTATCTTGGGATGGTTAGAGCACTTAACAAATTTAGTCCCTTTAGCAGCAGAATCTGAATTGCATTTATTTATTTTTCATTTCATGAGATTTAAGGGAGCACTGTGAGAAGGAGTCCCTGGACACCTAAACTTCGAAAAACCTGAACTGTGAAGAAAACTGACATTTACAATCAAATTTTTTTTCTATAAGAGGCTGCATTCAATCCATTTTACTAAAATGTTAGATTAAATATGGCTCTGTTCTATTTCTAAAGTAAACCGATGAATTTTATTGATTCCTTTTTTTATTCTATTGAAGTGAAAAAAATTATTGTCTTGATTCAATCCCTTAATGTGGTAGACTACATGAATCAATTTTCCAATATTGATTTTTTAATGTGTAAAAAAGAAAACATGGTCTGATCTGATTTATACTTTTTAAAACACTGCTTGTTCCAGTTATCTATTGCTGCATAATAAAATAGCCTATAAGATTAAACAAATATTTTGCTATATTTCAAAATTTTGAACATCAAGAATTTGGGGACCATTCTACTGAGTAATTCTTCTACTCCAAGTTGTTCCAACTGACACCATTTGGTGGTATTCAGCTAGTGGATAGAATGAACTAGAAGTCCAAGATGGTTCATCACATTCACATTCGGGTGCCTTGGTGGGAATAATTACAAAACTGGAGCTCCACTAGGAGCCCTTATACATGGCCCTCTAAGTGTTGTGGGCTTCTTCAGACCATGTTGACCTTAGGGTAGGTGAATTTCTTATATGGCAATTCAAGGTCCCCAAAGAATAGTAGAAACTGTTGGTGTTCTGAAAGACTAGGTTAATAATGGTCTAGCATCACTTGACAATATTCTATTGGTCAACCACGTCATTAGAACCAGGCCATTTTTAAGGGAAATGAATGTGATTCTACCTTTGAGTATGAGGAATAGCAATTAACTTGTTGCCATATTTTATCTCCCGTAGGGTTGAAATGATTTTAGTGATTTTTTTTTTTTGCATGTATTTTAATGAGTTTGGTTTCTCCTTCTCCTTCATCAGCTTAAGCATGTAATGAATAGCCTTTTATATATGTATATTAGATTGAAATTATAAATTTTTTATAACTGCTTAAATAATTTACATATTTATGGAAGCATAATAAAATATCTACTATGATTGTGGCCTTAGACTTCTTTGAGATTTTTTATTATATTTTTAAGCCTAGTCTTGGGTATATAAACGTTCATGACTTTTTATACGTTTTGTGGAATTCTTCTTTTATCATTATTAATTATATATTTTATCATCTCTTTTAATATTTTACTTAAATTATATTTTTTTATAATTTTTGCATGGAAAATTCTACTTCTTTGGGTTGGCATTTGATTTTTTTCTTCCAAACTTTTATTTTCATTTTGTTTTAACTATGTCTCAAAAGATGTAAATAGCTTTAATAGTTCTACAAAATCATTTTGATCATTCTGAATATGTATGGGTATAATCCTGCTATCTTGAAAATAGATTCATATTTAACATCCTTTAACCTAATTTTCTTTCTCTTTTCCTTTGAAACCTTTCATTCTATTGTTAAAGTTTTCTATATGTGACCTTAGTTTTCTCTGTGGATTTGGAAACCACACATATTTTTAATTCTTTTATTGAATGTCCATAAATATTTGACATCAATATTGAATTATAACTACTAATGAGGTCTGACCTTCTTCAGTGCATTGATTTCATGCCCTCAGAACAAGACCAAGTCCTTAGCATCTTTATTCACTAAACAATGCTTCTACTCCCACTACCCACTTTTCTCTTTCTGTTAAGAGTTGTCTCAACTTTAGCTTCAGCTTTTCTAGGGTACACCATTTAGCCATATATTTAATTTTTTTCTTTTATATTATTGATTAAATTCACCAACATTTCCTATCATTATCTGAGCTTAGTTTGTTTTTTGTACCTCACTCCTTCCTTTGCGTTTTTTTCTTTTGAAAGCACATTTCGTACTTCTTTCAGTGAGTATCTGTGTCCTTAAGACTCTTTATTTCCCTTAATAAAAATTTACTTCAATTTAGAATTCTAGGCTGACAATTATTTTCCTTCATCACTTTTATGTTTATTGTCACTGTACTTTGCCATTTAGTTTTAATTAAAGAAAGTGCCGTTAGGACAACTGCCATCCCCTGTATATATTCCGTATTTTGCCTGCACTAGTTTTAACATAATTATTTTATCCCTGATAGTCTCCTTTCACTCTCATGTATCCAGATTAGAATTTATTTTTCTACCTTAGCACCTGAAATGTATCTCAGTTTGAGGACCTAAGTTACCAAGTTTCTGTGGTCTTTTATAGAAAGTTCTATTAAACAATTAAAGAAACCCCTTAATTTAGCCATTCATAGTTTTTAATTGGGCTTTTATTTGTTTAACATTTACCTTCCTCTCTCTTGCATCTTAATCATCAGTATCTCATTCTCACTTGGAACATTTTAATTGTTCTTGTTGACAGTCAACTGATATTTTTGTGTTTTTCTACCTTTTTTTTTTTTTTGCAGGAATTTCTACCTGTTTTCCTTCTACCTCTTGGAATAAACCAAAAACACTCACTTTAAAATCTATTTCGGATTACTCTTACATTTGAAATTCATATGGAAACATATATATTCTGCTTTTTTATGTCTGTCTTACGTTTAGATATCTTTATATACTATCTACTGTCAGATGTCTTTGTGTGAAATTATATTTTGATCATTTTTCCATTACTCTCTATTTCTCTGCATACCTTTATCCCATCCAGCATTTTTTTTTTTTTTTCAGTTAGCTCTTCCCTTGTGGCCTCATGTCCAAAAAATAGGTCTTTAATCTTGGTTTGGGATGATGCTGTGTGCTTATTTTGGGGATGTAGAAAATCTATTGCTAAAAACAGCAGGTGGCTTGGATCACTCTCTGGTCAAGGGTTTGTGAATTTCTTTTCCCACCTGCCTAGACTATAGTTTCATAAAAGCTTTAGTTCTGGGCAAAGGTCAGTATGAACTTTATGAAGCCCTCTTTTTAAAGCTGGGGAGAGAATATGAACTACACCCTTGACCTCTAGTTTCCATCCATGAGCCTGACTCTAGTCATTTTCAAGTTTTGAATGGAGGTCTTTTATAAATTTTTTCATGGTTTCCTTGTAAGACAGAACTTCTGCCAACTCCCACCTGCTTCCAGATCAAGAGTACAACAGGCTGTGGTTTCAGCCCTGCTCTCTATTTTAGTGTTGGTTTTGATTCTCAAAGATCTCATTTGGGATAGATGACTTTCACATTTTTATGTTATATTTACTTTATATATTTATTTTTTATTTTATATTACATTTATTATATATTTACCTAGGATGTCTATGATTTGGAATAGAAATGAGGTGATTAAAAGTTACAATGTTATCATGAATGGGAGTTGAAATTTAAACCATATAAATTACGTAATTATTAATTGAAATATTTTATTCCCAATCTTTACAGTTTGCCTCACAGAGTCATAGATGAAATAATGGATAAAATGCTTGTGTAAGTTTTGCTTTAGTTTTAGATATCACAAAAAAACTGTTTACCTTGCTTTAAATTTCTGCCAAAATAATGTGAGTCTGATTATATACATAAAATGTATAATATATAAGCATATATGTTTTATATGTAATATGTATCTCAAGAGGCACAATACTGAGAGTAATATTTAGGGATGTAGTTAAGTTTTTTGTCATATCATGGTTCAGATTCGGTCAAGAAGAGGTAAAAGAGCTGATGCTGAGTGTAAACACTGGGCCCTGAAAGATGATTATGGAGAGTGAAGATCATGCATTGATACCTGTTGTCCAGGACAGACAACAGGTATCACTATTTTGGCCAATAGTGCTAGATTCATAGGGTAACCTACGTTCTCATTTACTGAGAATATCCAGATCCAAAGAAACCATCCCGCCACACAACCTTGGAAGCTTCTAATTAAAATGACAAAACCTTTTATCAAACTCTGAATGACTGTAAGGCCCCATCAATATGTTCACTGGCTTAGTGCTTTTATGTGAACAAGAAATAAGTTTCATTTTATTTGAGGCATTCTACAAATCTGCACTATTTGTTAGAGCAGTTAGTCTGCATTAAATAATATTTTACTCTATTATACTATGCATCATGATTAATACACAGAACAGAAGCTTAAGCATTTATCTATCACCACTTAGATATAATTTTTAATAGATAATTTTTAGAGCAGTTTTAGGTGCACATCAAAATTGAGTGGAAGGTACAGGGATTTCCATAGACCCTCCTCTTTTAAGAGAACCATAAATAGTTATATACAGTATCCCTAATTTTGTCAATTATCAATTTCTCAGTAAATTTGCATACTCATGAACCATAAAATTAGACAAAGCAGTTCCTGTTCAGGTACCCTATTTTGTTTCTGTGAGGTATTAAAATGAACACAACAAACATAATATGTATCTAACTGGTCCCTGATAGATTTAAATCAGGAGTATCATCTCTACAGTACTAAAGCGTGTCCTGTGGGTTTCATCCACCTCATTAATATGTTCCCAATTTACAGCTCTAAGGGCTATAAAACATAACTGAGTAAAACTGTATAGGATGATCAAGATTTTGGGGGTTTTGTTTTCTTTTAATATTACTTAAGGAACAGAATGATTTAGAAGGGGAAAACATTTAGAAAGGGGGACAATATAGAAAAACATTTTAACAGCTTAGATGTGAGGCTATTTATTATTCGCTCATCTGTACATTCAGTAAAATGTACTAAGTATTTTCTAGGTGTTGATATATGAATGACAGTAGGAGTATGGAGATGAGGAATGACTTAAGGGATAATTACATAAGGACATTCAACAGGGCATCAAAACTGCTTAAGCCTAGGAAGTTTTAGGTCTTACATTTAAATCTTTAATCCACTTCCAGTTAATTTTTGTGTATGGTGTAAGATAAGGGTCTTATTTCATTCATTTGCATAAGGATATCTAGTTTTCCCAACACCGCTTGTTAAAGAGACTACTCAGAACTTAATACAATGGAATCCACAGGTTTTAGTGAATACTTTAGTAATTCTATCATTCACATTATATCCAAATCTTTTAGAATGATTATAATAAATTTTCAATTCCTCTTCTATGACTTAATTTAGAAGATTTGTAGGAGTCTCCAAAAGTATATATATATTTTGGGTTACTTCTGAGATTATAGATGTATATAGTATCAATATGATGATGGAGACCAGGGTTACTGATATTATTAAGAGATGCTATCATTGTCATTAAATTAGTAGGCAATGGCACTATGGAAAACAGTATGGAGGTTCCTTAAAAAGCTAAAAAATAGAGCCAACATATGATACAGCAATCTCACTCCTGGGTATATGTCTGGAAAAAACAAAAACTCTAATTTGAAAAGATACACCCCAATGTTCACAGCAGCACTATTTACAATAGCCAAGACATGGAAACGACCCAAGTGCCCATCAACAGATGATTGGCTTAAGATGTGGTACAATGGAATATTACTCAATCATAAAAAAGAATGAAATATTGCCATTTGCAGCAACATGGATGAACCATGAGAATTTATGCTTAGTGAAATCAGACAGAGAAAGACAAATACTATATGATGTCACTTATATGTGGAGTCTTAAAAAATAATACAAACAAATCTATATACAAAACTGAAACAGACTTACAGACAGAAAACAAACCTATGGTCACCAAAGGGGAGAGGGAGTGAGGAGGGACAAATTAGAAGTATGGAGTTAACAGACACAAACTACTATATGTAAAATAGATAAGCAACAAGGATTTACTGTATAGTGCAGGGAATTATATACAATATCTTGTAATAATCTATAATGGAATACAATCAGAAAAAAATGGAATCACTGTGCTGTACACCTGAAACTAACACAATACTGTAAATCAACTATACTTCAATAACAAAAAAATTAGTAGGAAATGGAATTTTCTTTATAACTCTTGCCCAAACAGGACGAAATCCTCCAAGAAGGTGATGAAGAATGTTAAAAGTGAAAAGCAAACCAGACATCAGCCTCTCCTCTGATACAAATTGAAGTACTTTAACCTCTCTCCATTAAGATTCTCCAAAAAATAGAAGACCAACTCTGGATAACAAAGGATCATCTACTATTGAGTAACCCGCATGTCTGAAAATCATTATCTGTTCCCCTTCCAAAAGTTTACCCATTGCACACAGTATTCCTCCCTCAAAATCATCTGTCTGCTAATGTCACATTTCCTTTGTGTACTTCTTGGACTTTCCCTTATAGTAACTATTTTCTGCTGCTGAGTCTACTTGGGCTCCCAACCAAGATCATCCAAATTTTGCCAACAAAATGACAAAATGCACTCAATCTTTAGCATGGCTACTGTCTCCAGCAGTTTTTATCACTTTCATATCAGCAGCTGTCAGAATTACCCACAGAATATGAGTTTCTATATCCTATATTTTCCTTTAGCTCATGAGAAATGTCAAAAGTAAAAAGCAAACATTGATAAGATTCTCTGATTTCAGAAAATGAGAGACCAAGCCAAAATATTGGTTGTTAAATTCTTCATTGCACTCAAGGTTTCACAATGTATTTTCACTATCATACGTGGACTTTTGGTACTTTAGTAACCTGCCTTAGGAGAACACTATCCATATTATTTTTTTATCTGTACTGAAATTTTATTTCAATACAACCTTCTGCCTTTGTGTTTCCTTTATTTTGCACGTTACAATCTGTTCTGCTATGTGACATTCCCTTTCTTGGTGTTTTTACTTTTTTTCTGAGCAAGCCAGTTCCTAAAATCAACTACTAATTTTTTTTTCTAACTCTGAGTTCATAAAAATATTAATAGACTCCACTGGAAAATGAGAGTAGAAATATGCTATTTTTATACATTGTTTGGCACTGTTACCTGTGCTTTCCATCTGGCATGCAGTTATCCTTCAAATATTTCACTGCACAACACAGCAGCTGGTTGTATGAGTGGATTGTGTCATAATCTTGAATGTTGGGAAAGTACAAACACGGAGAAAGGGGCAGGGTAAAAGGAATTATTACAGATAAATGTTTTTAAAATATAATACTAAAATTATGAATAACTGCTATAATTCAATTTATATAAAGACATTATTTCTAAATGCAAACACATTAGAAATATAAGGATTAAATGTCTATCATATATATAAGTGATAATTTTATACCTAATTAATAAACTTTTAGCATATTAATTAGACATAAATTTTAATAAATATCTGCCACTCCCTTACCGTCTCTACCTCCAAAATAAGGGATTCTGTTTCTTAGAAGCCTACGAGTTAATGGTAATTGCAGTGATTTGTCTAATATTAAGTAGTATTTTCCCACATATTATACAATTTGTGTGAATGAGAATTTAGAAATGTTTTAACATATGGTTATATATGTCCCCTGTGATTAAGTCCTTTAGGTAAAATGGTCTTCCCATGATGTGCGCTAATGTCTATGTCTTTAGTCTCCTTCTTCCTACTAACATGAGCACCAAATCAGCTTTTCATTTCCTCAGAGTGTTGCTCTGGAAACACTCTTTAGCCAGCTGTCCTGGTTGATTACGTTTTAGAGGTGATATTTCAGGAAATATTAATGTTTAGAAAATGCTTTTTTTTTAATTTACTGTTTCTTATTTTCCTTTCCTTCGGTCTCTGTCTTTTTTTTTTGGTGGTGGTTTTCCTGAGGGGAGATGTTGGAAGGTACTTTTGGAGATACCGAAGCTTATCATCAAGTCGTTAATAGCCTAATTAAAGTAGTGTTTGTCAAGCATTTAAATCTGAACCTCCAGTCATAATCTAGTCTTGACATACGTTGGTTGTCTTATTCAACCTTTACAAAACCCATAGAATACAGGTATCACTGTGATCATAGACTGTAAATATCATGCCCACACCCTCCCAGCTAGGCTGGGCTGAGCTAAGATTCTGTCCCTCCTCTGCATTATGGCACAATCGCCTCCCTCACCCCAGGTCACCTCATACAGAGGGAGAGCACGCAAATATACATTTCTTGCTGTGACCTCTTTCTTTCCAACTCAAAGACTCCACTTTTTTTATGTTAATAGGCCTCTCAAACTTTAAATATGCTGGCCAAAATTCTTTACTATATATACTTACATATATAGATATATACTGTAACCTGATCTTTCTATTTCAGAGTACGACAATTTCATTCACCCAGTTGCTCAAGGCAAAGACGTTAGAGTATTTTATTTCTCGTTTGCCCCACATACAAGCTGTCAGCAAATCCTTTCAACTTTACGCTTATAATATAGCATAGTCCAGCCATTTCTCATTACTGTCTATAACTTATGGTATTGTAAATTCAAGATATGTGAGGCTGTTTTGCTTCATACATATAAACAGTGGGATTCCTCTTAACTGAATGGAAATTTTTGTATTGATACAAGAATACACATGTGTAGATCACTTAATTTTATGGACTACCTGTCATCTTAGAGAATTAGTAATTTCTGTGAGGGGAAAAAAAGAAAATGTAATTACCGATGCATATACTGCCACGTCTGTGAAATATAGTATCTTTAGAAATTTCATCTCTTAAAATGGGACTTGGAATGCATTACATTCTTGGAAAAAATTCATAGTTAGGGAGTCATTTTTACCTTACCAAATTAAAAATTAAAGCACAGAATATCATACATTGATGATACAAAAGCAACTTCCATTTAAGTGTGACTATTTAGGGAACTGACTTTTGTTGTGAAAAAAGTGAAATCCTATGTAACCACCACACAGGTCAATAAAGAGAAAACTACTGGTACTTGGGAAGCCTACCTACTGACCCTTTATAATCACTACCCACTCCTCCCCTTCCCAAAGACAGCCACTATGAAAAATAGTAATACTATAGATTCATTTTGCTCGGACTTTATCTAATTGAAATAGACATAAATTATTTTTTGTCTTGTTTCTTTTGCTCAAATATAGGAAATGGGAGTCTTGTACTTGAAAATTATAAACATAAATAAAGAGGAAACAGCTGAACTAGATACCTTCCATTAAAGCAAATATTAAAGCAGGATAAACCAGAGTGGTAGAAAACATAACTGCAGACAAATTAAGATCTGGCAATGTTAAGCAACAATGTTTACTTGGTTTTTCAAATTTCAAGTTTGTGAGTGCCTTAATCTATGGTTCCTCAAAATTTTAGTTACATATCATCAACTAGTTACATGTATCTCATAGACCTTATTCTCCAATGCAATAGCATTTTCATTGCCTTTTCAATGCCTTTTCATTGCATTTATTAGTTCTGGTTATTTTTGCACTTTAACTAGACTACAAAAACTTTTAAGGAAAGGGATTATGTCTACATTGTGAATATCTAACATAGCGCTTTACAATTTGTAGCTATTCAAGTACGATTTGTGTGAATGAATTAAAGAATTATTATCTGCATATCGGTTTCATATTCTTCATACTGTTAATATATTACTGCAGGATTTATAGTCAAAATATATTTTTTAGAGCAGTAAAACCAATGTCTTTTAAACAACCTTTTTATTTGAAGTATCATGTACAAACAAAAAATGGACAAATCATAAGCATACAACACAAATTTTCAGAAAGTGAACCAACGTATGTAACCAACATCCAGATCAGGAAACAGACTATAACTGCCACCCTAGGACCCCTCATGCCCTCTTCCACCCCCGCCTTTCACAGATAACCACTATCTTACCCTAACACCACAACTTTGTCAACTGCATTTTACAGAGAGGAAACTTGGCTTTAGAGAAATAAAGTGACTTAGAAAAGTCAGGAGTAGTGGATGGTGGAGTCAGCAGGGCTAGGAAGCATGGACAATACCCCTGGTTAAATATGTATATTTTTACCATACAAGAGTCTCAGTGTTTCAGTGAGGTGTGCAGGTACCAGAATCAGGCTACACATGGAGGAAGGTGGTGAGGAGAAAAAAGAAGAGAGGTTAGGAAATATTGGGCACAGGCCAGTAGGTATTTAAGAGTGGAATAGAAGATGCAGCCAGGTGAAACTAGAGAGGACTAGACCAGTTTCCCAATGCTTTTTATGGGATCCTTGTGTAAATCCCAAGGATCTGCTTCCTGGGCCATTTTCTCATACCCCCTCCCACTCTTTGGCTAATTTTAGACTTGAGTATTACTAGACAGTAGATGGTGGGAGTGGGGTGGTTTGGGGTGGTGTCAATGTGTAGAGACATGTTACTTATATTGTTATAAGTAGTTGTAGTTTATTTTCATTGCCTTATATTATTCCCACTGTATGATGACTTCACACATTTATAAATCTATTTTACTGCTGGTAATGTTTAGGGTGTTTCCAATTATTTGCTACTAGGAAAGATGACATAAATACTCTGAACCCATGCTTATACCTATCTTTTGCATATATTCACTTTTTTTGGTGTAGCATATTATCCTTAGGAATGAAATTCCTGGGTTACAGAGAATGAGTGTGCTTAATTTTAGCTGATCCTGCCCAATAGTTTTCCAAAGTGATTATAGCATTTTATGCTTCTATCATCAGTGTATGAGCTTTCTCATTTCTCTACATCATTACATTGTCAGCTTCTAATTTGAGTCATTACTAAGTGTATAATAGTATCTAATTGTGGTTACAATTTGTATTTTTCTTATGACATGAATTTAAACAGCATTTCTTATGTTTCTTGACAATTTTGATACCACTGGTGAAATTCACTTGTAATTTTATTCTTTTTTCTTTTGTTTTGAAAATTATGAATAAGTTTTACCTGTTATTTGTATAGTCTAAAGTCATTTATTATATAAATTGCAATTACTTCTAACATTCAGTGGACTTAAACTCTCTGATGGACAGATTTTTCTTAAGTTTTATGTAGTCCAATTTGTCAAACTTTCCTTTATAATTAATACATAATACATCCTGCTTAAGAAATAGTTTCTTACCTCAAGGCCAATCTTCTCTTACATTATTTTTTAGAAGTTTTATTATTTTACTTTTGTACTGAGAGCTACAATCTAACTGGAATTGATGTTTATGTAAAATGTAAAGTAGATATAAGGGTTCATTTGGTTTCACAAAGATATGCAACTGAAGTAACACCAGTTATTGAAAAGATTATCATTCTTCAACCTTCTAAATGTTATCTTCATCAAAATTCCAGTGTCCCTGTATATGTGAATATACAGAATATATCTATTCTGTTCCACTGGCTTAATTTTTATCCTTGTGTCAATACCACAATATTCAGTATGGTTGCTTCATTTAACAAAAAAAAAAAAAAAAGAAAGGTAGTTCAAGTCCTTCTAGATTTTTCTCTTCCCCCTCTTCCTGCTCCTCCTTCTCCCATTTCCTGTCTCTTTTTCTTCAAGATTATACTGTTTTTGCTTCTTGAATTTTTATATACATTTTAGAGTAAGCCTTCCATACTGACAACCATACCAATCCTCAAAACCAATTGTGATTTTGATAAAGATTTCATTGTATCTAGACATTAATTGGAAAAAATGACATTTTTTGTTTTCAGTATAAAGCTTTAATTCCAGGAACATAATGTATTCTTCTGCTTATATAAAAATTTTAATAACTATCAATAATGCTTTGTAGTTTTCTGTGTTAAAGTCTAAATATTTTGTTAGGCAAATGAATACCTGCATACTTGATTTTTTTAAATGGTACTGTAAATTATATATTTTTCATTTATTCTCCATTTGCTTGTTGCTGGTTCACAGAATGCACACCACCATATTAAAGTAGCATTGCCTAAAAACTTACTTATTAAGTCAATAATTTGCCTTTAAATTATTGTATAATTTCATTATGCACAATCAAATCATGTCATTTATAATTAATGAAGTTCTTTTTTTTTAAACAATCTTGTAGTTTATTTATGTTTATTTCTTTTTTTGGCAGTGGTAAGAACCTTCAACCTAATAGAAGTGCTTATGGTGGCATTGTTCGTCTTCTTTTCAAACTTGGTAGAAAGTTTCTGTTATTTTACAAATTTGCTGACAGAATTTTTCTAGATAATAAGATAGTCATATGTTGAATGTCATGATTCATTTGGGAATCTTTTTTTTTTCTTTTTACTTTTTTTTTAACATCTTTATTGGCATTTGGGGATTTTTGAAATAATTATATGATTGATCAACTGTATAAAATCTCAAATATTAAACCAAATGTATCAATTTGGCTGGCTGTAATATATATCACTGGATTGGATTTGCTAATATTTTTGTTAGAATGTATGTAACTGTTTCATTGTGCTTTTCTATAAATTGTCCAGTTTTAGCTAAATTTAAAAATTTTGTGGAATATTTTATAATATTCTTATACTAGTTTTTTAACATCTATGAAATCTATAGTGACATCTTGCATTTTATTCCTGAATTTGGCAAATCATGACTTCTCTCATTTTTCCTTAATCAGTCTTACCAGAGATTTATAAACTTTATTACTCTATAGAGAGAACTGAGTTGTTAATATTGTCTACTGCATATAGAGTTCCAATATTTACATTTTTGTGTTTATTACATATTTTCAATGCATTTAATTTTCTGTTCTTTTGGTAAGTTTTTGAGATGGATGCTTTGATCACTAATTCAGACTTTTTAATTTTCTACTATATGCATTTATGCATATATATACACACACACACACACACACACATATATATCCTTTAAGTGCAGCTTCATCTGTAATACACATGTTTTCTAAGTTGCATTTTACTAAACATGTTCAAAATATTTAAATTTTAATTTCTTTACTAGTGAAACTTTAGATGTATATTATCTGAAATTCCAAATGTATAGAGATTTCTTTTCTAGTTATATTTTAAAAATCTGATTTATAGATTAATTTCCCTGTATTAAGAATATCTACTCTCTCTGCAGTTCTTTGAAATTTTTATTGAGACTTGCTTTGTGACCAGAATTTTTTAAAAAGTGAATTCAGCAGTTTTGGTACTGTTTGTCTATAGTCACTTAGCACTTAGTTTAATTTTATTTTTCATGCTTTTTTAAATCTCCATATTCTTTGTCTAATATTTGTTAGATATATTAAAATATGAATATGAATTTTATTATTCATAATAAATGAATAAGCTTTTGCTTTACATATTTTGAGATTTAGTTATTTTTGAAATTTAATCTGAATATTTTCTCCTATCTTTGTCCAGTTCATTAATTTCCTTGTCACCTGTATCTAATCAATTATTAAACCCACCCATTGATTACTTAATCTCAGATATTTTATTTTTTACTTCCGTAATATCATCTGATCACATTATAAAATTTCTAGTTCTCTGCTGTAAATTTTCAGCTTGTTTTAATTTTTTGATTTTATTGGCCAGTAATTTTAAACTATTTGTCTAATATGCCTAGTATCTATGGATTGATATTATTGTTCAATTATTTTCTTTTCATATGCTTGGTATTTTAAGTATGAAACATTTTATACTAAGAAGGCTAGAGATAATTTAAAGCACTGCATTATATTTTCTTCCTACATAGTTTACTGAAAGAAATTAGGGTGAAAGAAGAGTGCCTTAATCCAATGAGAACCTTGTGCTGATGTGATGTTTGATTTTAGAACTTGGAAGGGCTATACTATTTCCATTTCACTTTTGCTTTTAGAGTGTAGCTCTATGGAGATCACAACTAATAGCGTATGGTATTTACAAGAGCCTCTCAAACTTGCCAGACCTTATGTTCAATTTTTGTCTTCTAGGCCTTGTGACTGACAAATATTTGGTTTAACTTCTTAGCCTCTCAGCTGTCAGTTCTTCATTGGAAAATGTCACAGAATGAAAAAATAATAATTATCAAGTTATATACCTGGGATTCTAACCTCTCAGTGACCCTTGGCTCCTCCAGTCATTTCTGCCTTGGTAGCTCTCTAAAATCTCATACAGATCAACTTAATTTATACATTTTTTTCTATTTAGTTGTTCATAGAGGTATAATTGTCCAAAGCAGCAAATGTTGATTACTAGTGAAAATGAAATCCTTATGTGAATATTTTATTATATGAACAAATATAAGTGCACTTTATGAATAAGCATATAATAAAAAAACAGATTAATGTTTTAAGGCTGCCATTAAAACAAAAGTTGTTTTTCTTGGATTTGAAATTCTCCAAAAGATAAGTCTAGTTAACTTGAAGCAAAATAATGGAATAGAAAGTATTGTCTTTTTGCTGCTTGTTATAATATGGCAGGTGCTTCACATAATAAATGAATTAAGATTTGAGTAGTTACTCTGAGCCAGACACTGTGCTGTATAAACTCTGTGTTTAACCCCTCCCCAGCACCCTAGAAAGCCATTTATCCAGTATATCTTGTATATCCATTTCAGGTTAAGTACTGTATATAGGAAGGTAAGAACCTTGTAAAACATCAAACCACTGGTAAGTTATAGAACTATTACTCATAGTTGAAACTAGCTCTAGATTTCAGGCACTTAACCTTTTCATACTGTGTTTCAACTGAGATATTTTGGAAATGGTTTAAGAATATAAAGTTATTCAGTTCTTGAAAAATAAGTTATCTAGTAATGATTTTCAAGTGAATGAAAATGCTGTATAATCCATTCACTCTAATCTTCTGACAACCCAGAGAGCTGAATATTATAAATTTCAATTTAGAGTTGAAAAATATTTATTAAAATGTACATTTTCAGGTGCCACCTCAGAATTACCTAATCAGATTCTCTGGCAGTGTGGTCTAGGAATTTGAATTTTTAATATAGTTTATTTATATGCACATTCAAGTTTAAGGAATATTGTACATGAAAAATGTTTCTAAAGAAATATTTGTCATTTGATACACTTTACTCTATTAAAACTAAACCATAATTGAAAAGGTAGAGATACATTCGTATATGACTGCTATGTAAAACAAACAGCGCTTACTGGTTTTTTATCCCTATTGAGATTTTATAAGCAGTTGCTCAACCTGATTTTTATGAATCCAGAAGGATTTATTCAAACACAACCTTCTGCATCTATAAAAGAGTTAAGCTGTCTATTTTCTAAGAATTTTATTTCATCAACTTCTATGGACTTTGACTTGTCCAACGTGGCTACTCGGAATCCACTGAAATCAAGACTTTGAGAGTTTGTGTTACAGAAAGCACCCACAATATCAAGTTAATCAAGTTAATGCAAACTTAAAAAAATTATCGATGGAGAAATTTTATCTGAGAGACTCAAAACATGAAAATTTTCCTTATCTGTTATTATAACTCAGGAAAACTATAAAGTAGGGCAAGATACAGATCATCTAGGGACCATCTGAATTTATAAAAGGATTTTAATCAGTTATCCTAATTGTGAAATGATAGATATGTTCTAGTAATAGTATACAAATTTTCTGGTTAGATTAACGCTTTTACTTACCTGGACCTTGCAAAAAGACTTATCAGTTTTGTTCTTCTTCCTTGGGAAATACTTTCAATACGCTCTGGTGTTAGGGAAACTTACTATATAATTTTAAAAGATAAATTTCCACGTCCTATTTTCCCAAAGTTTTCAAAAGTTTAAACTAATGTATTTTAGAATAAAAACTGTCCAAGTTTTAATAGGATTTAACCTTGACATAAAGTTGTATCCCTTGCTCTAACAATATTACATCTACATATTGTAAATTTTAATCATATAGTATTATAAGATGTCCGGTGAGGCTTAGATTAATTCCTCCATTGTCACTATGTAACATTTGATCTTAAAACTAAATTTCTCATATTCATGTATACATATATGACCAACATTTCCAACAGATAGTCACCAGACATAATTTTACATGATATACAGCTAGAAGATTGAATTTTATTGAAAAAAAGGCGCTATGAAGGCAAGCCTCAGAATTGCACTGAAAATGGTAATTTCAGTTACTTTAACTGTCCTGCTCTTATACTCCAGAACACACACCCACCCATTCATGTTACCCTGTGTAAATGTGCTAACAAATTTAGAACTTGGACATTCATAAATGAAAGATTTAACCCTGAAATTCACTCAACTACCTCCCAAAGCAACAAATTTCCAGAACCAGACAGAAAACTGGACAGCTACATGTAAAAGAATGAAATTAGAGTACTCCCTAACACCATACACAAAAATAAACTCAAAATGGATTAAAGATCTAAATGCAAGGCCTGATACTATAAAACACTTAGAGGAAAACATAGGAAGAATATTCTCTGACATAAACTGCAGCAAGAGTTTTTGATCTACTTCCTAGAGTAAGGAAAATAAAAACAAAAATAAACAAATGAGACCTAATTAAACTTAAAAGCTTTGAACAGCAAAGGAAACCATAAACAAAAAGAAAAAAGACAACCCACAGAATGGGAGAAAATATTTGCAGATGAAGTGACTGACAAGGGATTAAGCCCCAAAATATACAAACAGCTCATGCAGCTCAATATTAGAAAAACAAACAATCCAATCAAAAAATGGGCTTAAGATCTAAATAGACATTTCTCCAAAGAAGACATACAGATGGGCCAAAAGCATATGAAAAGATTCTCAACATCACTAATTATTAGAGAAATGCAAATCAAAACTACAATGAGGTATCATCTCATACCAGTCAGAATGGCCATAAGCAAAAAATCTATAAACAATATATGCTGGAGAGGGTATGGAGAAAAGGGAACCCTCCTACACTCTTGGTGGGAATGTAAACTGGTACAACCATTTTGGAAAACAGTATGGAGGCTCCTTAAGAAACAAAAGTAGAGCTACTGTATGATCCAGCAATCCCACTCTTGGGCCCCTATCCAGAGAAAACCATAATTTGAAGATACATGCACCCCAATGTTCATTGCAGCACTATTTACAATAGCCAGGACATGGAAACAACCTAAATGTCCATCAATGGATGAAGGGATAAAGATGATGTGGTACATATATACAATGGAATATTACTCAGCCATAAAAAAGAACACAATGTCATTTGCAGCAACATGGATGGACCTAGAGATTGTCATACTGAGTGAAGTCAGTCAAAGACAAATATTATATAACATATGTGGAATCTTAAAAAATGGTATAAATGAACTTATTTACAAAATAGAAATAGAGTCCAGATGTAAAAAACAAACTTATGATTACCAGGAGGGAAAGGGAAGGAGAGGGATAAATTGGGAGACCGAGACTGACATACACACACTACTATATATAAAATAGACCTACTAATAAGGACCTACTCTATAGCACAGGGAAATCTACTCAATACTCTGTAATGACCTATAAAGGAAAATAATCTAAAAAAAGAATGGATATATGTATATGTATAACTGATTCACTTTGTTGTACAGCAGAAACTAACACAACATTGTAAATCAACTATACTCCAATAAAAATTTTTTTTAAATATTACGGATCAAGAATATAACATTCGGTTATATACAGCTCCCTCCCAAGAACTTTAGTTGATTGCTATAAAGTGGGTATACTTTTTTGTTTGTCTCCTTTTCCTTCCCTTATCCTTCCTGTATTATTTCTCTTGTGTTATTTCTAGACACTGGACTATAAAAATCACCACTATAATTATTTTTTTCCCTTCTCTCAACTCTTTACCCTTTTAAACATTTTTATATTTCCAGTTCACCATTCTCAAGGAATTGCAATAGCTGTCATACTTTCCATCTGTTGACTGTGTCCCAGATGCCTCTGACTGTCATTAGGTGAACCCTAGGCCCCTATAATTAACTATCATGACCAATTTTTACAGAACCCCAAAGGAACTCGTGGGGCATAAGAGAAAGAGACATAGGGCTAACAATACCGGTTATGACCAAATTATTTTCTTACAAAACCTTCAGTTTAACTACAAAGATGTTAATTTGTCTTCTACAATTAGACTAACAAATCTAGAGAATAATTTGAACCCATCTTTATTCTTTTGTCTTATTATACTTCATTATAGCCTCTGAGACTATGTTTTTTGTGTGTCATCAGATGGCCTTAACTCTTTTACCTCATTAAAACATGGCATATACATTACATGGTCATCTTGCCTTTCAAAAATTCAAACAAATTTTCTATTTGTTCGTATATTATTAAGAGCCTAGTGTGGTGATTTGCCAGTGGAATACACTAATTTACATAAGGCCTTCTAGTCTACACTAAAACATGTGACCCATAATTTATTTCTGATTATTCCTCAATTATCCAATGAAACAGCTTGAGATTTACATGTCCAACTAATGAGTTTGTATAATAAATATCTGGGTAAACACTTCAGGAAAAGTAGGTCAAGTATTCAATTAGTAAAAAAGGCTTCAAAACTTGGCAAACTAATCTATGTGATTAATTCATTTGGGTGGGTTTAGGCCAACTGAAAACTGAAACAAAAACTGGCTAAGAGGAAGTTTCCAAATGTTACCTAAGTTGTTTCTGATTGTGTTAATATCCTTGCCTTCCTCTGCTGTCTAATACGGTTGCTTAAACATTAATTTCCAGCGATAATTCTGAGATGTCATCCAGCAGATGGCATGTCAAAAAGAAACAGTAGCCTTCATAGTCAATTTAGCTCCTCTGGGAATGAGTTTTGACCCAAAGGAAAGAAAGGAATTATTGTGAGGGAAATGTTGTTATCCTTGTTTAACTATTGAAGATGCTAACAGATGTATACCAGTAGCCACTACCCAGAGATGAACAGAATATGCACATTTTACAGCTGAAATCATAACCTTCAGAAACACCCACAGATAATTGAAATTGTTTTCCTTAACAACTGCATCAATTTGCTTTAGGGCGGACTGTTATCCCTGATTGGTTTTCAGCCAATCAGTTTGCCAAAGAACAAGAAATAAAAACACACACAAAACAAAAGAGAACACATCTCATTGTTTCACGGAGTGGTTTATAAACTCTTGTGGTTTATGAACTCTTGTTTGCTTTTGTTCACTTACTATTATGTAATATAAATGATGAATTTACATTGTATATGAATAAATTCAGGTATACTTTTTACTAAACTAATTTCAAATTATTCTTTGAAAAGTAGGATCTGACCTTGCCAAGCCTTTAGAGTCAACTTCTATTAACATGAAACTGAGAAGTTAGAGGAACCATTTAAATGATACCAGAAATGAAAGAAAAATATAAATATAAAATATAGGACATTCTAAAAGACAAGGACCTGGCTTTTGCAACAATCAACAGCAGAAAGTAAAAACAATGAAAGGGACACTGTTGTAAATCAAGAGACTTAACTTGTATAAATACCAAACATAATGTGGTCACCTTATATGGGTCTTGAGTTTAAAAAGAATCATAGAAAATCATCACTGAGACAATCAGGAACACTGAATTTTGATTTGGGTATCAGAAAGCAGCAAAGAAGTATTTTTAATTTTTAGGTGCTTTGATAATTTTTGCATTTATGTTATTGATATTTAGGGGCAAAGGTTGTACTGCTTCTTCTGCTCTTGACTGTGTTTGAAATTTTTCATAATTATTTCAGCTACAAGATCATGTATATATAATGATGCTCCTTTTTCTTAAAATTATTAAGTAACTCTTCACAAATTGTAGTGGAAATTTCAGACTCTTTCATTTCTAAATAAGGCCCTTTAAGAACTAGAAGTTCTTACTTTTCTGAATTCACCATTCACCCTTATTCACCCACTCAAACCAAATCACTTAAAGTTATATAAACAGTCATATATCATAACTATTTGCCTTTGCACAGGTTGTACCCTCCATCTATTATCTGCTATTTAAAGACAAAAACAAACAAGAAAACCTGACTTTAAAAGAGCACGTGTTGTTTGTCTTGCTGCAAGGAAAATCGCCTCTGATTAGATAGTTGAAAAATTCACTCAGTATAGAATATGAGAATGTTAGTCATTAGAAGAAAATGAAAAAGAAGATCTGGTAAAAGCACTTTAGACTGAGTGAGATATATACTGAAAGTCAGCTGGGCAGATGGGTGGAATTAACTAATGCCTCTCTTTGGGTACAATTTGTATTTACATATGTTAACACAATTAGGCTCTTAATCCAACCAATATTTATGTTGATTTAAGATGTTTGCTTTGTTTCCAATTTGATATGTATCTTCTTTTTATTCCCATAGCCTTGTGCTTGCCACAGGATACCTTATTATTTTTTAAATTCTCTTTTGTGCAATTCTAATTAATTTGAAGGTCTGGATGATTTCTTATGATTTATAAACTTGCACCTAGCACAATGTCTGGCTTATTTTACATACTAACTAGGCATTGGGGAATTTATTTTGAATTAAAGAATTATTTAGAGGAGAATAAGAGTGTGGAGAATATACACACAAACTTTAGGCAATATCTGGGCCTATTAAAGTGTTAATTTTTAGTAAAGGAATTGAAAGTTAAAATATTTTTATGTGTACTTTTCCAGGTAGTGAATGACTTTGCTATTCTTTTAAAGAAAATCAGTACTGTACTGACTCTGAAAACTGGTCCTAGGTTTTTTTTTGTTTGTTATGTTTTTGCATATTTTATTGCATGAGCAGTTCAAAAGCAGTTTTAGTATATACCAGTTTCTGGTTTTTAACTTCAAGTCTTTGATAATGTTTAAGTCTTGGAGTTGTAAAATTTCCCCTGAGGATTGGAAATATATTCTCATGATGGCCTCCTTGATCTTTTATTGCATCCTCAAACAAAGACCAAAAAGGAGATTGAATAGAAATAGAGAATACCAGAAAAAGTACATCACTTAATTGATAGTGAGAGGCTTGTTGGAATGGAACAGGACCTATGACTGAGGTCTACCTGACTGGCAGGCTCAAAACTGAAACAGAGAAATCAATTTCAAACCAATCAGATGCCACAAATTTCAAGGCTAGAGAAATGTAAAAGAAACTGCTTATGGCTTCTTTGGAAGGAAAGGCCTTTATAAATATAACTATTTATTTTATAAATGTAAGTATTTATGAAATAGAAAATACGTTTTTCAAAGTACTTGGAAACAGACAAAATAAATAATTTACACTTACAAGGCATTGTCCTATGGAATTTTTAAGGATTATATGATTTAGTACATCAATCATGTGATAAACAGAAACTAGAAATAGCTTCAACTTTAGAGAAGAAAATTAAAGTACATAGAGAGTAAGCAGCACGTTCAAGTGAATAAGTGGTGGGTCTGAATTTCAAATTGAGAATTCATGCTCTAAATCTTTTCTTCTGAATTATTATTTTATGTAATACAGACTGTTTCTCCAATTGTGGAGTCTGTATTTCTTCGTAATCTCCACAATTACGAAGCAAATTCACAAAACCCAATTAACTGTTTAACTTAAGGGTGATATGGAAAGAATCCTTAATTTGCTTTAATTACAGCCAAATTTTTATAGTCATGAAGCACTCTCTTCTCAGAGGATATTCATAGGCCCAATGTATTTGTCTCTCTCCTCTACGAATGGTTCAAATTCTACCCAAATTTCAATATGTAACTTAAATGCTACATCATATAATTCACTGCACAAAAATCATCTCCTTCCGCTTTAGGCTACTGTAGCACTTTCTCCATAACTTTATTATGAAACATAATATCTTATGAAACATAATACTTAATAAAAAGGGAATGGAATTTAAAGATCCAAATTCTGACTCTTCAACTAGCCAGGTATGCAAACTTGGTGTTAGGCCCTCTGAGTCTCGATTTCTTCATCTTTAAATTAAGGTTAATAGCCTGACCACGTAAGATTACTCAGTATGATAGTTTATACAAGGTATACCACACAGAGTCTGAAACACCATTAAGAACTAAATAAATGTTTTCCTTTTTTTCCTTCATTAATCTGAGAATCAGAAGACTCAATTCTGGTCTTTGTCATAGTTGTTAGAAACTTGGCATTCACATGGATTTCATATACCTTGCCTTCATTCCTGTATGCATTCATTCAATATTTGTTGGAGGTCTATAATGTACAAGACACTGTTATAAACTAGAGAAATATTTGTATACAAGTGAGATAGGGATACAACTACACAAAAATCTTCATGGGACATGGTCCCTGTCTTAATGTCTACCTTCAGGTCAAATGAATGGTGACTGCTTACCAAAAAATGTTTATCGGGCTCTCATGTCTCTTCTTATAATGGTATTAATTCCATCATGAGAGCCTTGCCCTCATGACTTAACCTCATCCTAATTACTACCCGAAGGCTCCACCTCCAAATACCATCCCATTAGGGATTACAGTTTCAACAAATGAATTTGGGATGAGATGCAAACATTCAGTCCATAACATTAAGTTTGTTAGTGATAGTTCTAGAAGCTGGCCAAAGTAGGGAATTCAATCACTTACACATCTGATGTTATTTAAAAGAGAAAAAACAAAAAAGCTGCTTAGTACTGGTTTTTTATTCTGATTGAAGTTAAATATCTTTTGTGCTCACTCATAAAAAGATTCAAGTAGTATGTAGTGAACAATGACTTCCAAAGCATCACTACCATCAATATAATGACAAGTTATTTTAGGTGATTTCTTAAAGCATATTTAAAATAAGCTAGTGACATAATACACGGTGAGAGTTTAATCATTACAATTCTATGCTGAACCAGTCTTTGACCTTAGGTAAATTACTTTCTCTACTGTGACTCATTTCTCCCATCTTTAAAAGGAAGACATTAAGCTAGATAATTTCACAGGCCTTCTCAGCTCAAAATATATTGAATATATTTTGTATAATTAAATTTCCACAGTTGCTACCCGACATCATCATGCATTCAATAAAAAGGGTCCTGGCAGTTTACGTTGCCACTATTTTCAAGTCATTTTGGCCACAGAATCATTTCTTCAAAATAAGTTTGATTCATATGACAGAGAAATAGATGAAGAGAGGGAGAGAAGCAGAGCTGGTCTGCTAGTTATTGAAGTGGAAGTCCCAGAACTCAGCTTCTCCCACTGCCCGTAGCTCTGCAGAGCCGCCTCTGAGCTAGTTCTACTGAACACTCAGTGCTCCAAAACAAGACTGAAAACTAATCGAAATGAAAGAAGCATACAGGCATTGAAATCAGCCATTCCCAGATTTAAATTCTGAATTTAACATGCATCAGCCGTGTGGGGGCAGACGCAGGTTCTGTGATGCCTTTACACAATCTGGGAGGTTCTCTTTTAAGAAAGAGATCACAGAACCATAAACACAAAAATGTGTATAGAATCCTCCCCGCCAAGAAGGGATTGGATATGAGAGGGGTCCTCACGCTTAGCTGAATGACTTAGGATGATTTAGTTCGTGAATCTAAACCTCAGTTTCCTCAGCTTCCAAATGAATAGAGTATATCTCTTGAAGGTGAGTATGAGAATTAAGTTAGATAATGTTTGTAAAGCATCTAGCAAAGAGGCAGGAAATTCGATGTGTATTAATTATACTATATATGTGTCAAGGTTTTGTCAAAGACGAACTGTACCAGACAAAGTTAAATAGGCAAGAAAGATTTTATTAAAGACTATTGAAATCTCCCTATGGGAGATGGATTGATTCAACTGTATTGAAACCCCAGGCAGGAGGGTTTTAAGCACTGGAATGAGCTAGTGGAAAAGTACTAGAGGGCAAGATAGCAGAGGTTGATCAGTGTGATTAGGCATCTGTGTGTGCTCACTGGCACTTATCAAAGCTGGTCTCCTACCTCCCACAGAGGCTGGGGGATAGGAGTGTTGAAAGTTTTCCACTGAACAATTTGGAAATTACATCTAATAATGTTATACTGTTGTTGTCTAATACCAGCAAAGCAGAACTGGGATATATCTTGGACAGCATGGGCGCTGACAGATTTCTAGGAACTTTAAAGTTTCTGAAATATTTATATTAATAGTATTTTACCCATACAAATAACCTAGGGAAGGTTAAACATCTCTTCTTATTTGACAATGTTTTTAACACAACTCAACATATCAAACAACCCCAATTTTTTTTTTTTTTTAATATCTCTCTTTTTACAAGGTGAAAGGAAAAATCTTTTGTGAATTTCCAGGGGTCCTCTGGAAAATTCCAAAGTCAATTTGAGATCAAGAAAACTTCATTTGGAATTCTATTTCGGGAAAGCAAAATAACAGAAGTTATCAAAAATGTCAGAAGATTTGGGCACTTGCGATCATGAGTCACTAAAACAATACTTGGCTACCTATTTAACCAAAGTGTCAAAGGATTTTAAAAGCAAATACAGGTGGTAACATGACTGAAACAACAACAACAACTTTAGCTCTTTTAAATGTGAGAAGACTTGGCTCAAATCAAGTACATGTTCAAGTCAACATAAAACACAGGAAGTTATTCTGATAAGACACAGAATCTCTACCTTCCAGGAAAATTACTCATAAGGAAAAGAAAACCTTTTACAGTCTTATTATGAGCAAACCAATAATCTAAGAAACTTCTGTCATTTTAACAGAGAGAAAACCAAACTCTAGTTTTGCATCAGCACACTGTTGATACTAAAGGTTATTAAAAAAGAAAACAGAAATTAACCCAGTCTTAACTAGCTTTGACTACACAAAATTAGACTCCATTTCTACAAACCTATGGCTATTCCTATCCATTCAGATTTTGTCCTACATTTTCTTCTCATTCAAGAACAACCAGTCACTTTAATTTAGGATAAAATTACTCTTTTTCCCTTAACAAGAACACACCGCACATGACTTGCATACTTTTCTTTAACAAAACACATCCTACACTCCCAATATACTTTGCATACAAAATTGTTTCTCTTTGCCCTAATTATTTCTAGTAGATTCATTTAGATAGTTGATTATACTTCTTAACCACTTGTAGGTTATATTTTACAGAGAAAATGAGGAAATAGATCATTATGAACAGTTTTACATCAGCATTCTGTAGCAGACAAGTTTATGAATATACCATCTCACAATTTTTTATACATATACACTTTCTTATGGTGTAATTTCTCAATATGTCAGCAAGAATATATTTAGTAACAGTTTCAATATATTTAGCCCCTCTGCATCATAAAAATAAGACAAAACTATATAAACTTAAACTTATGCCTAATAATAAAGGTTTTAGTAGATTATCTTAGAAATGACCTAGATATTTCATGGATATTACTTAATTTAGCAAAAGTCTAATGTTTTGCATTACTAAAAATATTTTGGAAACTAGTTTCAAGCAGAGATAAAACATAATTGCAGTTGAAATAAAGTTTATCAGAACAAAATTTATCAGAATAAAATTTATAATCTTAAACATCTGGTAGATATAATATCAGTTTACTTGATCAGTAAACCCAAGTAGAATAAAAATGTCTGTTTTTATTATATTTAATGCTGATAATTCAGAAGACAGCTGATTTTATTAAAACAACAGCTGTTTTTATTAAACTATAATTGCCAAAGTTTTACCTAATATATGTGAACTTGAGTTTTTAAATATTTGGGTTAATTTTTATAAGAATATACATTTTTGGTACTGTAAGAATCAGAAGCTTAGTAGTTTTTTTAATTTCTGAGAAGTTCAGGAATATTTATATTTATTTATTTCTCTAAGTCATTGTAATAGAGCCCCTTTAACCAGATGTTATAAGTTAATTTGGTAATTCCATCCAGAGGCAGGAAATATCAGAGCATATAGTCAGCAGAAGTCTTTTTTTTCTTTTAATTTATTTTTTATTTTTTTTGTGACTGTACCTCAAAGTGGCTTTATGTGTGTCCTGTCCCTGTGCTGGGGCAGATGAAGGAACTCTCTATGGGATGCTTCCCGGGGAACCTGAGAGTTCCGCTGTTCCCAGGGTCTGCCTCCAGGGATCGAGGCTCAGAGACTGTCAAACATCCTCTAGGACTCCTTGGTTTTCCTCACAGGGACTTCCAGCCCCTCTAGTGGGACTCAGCACCATTGGGCCTCACCCAGGTAGGAGGAGAGAAATGATAACAGTTTCTAAAGGAATGGACTTGGAGGTTAATTTTTCCTGGTTGAAAGCCGAGTCAGGAGTTCACTGGGAATGCTCACCGTCCTCTCAAGGCCACAGCTCCAGTTCCCACCGGGCCCTTCCCACTCCTGCCTCCACCTTGGAGCTTCCCATGGAAAACCCCCAGACCCAAGACTCATGCACTTAGCTCACAGCCTGGGACATACGCCATCATACACAGAAACCCCAGACCACAAGGATATAGTCATGCAGACACACAAACATAGACAGTCATGAATATAAACACATAAAATTCTACTCACGGTCACACCCAGACACCTCTCTGCCCATGCACAGTCTCACCTCACACACAAAATCACACACACGGGCTCCCACGCAGCGATGCCCGCACACACCTGCACTCCCACGTGCCCACACTCCCATCCCTCTCTGAGATGAGCTTAGTGCCAAGCCCGAGGGCCCAGAGGGTCATCCTGTGACAGGTCCCCCTACCGACAGGTTGGTGAGAAACACAGACACTTGAACAATTAGAGTCCATGGTCTGCCCAGGTCTGAAAATATTGGAGCTAGTGACAGGTCCCCCTACCACTTCCCCCAACACTAGTCTGGCCAGATGGCGGAGGCCTCCAGGCCCCAGGAGAATTCTCCCTCACTGCTAACCCGCCAGCTGACAGGCAGGCACATTGAGGCCTGGCTCTGCCAGAGGGGGGCACGGTGTAAGTAAGGGGGTAATGAGGCTCACCAACATCCCCCGATCCCCTGCCCGAGACCCAGATGCGGCCTGCCCCAGGGCCTCTCACTGTTGGGCAGGGAGGAGCTTCCGAGCAGAGACACACATTTACAGGGATTCACACAGAGCCACCCACACAGACGCAGACCTCTACAGGCCACAAAAGGACCCAGACACGGGCAGTGTCTGGCACTCCCCCTTTAGCAGCCCCTGGCAGTGGCACCCCCTCCCAAGGCATGAACCACTCGCCAAAGCCAGGGCTGACCTTGCAGAGCGCCTGGCCAGGCCCCTCACTCCCCCTCGGCCTCTCACCATCTAATCAGCAGAAGTCTTTAACAGAGGATAATCAGAAGAGTGATAATTCCCTATCGAGGAGAGATGCACCAAAGTAACAGACCAAAAGTCAAACAAGATCTCAGCACACGACAAATACTCTAAAACCAAACACGACAAAAATCAAACACGACAAAAACTCTACCAAAAAACCAAAGTTCAATCAAATAAGACCTCATTACCAATAAGAACACTATTAGAATTAAAGTCAATTCCTTACCATGCCTCAAGGGTTGGATGTCTGAAGCACTGAATCAGAAGTCAATGGTTCCCTGATCTATCAGTCAGGAGTGAAGGCAGAGGCTTTAAAATTGCACACCAGGAGTCCTGGGTGAGAGGCCTGGGGTTCAATGATGAATCTTATCCTATCCGAGGTGCAACACCAGAACTGTCAAAGAAAATTTGCAAAAGACAGAGTTAAGTTGGCAAGGTAACTGGGGAGAAAGATTGAACTCAACTCCACTGAAACAAAAGGTGAGTGAGTTTTCAAGTGCTGAGGTGACCTAGTGGGAAAGTACTAGAGGACATTAGTGGGGTGGTCAGTTCATCTAATGTGATTAGGCCATTTCTGCTTGCTAATTGGAACTTATTGAAGTTAGACTCCTACTCTCTTACAGAGACTGGGAAGTAGTGGCACAACTTCCTTTGACATTATAATTCAAAGGATGTCTCCCAGGTCCTTGAGGAAGACATTTCTGGACTACCAAATAGGCAAGAGGCTTTGAGATCTATATATATTTTAAGGGTCATTGACAGCATCAAAATTAAGCATGGCATAAACCATCATTAACCGAAGCAAATACAATTCTTAAAAGGCAAAATAAAAGCTCATTCATCTTATACATCCATTTTTTCCTTTTCTAATTGTATATTATGGTTGCTCAAAAATAAGTTATCAAATGAAAGAATCAGTCTCAGATCATCAAGAACAGAGAAATCAGATTCAGATTCCAGAGGGAAATCAATGTAGCTGAAGGACACAAGATAAATAGGAAAGAAATCAGGTTATAAACAAAGGTCAAAGGGAAAAGAAATAGGAGAGGACAATTATTCAGTCTCAGAATGCATAAACAACCAGAAGCAAACAAAACAAAGCAAAACAGTAGAAGAGATAATGCCTGAGGGGATTAAACTGTCGCATGTGCTTAGTAGTTTCCCTCACTACCTTAAACAAGAGGAAGAGGAATTGGTTCATGCCTAGACCTCAGGCTTCCCTTGGACCTAGGTAAGATGTGTACCAGAAATTTTAAGTTGTTCCAGTTCAACTTTTTAAATTTTTATGAAAAATCTCTTATGAATGGATTAACGTGGTATATTCCTCAATCAGTTATAACTTGATTTTTTTTAAACACTATATTAAACAATTACCAAACTTTTCACTTTGTAATATTTGGAGACCAAACTATTTTATAACTTATTAAGTATGTTGCATTAAATGAGTTCTTCAATTTTTGTATTAAAACACCACAGATTTTATTTCCTAGAGAAAAACACATTGCATGTCATTGTTGACTCATAATACATACAGTTGACATGTCAATGGTCACTAAATATACGTTGCTCTGAAAGATCTCTATATATGTATAAACACACATGTATATTATATATTTAGTTAGCAGTTTTATAGTCAAATATTTTTAAGGACTAGAAACTATGATGGGGCAAGGAAATCTGACAGAATGTGGCATGCTGAAGTTTATTAGAATCTACTGTTGACAAATTATTCCTAGGCCATGAAAATGTTTCATATCAAGCAAAAGTCATCTATTATGTAATAATAATGAGTATACCTCATCTTGCCTTTATTTTTGAAAATCTTAGAAATGGCCATACACTGCTGAAACACAACAAACCATAAAATACTTCAGAAACTAAAAAAGTAAAATTGAAAATTTAGTTATTTGGTGTTTGTTATGGTGTACACAATATATCAACTATTTCCATTTATTATTTTTAAATAAAATATTTTGAAAATATTTTTGAGCATATATTAAAGAACTAAGTCCATTAGTCTAAAAATAACCAGTAAAAATATATCATACAAAGAAAAAATGTGCAATTGCTAGATTTATATAAACAGTAAAGAGAGCCAGACAATATAGTAAACTGCAGGATTTCCTATGAGAATGTTTTATATTATCTATGCTATAACTCCCAATTTCTTTACTTCATAGCCTGAGAACAGAGGACATTCAGAATCTTCTCTGGGGGACAAAAGAGTGTATCCCTAAAGACTTTTTCACCCTTACTTGGAAACTTGTTGTGATATACACTGCCAGGGATTATTGGTCTTTATTCCCTTTACTTTTGTTTGCTATGCAGGTAGATAATGAATTCGTCTTTCGGTGTTACTAAGTCAAATTAATTTATATGAGTGCTTGTTTTATTTGAAAATTTCCCTAATTTCTTTGACATCTTTCCCAATCTTGTTCACAACAACAAAATATGTGTACACTCTGTTTATGTGGCAACGGGGTGCATTAGAAATGCAGAAAACAACAATTAGCATGTTGGGTCAGATCCATGATTGATATACTTTGACACTTTGTCTTTGATAATTGCATTTGGGATGAACTTTTGTAAAATCATTTCCCCACTGACTCCTCCCAGCATGGCTGACTTTTTCATTGCATATTGCCAAATTTTGCGAGCACTGGTTCAGTGTTGATGGGCAGGTTCAAAGTTGGGTGGAAGCTGTTGAGGGTCCAAAGCTGTCTTGTGTTCTGTAGAAAACAGGGCAGGATACATAATCCCTACTTGAGTTATACTACTGCTTAGAGGATTAGTACTCCCTGAACTCAGATACCTTAAAGAAATTTTATTAAAAAAAATTTTTTTAATTGTAGTCCCTTCATTCCCTGAGTTAGGGCCATAAGTTCACTAGAGCTTGAGCCATAGATAAACTCAAGTTATAGACAATCACTGCTCCCCAAAATCACACTGCCAATCCTCCTATGGGTTAAGCTATTTACTTACTCATTTTTATCTGCTTCCCTGACTTTCTCTTTTAGAATGTATTCTCTCCAATTAAGCTACCCAGCTTTTCATGCAAACTGACATGTATCACTAGGTCATCAGAGAAGTTCAAACACATCTCCATTTTTCCCTGTAGAACCAATTTAGTCTCAACCTGAATAAGCCCCTACTGAAATTTAAAAATTTTTATACAGTTCTTCTGACTAAAATTATCCATCTTATAGGATAACACTCAGAATTACTACACTTAAATATGGGTAGAAAAGCTTTTGCTTTTACTACCTAGCTTTTTTTTTCACTTTCTTCCCATCCACTGACTGTGAATATAACAAACACTTACCTTTTATTTTTTCCTCCCAGTTAAGTAAAGTGTTCTTTATTATTCATATTTGTATCTAAAACTATATGTAAACAATACCTCACTGAGGTGGGGAATAAAGGGAATTAATTATAGGTGAAATCATTTCCCCTGCTATGCTCTGAGTGCTACACTAACATGAACTTCTTACTTCTTATGTGAATTGAACTTAAGACTCCCTTATGGCTATCCAGCAATATGTGACAGAGCTGTGCCTGAACCCAGGTAACGTGGCTTGAGAGACATCTTAACCACTGCACTATGCTACCTTGTTCTTTCTTTATGCTAGTCTAGAATTTAAGAACATCCTAGAAGTAGTACTGGCAAAAGTTTCTTCTTTTCCTCTGCATACCATTGATCCTCCCTACAGGAAGAAGGATGATTTGTTTTATTAATAGTGAACAAAATTGGACATGTGTTAGTCCCCCCTCCTCGTAAGTATGTTAGAGGTTACAAGCACATTTGGTTTGCTCCTTGTACTTAGTCTATTTTGGCAGACCCAGATTGTCTGTGCAAGACCTCACTCTCCTCACAGGTGGACCATAATTTCCAGACCTGGAGGTAGAAATGTCTTCAAGTTCAGGTCATGTTCTCTAACTCAGCCAGACTGAGAACAAAGCTAATATGTTGCTCATCAGTTTACATTTGTGCCTATTATTCAATTGGTTCAAAGCTAAGTTTTGACCATGATGTGATTAATTTCTAGCATTATTACAACTATTAACACTCATTGAAAACTTACTATGGATCTCTCAAGCATTTTTTTTTGTAACTTCATTTCTTTGTCACTTCAATACAGCAAAACTATGATGCAAGTATTAGTATACCCATTTTACTCATGAAAAAACAGTTTCTGACAGTTTACCTATCTTGGCAAATTTATTTAACGTACTACATCTAGTGAATAATAGAGTTCTTTTCAGAGCCTCACACCCTTCATGTTTTGCTTGAATTAAATAGTAAATAGCTGATGGCCTATCAGAAGCTCACTGGAGTGTTTAATATGCCTCCCCCCAAATTATTAGAAGCTTGTATAAAATTGCATTGCAGAATTTTGCCCTCACTTCATTGTCTTCCAGGGTATAACATTATGCGAGGAAATTTCCAAAGACTAAACATCCTTGTAAAATATTGTCTTAGCTGGAGGAAAGTCAGATTAAATAAAGATAATGTAGAAAGTGTTATAATCAATGAAATCAAATTATTTAATTCTCTTTTTCTATTTTACAGTTGTCTTCAGTTACTGAAGGAGTTTTGCCAATGGTATCTTTCCTTTGTGTAATGTATACTATAAAAATAGAATTGTCTTTAAATCACAGTAGTGGAAGGGAAAATATAGAAAGTTTAACACATGCACCCCCACCCCACCCCCCCCACACACATATACAGGACACAAACACACATGTTTACTGTTAAAACTGATTTATAAAAGTATTTGTGGAATGTTTTAACTTTTTATATTGTTTTGGATTAATGATACACTTGCATATGTGGGTGTTCTAAAACATTCAAAATTGTAAATGTCAAAGGATTCTATAGTCATCTAATCTATGCAATTCATAGAAATTTTTTTATGCAAAAAAAAGTGTTTCTTTAAAAAAGTATGATGAAAAACAAAGCTTTTTCTCTAAGATCAGGAAAAATATAAGGATGTCCAATCTCACCACATTTATTCAACATAGTATTGGAAGTCCTAGCCAGAGCAATAGGCAAGTAAAAGGAATAAAAAGCATCCAGATTGGAAAGAAGAAGTAAAACTGTCACTATTTGTAGATGGCATAATATCATATAGAAAACCCTAAAGACTCCACCAAAGACCTATTGAAATAAAATAATTCAGTCAAGCTGCAAGATACAAAATCAACAAAAATCTGTTGTATTTATATACACTAATAATAAAGAAAAGATAAATAAATTATTAAAGAAAGAGAAATTTAATCTCATTTACAGTTGCATCAAAAAGAAAAAAATACTTAAGAATAATTTTAACCAAGAAAGTGAAAGGCCTATACACTGAAAACTATAAGACACTGATAAAAGAAATAGCATACTCATAAAAGGAGAGGTAATCTATAGTCATTGACTGGAAGAATTAATATTGTTAAAGTGTCCATACTATCTAAAACAATTTACATAGTCAATGTAACCCCTATCACAATTCCAACGGTATTTTTCACAGAAATAGAACAATCCTAAAATTTGTATGAAACCACAGAAGACCCCAAGTAGCTAAAGTAATCTCGAGTAAAAAGAACAAACCTGGAGGCATCATGCTCCCTGATTTCACACTAAATAACAAAATTATACTAATCAAAACTGTATGGTACTGGCATCAAAATAGACACATAGGTCAATGGAACAAAACAGAGAGCTCAGAAATAACCTATGCTTATATGGTCAATTAATGTACAACAAAGGAGGCAAGAATATATGAGGGGGAAAGGACAGTCTCTTCAATAAATGGTGTTGGGAAAACTGGACAGACACATGCAAAATAATAAACTGGACCACTGTCTTACACCATACACAACAATTAACTCAAAATGGATTAAAAATTTAAACGTAAGACCGGAAACCGTAAAACTACTAGACAAAAACATAGGTGGTAGGCTCCTTGACATTGGTCTTGGCAATTATTTTTTGAATATGAAACCAAAATCAAAAGTAAGAAAAGCAAAGATAAGTGAGACTAAATCAAATTAAAAAGCTCTACACAGCAAAGGGAACCATCAACAAAATGAAAAAGCAACCTACTGAATGGGAGAAAATATTTGCAAGTCATGTATCTTGCATACACGGGGGTTAATATAAAAATATAAATATAAAAAGAACTCATACAACTCAATAGCAAAAAAACAAAAAAGAAAAACAAAAAAAACTTGATTAAGAAATGAGCAGAAGATCTGAAAAGACATTTTTCCAAACAAGATATCGGATGGCAAGGAAGTACATGTTAAGGTGTTGAACATCTCTAATCATTAGGGAAATGCAAATCAAAATTACAATGAAATATCACCTCACACCTGTTAGAAAAACTATTAACAAAAAGACAAGAGATAAATGTTGGAGAGGGTGTGGAGCAAAGGGAATACTTTGTGCACAGTTGGTGGAAATGTAAATTGGTGCAGCCATTATGGAAAACAGTATAGAGGTTCCTCAAAAATATTAAAAATAGAATTACCACATGATCCAGCAATTCCACTTCTGGATATTTATCCAAAGAAGATGGAAACACTAATTCAAAAAGACATATGCATCCTCATGTTTATTGCAGCGTTATTTATGACAGCCCAGATATAGAACAACTTAAGTGTCCGTCAATGGATGCATGGATGGATAAAGAATGCAGTCTATAGTCACCATGGGATATTATTCAGCCATAAAAAAGAATGAAATTTGCTGTTTTTGACAATATAGATGGACCTTGAGGGCATTATGTTAATTGAAATAAGTCAAAGAAAGACAAATACCATTGATCTCACATATATGTGGTATCAAAAAAACAAACAAACAAAACAAGCTCATAATTACACAGAACACATTAGTGGTTGCCAGAGATGGGGGTAGGTAGGTGGGTAGAGGGTGTCAAAATGTACAAACTTCCAGTTATAAAATAAATTATTCATGGGGATGTAATATACATCACAGTGACTATAATTAATACTGTATTGCATATTTAAATGTTGCTAAGAGAGTAGATCTTAATATTTTTCATCACAAGAAAAAAATTCTAACTATGTAAAGTGACGGATGTTAACTAGACTCATCATGTTGATACAAATATCAAATTATTACATTGAACATCTGTAACTAATATTATGTCATTTACACCTCAATTAAAAAGAAACTTTACCAGAGAATTCCATGATATTAAATTCCATTGAGGAATGTCTCAATGTCTTAAATGTCTTAAAGCTGAACTAAACTCCACTTTGATGTAGCTAATGCTTTCTCAGAGATTCATATCAAAATTTTGAGAAGCAAAATTCACTAAAATCTCCTGCTAAATAAAATAAAGCATTGACTTTTGAGTCACATAAATAAGAGTTGATTTTGACTCCACTATTGAGCACTGATGTGGCCGTGAGCAATTTAAATACACTTTAAGCTCTTTGTTCTTTTTATTAAAAGTGGGATAAAGATGTCTAGATATGTTCTGATTAATTAATTGAAATATACATAAAACACAGGTATATTTTAGGTGCTAAAAAATGTGGGTGGTAAATATTGCTTAAACTTTCACTATTTGTAAAATGATTCAGCTAACATAATAACAACATAAACTACAAAAGAATGGGATGCTTTACATATACAATTAAGGAACATATTCATTTGTCCAGAGAACCCTAGACTTCTACGTATGGATCTAGAATGCCCACTTTCCACATGACAGTAGAAATGGCAGTTATGTCTCTTATTAGCAGAACTTTGCCAATATTTCTCATGCTGTATCAAGTTACATTGTTTTGAATATCAGTTTAGAAAAGGGAGTTCTGTGGTGAATCAATGCCATAGTAACTCATAATTCCTAAATTTGAATTCTACCATGCTCAAAGCATATCCTAACTATGTACCATCTCAGTAATATAAGAAATTAGCTGTCAGAGCAGACCTGAATATACTGTTAAAATACAAAGCCACTGTTTTCTATTTTTTAATCTCCATTGGAATGCAGTGTTTAAGAGTATGGAGCTTAGAGTCAAACAGCCTAGGCTTGCATTATTACTTTAATATTTTCTATCTCTTCAGTTTTAGAGAACTCAATTGACATGTTTCATCTTGAAAGACAGGGTGGTGACACCTACCTGGACATGTAATTTTAGGACATCACAGAAATCCAATTTTATTGAATGAATAAATGAATGTATTTTATGAGTAATTCTGAAACCACTGTTCTTTATGGTGTTTCAGGCTTAGCTTCAAACATAGTCATAAGATGATTGTGTAGGCATTTATGTAATGTGACAGAATTTTCCATCTCATAGTGATATATGCAGGTGGCAACAGTATTGCAGAAAAACGTCTTTATGTTTCTAACCCCTAATAAACCGTTCAGTATGTGTCCCCAATTGTTCACTTTCAATATCTGTTTTCTTTCAATATCACAGTAGTTGCTAGCTCAATTACAAAAGTTTCTTTTTAATATAGCAAATATGTTTTATTTCCCTAGATATTGTAATATGGAGGCATAAATAATTTTGGCATTAATGCAAAACATTTATTGAGCCTCACTCTGGGCAATGCTTATATGTGACAGGTGCTTAACAGTGACGGATTTGATCCCAAGGAAGTTAATTTATTCAGCCACTGGGTTTCTATTTGGAAAGTTTCCCTAAAAGCTCTCTTGTAATAGCTAATTGTATTTCTATTTTATGTTACTTGAAAGCCAGGGCTGATATTTATTCTGTACCTGGTTTCCCACCACATGTATCACAATAATAATTCTTGTGACTTAGAGCAAATATATCTTTATAATTGCTTGTAGGATAAGGCAGCATTCTTAGGAGAAGAGAAATCCATGTTTTTCAGAGAAACAAATTCAAGTTATTCCTGTATTAATAGTTTGGGAAGTAGAATAAGACGCCATAGATTTACCTAACAATTCGAAGTTACAAAGTAGATTTAACTTCTTCAGCAGGTCAAATGTGATACTAAAAAAATAAATACAGCTTTTCCCCTAGCTAACAAGAACGCTCACAGGAATCAGAATATTTTAGAGCTCAAATGTTTTTTATATTCTGGACTTACCTTCATTAAAATGAAGTCTCCTGTCCCATCGCACAATGGTGGCAATTCACTTGGATGTTACATAAATAGTGTAGAAAGCACTGAGACAAATTTCTAGGAAAGTAGGTACTTGGAGATATAAGTAGAGTTCTTCAATCAGTACCTATGACAGCTGCAGCACTAAATATTCACTTAGTACAGACACTCAACTATGTAAGTCAGGTACAGAATACTAAGTTTTGTACAGCTGCTTCCCTGTTCTCCCCCCTTTCAGCAAAAAGATGTTGACTGTTTTATATAATTTTTGTTTAAATTTAAAACCTATATGACACAGCATGCAAATTTATATTCACATTTTATTTTATTATGTTTATGTTAATCTTTTTTGAGTGTGAACTGAGTATGAAAATAAATACTTTCTCCACATGATACTAACTTTTATCATTCACTACCCTTACAGCTATGATTTTGCTGTAATACAAAGGTTAAATTTCACTGTAGATAATTCTAACCATAGTTCTGAGGTACTCTCACTTTCTACAATGTTCTTTTAAATTGAAGGGGACATTCTGTTCCAATACAGTCAATCTATATTATACTCCTAACATACTCTTACCTTGCTCTTGATGGCGTTTTAGTTATCCACATTAACACTGTACTTCTCTTGAATTATGGAATTAAGAGCTGCAACTCTACTGAAATGACTTGTACAATGCTTTCCACATGAAATGGCTTATTCAATATTAAGTATTTTTTTAGTATAATCAGATAGCACCTCTACATTGACATCTACCTGGATTTCTTTATAGCTTCTAACCCAGAAATACATGAAATGGCAATTTTGATGTAGAAACATCCCTTCTGGGAACTTGGTCTTTTTATCATCTATATTTATTTGTACCTCTCCTTTGGTGGCCTCATCCCATCTCCTGGAATTAAATGCAGGAATTAACCCAGGTGGTAACATCACTTAAATGTATACCATTAGTCCAGGTCCTGCTCCCCAAACCCAGACTCAAGTTGAAGCTTCATACTCACTCTTTGCTACGCAAATACCGAATAGTCGTCTCAAACTCTGTGTGCTCCATCTGAACTCCTGCTTTTCTTACTAAACTGCCCCCACTTTTAATCCCTTTTCAGTCTCACATCAGGCAGTAGCCATACTTCCAGTTGCTTGGTCTGAAATTGGTATCGTCTGTGCTCAACAGTGTTCTCTGTAACCAGGAACTGACCATTTTCAGCACTTCCACTGCTGCCACTAAGTTTGCTGTATAGATCACTGGAATAACCTTCAAAGAGGTTTCCCTGCTTCTACCATTACTCCTACCTTCTATTCTTTACAGGCCAGCCAAATGACTTTTTGAAATGCAAGTCATGGCATGTCACTCTTTTGCTCAAAATCCTGAAGTGGTTCCCCATTTAACTTCAGGTTTATTGTCTGCAAGGCTCTACGTAACAAAGTCCCTATTATCTTACCACCTGTCGAATCCCTCTCTTAGGTATGCAGACAGCCTTCCTTGATATTCCTGGAACATGCCAGGCTTGTGCCTGCCTCAGGGACTTTGTCCTAATTGTTCTCTCTACATGGACCATTCTTTCCCCAGATATGCATATGGTCAACAGCTCCATCTCAGTCTTTAATCAACTGTCACTTTCTCAGGGACGCATACCCTGACCACCTTACTTCATAACGCCACATTCCCACACCTCCCTCCTGCATGTCTTCCCTCTTATTTAGTTATACATCCCTAACCTTACCTGGCTGTTTTTATAGCACTTATCACCCTCCGATATTCTATATTATACCTGTTTTGTTAATTCTTTTTTGTCTATCTCCACTAAAATTGTACAACATTAGATATCACCTTGTTTTGTTCTGATGTATCCAAGTGCCTAGTCAAGTGCTTGCAGGTATATAATGAATAGTTTTTGAATGAATGAATAGATTTCTAATTTATCTCAAATCATGCAGCGCAAGTGTAGCCTGTAGCTAAATATTACGTTCAAATTTTTTCATGACATTCAATTGCTATTTTAACAATCCCAATTTGTATAAAAATTAAGAATGCTTTAGATACTCTGGAAACTCAAGTCTTAAGTATGTCTTGTTACCTCATTCACATTGAATTGTCTTATTTTAATTCCCTTCTTGAAAAAGCGAGCACTCGTTTATCTCATATATTCATTGTGGTCACAAAGTTTATTCACAGCAGGATCTTTCTTGAGATGATTTCCCTTTTATCTCCAAGTCTTTTTTTATATTACCTCATATGCTACTTCTCCCTAATTGCTTCAGATAATGGCATGACTTATCTCTGCCTTAATATTTTTCTGCTTTAACTTTGTTTTCATTCCTTCTAGAATGTGAAAGAATCACTTATTTTCCTAAGTTTACTTACATAGCCATGTTAATTTGTGATTTAACATAAATAATAATCAGTTCATAAATGTGAATGGCTTCTTTCAATAAATTATTCTAGATTATGAGTGAGGAACCATCTGGTTAGAACTCAGTGGAATCAATTTTCAGCATCACGTTCCCAAAGTTATGGATGTGATTCCCTGACTCATTCTGTGTGAAAAAATATGCCCAAGTGTTGTTATGGAAGACAAAGTACTGGTGTCAGTGGTCTCCTTGCAGAATGTCATTATAAGCAGCAGCTATGCAACAATGAAAGTGTAGCTGGCAGTAAACCATGAGCCATACAAATTACATTTGAAAGTAAAATATTCCCAGTAATGAAATATATTAATTTACAGTGAAAGCTATTGAAATCTTTGGAAAATGAGATTTCCCTTACCTTGATGCACCTCAGGGAATTTTGTATTCCTGCTAACCTATTTGCTTCATGTCTTAAATATTTTGCTCTCTAAAAATGTTGGCTGTGCTGACAGTTCTCTCTTCCTTCTTTGTTTGAAGAATATCTCAGGTAATGGAGATGAGGTTCCTAACTAACATTTCATTTGTGGACAACTATCTGTCAGATATGACTCTAATAAGACGCTCAAATAGAGATGTGTCACAAGCAGTGACCAATACCTTCAGGTGGTAGAACTTTCACACGAGTAATGTCTATCTGAATCATCTAAAGATAACTTTAACATCTTCACAAAATTGAAGGTTATATTATGCAAGAGAAAGAATTTCTTACCCTCAATAAATTTCTGTAACAAGAATCATTCAATGTGATAGTATGCTACAAAATTTGGTACTTTTTAGCTATAGCAATCTTGAACCAGCTTCATGCTGAGTAAGACCATACATTTCAAGTAGAACTTTTGATAGTGGGCCACAAATAATCATTTATTTGTTAAAATTTTAAGCTAAATGAGTGCATTTTATTAACTTAATTACCTTATTAAAATATTTTTGTTAATGTCTATGTACTGAAGTGGGGAAGAATTTATTTATAATTAGGCCTGGTTTGAGGCAAAATTATGATATTGCTACCATTTGTTTGTCAATGCTGTGTTCTTCTGTGGCTTTCAATGTCTTTCTCCAAATGTGCCCAAACTTGTGACTCAAATCTTTACCCAAGCTATTCCTGCCTCATAGTGCATATGTAATGAATAGAGTTTTGTTGAAACAATAAACAAGTGCTTATCTTTATCTGTATCTATGAACAAGGTTTATCCATCACTTTCTTTATATCATCTTCTGCACCAATAAATTATAACTCACAAGAAATGATCTGATATAAATAAATACATTTAGCAAACTAAAACTTTGATATAAAATATGGTTGAAATGATATCTAAATGATCAGTTTCTAAATGATTGAGTTTTCTTTCTTATTAAAATGACTGTAAGTTTACAAATTGTTATTATATAGAATTTGGCCAGGATGTACACATTGGAAACCCTACTCTCCCTATAGCTCCACGAAGGAATAATATTCACAGATAGTAAAGCAAGAAAAAACAGATTCAGCACTGTAGTCCTTTTGTTAGAAGTGGGCCCCATGGTCCAGTGTGGGATTTCTGAATGCAGGGTAGAATCAGGTAATGTCTTATTTTTCTGTTCAAGAGAGCTCTAAGATTCCATGAACCAAAGCAGGCCCAGGGTAACACAGACAAACCCACACAAAGTCTAGGGTTATACAAACCGCAGTCTGAAGAAAGAGCACATTTGTCAGATTCAGAGGAAAACGAGTGGTAGAGGAACAAAAAGCAGTGATTCCACAGAGTACGGGGCCAGCTCAGGCGTGGCAGCTGTCTGCCTGCTCCTCCACTCTGTGCTAGGATAAGAGAAAGCATCCAACAAGTTCAGGAGAAACTCTGGGAAGACTAAAGAAACATCAGCGCCCAAACCACTGAATTTGCATAATATCATGGATATTTTAACAGGACCAAACAATATTCTCAGCCTATCTTTTCTCTCTGCCATTTCTAAGTGCATATTCACAAAATTTTTCAATTATATTAACTACAAAAGCTTCATAATGGATTTCAAAGTGCCCCTCATCACCCTAAGATCAGAAAAAATTTTAGTCTAACTTTTGCTACTTTTTTCTCCCACCAAAGGCATTCATTTTTTTTTGAAAATCTTGTTATATCTAAATGTTATAAAGAAAAAAATGCTCAAAAGTTTGAATTTTTGGTATAGTTATGGTATTGTGCATATTTCTTTACTATTCTTTACCTATGTTTGCATAATTGATATCTGACTATATATAATTATGAACTATTTATTCTGTAGCTCTATGTTTATATTTGAAGATGTTGTTCTTGACACCAAGAATACAGCATTGATAAAACAAATTAACTGTTCTCATTTTTCCAGTGTAAGAAAGGCTATAAACAAAAAAATGAATATACCAGAACAGAACGCAAAGAAAATGAAAGCATAGTAAGGGGAAGATAGTTGTGGGGAACGGGCTAGGATTTTCCACATCAGTGTTGCTGAAGAAGAGTTCTTGATAGTGTGATGTAAGTGCAGAGATGTAAATATTGGGAGCACTTTCCATATTCTTAAAATTCTAATGCCTATTTTAATGGTTTCACAGTATTCTTCTGTATTTATGTGCTATCATATTTAGTTAGACGCCTATTGTTTGAATTTCATGTTAACTTTTTTATGATATAAATGGACTGCTGCCAACATATATAGTGTAAGACTTGCTCACACTTCTAATATTTTCCTTAGACATTTAAATGTAGATTTACTATGTCAAAGTTTAATATTTACAATGATCTAGTAACCAATGTTGGTCTGCTTTTCAGAATGCATGTAACATTATGTGTGGTTTCTAGAAGTATATAATATTGCTCAGCTCCTTATATGAAAGTCAATATTGTTGATTACCTTTTTCATTTTAACTAATTCAATAGAAAAAAAGGTAGGTTTTTTTTTGTTTTTAATTGTTATTTCCCTGAATACTAGTGTAAGTGACCATGTGGAGCACAATTTTTCTTCCCTCTCATTTTGCAGTTTCTGTTCAGGTGTTCAAGTACCAATAGATCTATCAATTATTTTACTCTGACTCTTTACTGTTACCCTTATGCTTACTTACTCCCAGTAGCTTCTCATTATTGCACAGTAGTTTAGAAACTCTTTCTGTAGCAACAATAAATTCTGCAAACAAAATTTTATGCCTCAAAGGAAAAATAAGTACAGAGACCCAGTGTATTCGAAGGGGCTCAGAGATAAGACATCCAACCTCTTGCCTGACTACCTGCTCCACAGTGGGCTCAAATGGGTTTCCCTAAACTTTTTTTTTTTTTTTTTTAATATTCCACAGGAAAAAGTATATAGTTCTTAAGATTCTCCATGGCTTTGCTAACTTTAAAACTCATTTCTATCTCTTGTCTCCAAAACTCTAGCCATAGACCTCAAATTGCAATTTCCCCATATATGTCATAGTCTCAGTTACTTTCTTGCCTTTTCCTTCTGGAGGGGATGCACTCTCCCCACATGGTCCACTTCAACTCCAAAACTACTATCAAATCTCAGTGCAGTAAGACTTGCTCTCAACTCCCTTCCAACCTAGGTCAGGCATCCTCGTTCCATTTTCATGATGGAGTGTATCACTCTCAGCATACTTCTATTATTATAACCATGTATTTACTTTTGGTCTCTTATGCCAAATTCCTTGGTGATGCAGATGATGTCATATGCATTATATTTGTTTTCAGCATTCAGTGGATAATCAAGAAATGGTTCTTAAGTAAATGGAAACAGGAAAGGTCTTTACCTTTCACTCATTCTGACATCTTCCTAGAATCCCCAACAACATTCAAACAATTCATCTCTCACATCAATGCCTGATTATTTTTAGAGAAAACTTCAATCATGACACTTAGTGCTAAAAAACATTCAATATTTTCCTGTTGCCCACCAAGCTAAATCAAAATGGCACAGCTTGATTTTAAAAGTCTTCTATACTACAGTCCCAGTCTGATATTTTAGCCTGTTATGGAGATGACCTGCCTGCAAAATCTGTGAAACTCTCAGCATTTTCTATTTCCCCAGCATCTGCCAGTAGTCATTGCATTATGAAGGACTTCCTCTTTATTCATAATGTTCATCTGCCTTAATCGTCTTCCCTGATACCTCCCAATTGGAAAAGAGCTCTACTTCCTCTGAACTGTTACATGACTTTCTAATTCTCTTATAGCATATTATTTTTGTTTTTGTTACATGCACTTGAAGATCCTTCACTTCTGTGTCCCACAAAATCATGCTTATATTTCTATTCACAGTAATACCATGTTAAAATGATGAGTTTCACAGATTTCTTATTTATTTGCAATACAATGTTTTAAATATAGTATGTGATCCATACATATTCATGGAACTTAATTAACAAATATTTGACCTAAGAATGAAAATATACCACCAAGTCATTACTGGCTTAGCTAAATAACTATTTTCTATTTTCACTCTCTCTGAATAAGTATTCTTCTACTACTTTACTTGATTCTCCTTGAATCTTTCATTACTTAACCTCATGGATGTTAACTGTATCTGGTTACCATTACACCTAAAGAAGATGAAACTTCCATTTTGTTAGGTCATATTCCTATATTGATAAAAAACTAATATTGAATAGCTGTTCTCTTTTCCCTGTTGTATTTAGAAGATCAAAAACTACTTTAAAATACTAGATAAACCTGAAGTATTTAATGGTTCCAGGAAATGAGTGAAAAAAAAAAAAGATAGTAGGAGGTCAAAGAGAAACAAGAACCAACCTTAAGAAGTATTCTGCAGCCAAAACTGGTACGGTTTGAGCCCCAAAACATTTTTAATGATAGTATTGGATTATAAAACATAAGATAAACATTCATGAGTACGTATAGATATGAATAATTCAATCAAATATAGGAAGAAGAAATAGCTCCTCATTAAAGAAAAATTTATATTAACATATGTAGGATTTTAGGAAACCCAAAATCGCTATTAAGCGAACACCACAGTAATGAATTTTCCAGACACAGTCAACCAAGGGATGCTAAAATCAGTGGGGATGAAAAAAGTCTAGCAGCCAATGTACAATATGATGACTACAGTTAATAATACTGTAGTGAATAGTGGAAATTTCCTGAGAGAAAAGAATTCAAGTATTATCATACACACAAAAAAGTTGGTAACTATGAAAGGAAAATATGTTAGTTAGACTGACTAATAAGTATTTTACTGTGTATATGTATATAAAATCATGTTGTAAACCTTGAATATATAACATTTTTATTTAAAATTTTAAATTAAAAAAACAAAATCAGTGGGCAAAATTTGAATAGAAAGAAAATATTTGCATAAGCTCAATATTTATACCAAGATGTTTATCAATTACAAAGTAAATAAGTAACTTTACAGTCTGGCCATTAAGTTGTTTGGCCAAAGATAATATAAAATCAAATGCCTACATTTCTACTGTATCTGCAAAGTATTTACGTATGAATTCATTTTGCCCATTTATAATCTATTAAGAAGAAATGCACTGAGATTAAATTATATACAGAATTTAAAAATCATGTTTGACCATGTTTTGTATCCAATATTTTTAAATATATACAAATCATATTGCTGAGAATTAATAAAAATCAGTAATTAGAAAATTATTCAGCATTTGAGGGGGTTATTACAAATAACCAAGTATTTTCACCTTATGGACATATTAGTTGTTGCTTTTGTGTGGTACAGGACAAAAATCTGCTTGGCATATCTTATTGTTATTTATTAAACTAATAAACATGTCATCCGATGTATAGTAACCTTGTGCTACCATCTGTTTGTGAATAAACAGACCTTTTTCTAGCAAGATAAATGACTAAATCTTTCTTCATATTATAAGTAAAATAATGATCCATGGTGCAGCAAGTGAGGTCAATCAGAATCTTAAAACTATAGCAATTCAGCAACCCTTTTTAGGTAACATGCCTGCAAAGAGAAACTCCCAAAGCTACTGGATGTTTACTAAATGCAACACTGCTGATTGTGCTGGGCAGACTCCTTCACAGATGGCACATGTTTAGCTACCATTTCTGCAATGTATTGCCCCAGGGCAGATGTCCTACAAACAATCTTATTCCTTAGTGATTTGCTACTTTATTTACAAGGGACAATTCAAAAACAGATAAAAGACAAAATGTCCTAATCTTTTCACCATACACTTTGGTCACCTGACCAATATTCCTGCCATAATTCTAAAAATTCCCCAATGTAAGGAATAAATGAAAACAGAAAACTACTTTATATCAGAACTAATATTACAGCCAGATTCCTTTAATCTCTAAGTCAACAATTTTTTAAAGTTTAAGTATACTGATTAAGTACAGATGTAAATTCATAATCATTTCATTAGTCAGTTATCCTCATTACTATTTACAAAACAAATGATTTCCCTATTATGCCCTAAACTAAATAAAGTCCCTGTTCCTTTGCATATTTTAATATACTGACCTATTTTTTCTCAATAATTTTAGGAAAATAAACTGAAAACTATTATCAAAAAAGTTTAAACCCATCTGGTAAAGGAGATTTTACCCTGTCACTTTGGCAGATGTTTAACAGTGGAATTATGTCAGCATAATAATACATATCATTTGAGTTTACATGTGGGTGTGGAGGAAAAATAACTTTTTACATACATAATGTTTATTATATACAAGTTTATATTAATTTGTGTACCCCTTCCTGCCTCCTTGTGCTCTGCTCTCCTGTTACACGGTCGTGGTGATGGGGAGTAGAAACACGTTGGTATGCCTATGTATTGTACTTACATCTAGAGTCAGAAGATATGGAAGAATCATTTCTTCCAAGACTGGGTCCTCATGGGGTTCCCCACGGGGGCTGAGGGAGGAAAGGGTGTAAACCAGATACTAAGCCACATTGACTAAGGAGCATGTTACACAAAGATTCTATACTGGAAGGAATGGTTTGATTTTTCCTCCTTCATACAAAGTTAATTTATGTTTGATAAATGAATAAAGAATTACTCTATTGTCACCATATTTGATGTGTTTAGCTTATTCTTCTCTGATTTACAGTTAATAATACTGATGTGTTTAGCTTATTCGTCTCTGAAAGATGTGTTCTGATGTGTTTAGCTTATTCTTCTCTGAAAAACACGTTCTGATGTGTTTAGCTTATTCTTCTCTGAAAAACACCTGAAGGGTAGCCTGTTAGAAACATTTGATATTCCTTTGCTTTGTAACCAAAACACAAGCACTCACCATCTCTGTACTACAATTCATAGAAAACACATTCACTCTCCATACCCCATCTGTCTTCAGAATCAAAAAACAGTAAAATTCTTCTGTCCGAATCTGTTGGCCAGATAACCACATTTTCACTCCGAATTCCATGGCAATTGATTTCAGAATATATGTTCAACACATTATCCTATAGTCATAGAATTTTATGTTTGAGGGGCTTAGAGATACAAAATATACATCTGGTCACATTTGTATATCTCTAGTAAAAATTAGACAAAATTCTTAGCTGAAGATGTCTTTTACAGGATGATGAAGAAATACTTCAACTTTTCTAAAATATTTTTTTTTATTCTATTCATGTCAGGTCCGAGTCTAGAGTGGAAACTAATTTTGTTCAGTCTCCTCAGTGGAATCCAGGCTGTCCCTCAAGAGCTTCCTGGAAGTTCATTAAAGTATCCAAGCTTGAAAGCACAAATAAGGGTTAATTTTCAATTTTTAAAGATTTTAAAAAAGAAAGTGAAGGAGCTACTTCAAAGTTATTGACTATTATGAATATTACTGGGAGTCCAATCTGATTCATTTGTAACCCCATAACTTGTCCATGATTCTCTTAGTTTTTAATGTGCTTTATATTCATAGTGATGATTCAAGCTACAGAGTATAAAAAAATTTCATTATGGAAAGTTTCAAATAGTTTATGTTTTTGTTTCAGGATTAGTGCACTTACCGATGAAATGACTAATCCCTAAGATCTGTACAACAATAATATATAGTTGAGTTTATGAACACTCATTGCAGGAAAAAGTTATCTCTTGACAGTCACATTTTATGAATCACCTTCTGCCCTCCATGTAAAAGTGTTCACAAGTGAAATACACTGAACTTGAACAGAGCCTATGAGTAACGATTAGAAATCCAAAGAAGAAAATTTCAAACAGATTGGGTGTAAACCATCCAGGAATGTTTGGAGATTCAAAGATTTTGTTGCCACTAAGGTAGGAAACATTATCAGTTTGGATAATATGTCAAACATGAAAATGTTGAAGGGATTGGAATTATTTAACCTAGGGAAGAGAAAATTAAGACTAGTTTTTATAACCATCTTTAAATACTTGAAAAACTGCTCTTTCAGTCAAGTTAGATAATGTTGCATGCAGTCTACCTGAACAATCTCACTAGCTTGAAAACAACAACTTATTTTCCATGCTACAGGCAAGCTCAGGTAAGTGGCAGTACTCACTACAGGTCCTCTCTTAGGGACACAAGATGATAGATTTTCCACCATGTGTAATATTGCTGGGCATCATGACCATGGATAAAGAACACGGCACATGATGTACCAGCTATTCACAGTATCTTCCCAGATAGCTATGCCCTCTGAAATCTCTCATATTTCATTATACAAAGAAAATCACAAGACCATATTTGGCTTAAAGGAGGTGTGGAATTGTAGTCCTACAATGTACCCAGAAAGGGAAGAGTCAGAAATGTTAAAAAACAGCACTAACTACCACAACTGCCATGCAGAAGATTATAACCCCTCACTCCCTGTAAAACAGGCAAGATGATGTATACATGGGTATAACACTCCCAAAAGTATAGGCAGATTCTTATACCCCCCAAATTATGCATAGAACTAAGATAGGTAACATTTATTTTAATTAAGTACTCTATAACTAGGAAATATATTTATAATTCAAAGGTAAAAATTATACACAGAGTAATCTTCTTCCCCTCTGTCAGTCATCCTACTCTCCCACCTTGTATAAGCAACCATATTTCTTACTTTATGGTTCCAGAGATTTTAATATTAATTCAAATATTTATTCTTAAAGATCCTTTCTTAATAGAAAGGAAAATTCATAAAAGCGTATTACAATTATGTGTGTGATTAAGCCAATCATTTAAATACCCTTTGGCATAGATAAGATTTGTATAATTCAAACATTCTTAAATGTGAGCTGTAAGTTGTCAGCGTTTCTCCCAGGAAATCACTGATACGAAGAGCGCAAATTTAGAAGAACGATGTTGAGTTCTCTAATATGAAAAACTGTAAATGAATGGAATTTTTGTACTTCATTATAACAATTTCTAGCCTAGTTCTACAAGGATTAAGATGTACCAGTATTTTATAACTTGAGATATTGATTTGAGATATTGAAAGCAGAGAGTGTATATCTTCACAATTGATCCTAAGAAGCATCTTGAATTTTGATGATCGTTCCATCTGTCTATAACTTAAACAGTACATTTACACTTTCCTCAGAGGTCAATAAGAAAGATTTCCAAAACCATGACCTATACATGACAAACAATGAGAGCCCCTCATGTTTTTCTTATGGTTTAATAGTTAAGAGAGTAGATCTGTGATCAGACTGCTTCTGCTCATATCCCAACCTGGCCTCTTAGGAAATTTGTAAGCCCCTGTGATATAGACTGTTTGTATACCCCAATTCTTATGCTGAAGCCCAATCCCCAATGTGATAGTACTGGGAGGGGATTAGGTCATGAGAATGGAACCCTCATAAATGAGATTAGTCACCGGAGAGAGCTTTCTTGTCTTACCCACCATGTGAGAAGACCATTGTCTATGAACCAGGAAGCTTCCATACCAGACACTGAATCTGCTGATGCCTTGATCTTGCACTTCCCAGCCTCCAGAGCTATGAGAAATAAATTTCTGTTGTTTATAAGCCAATCACTCTATGGTATCTTGCTACAGTAGCATGAACAGACTAAGATGCCAGGCAGATTACTTAACCCTTGTAAACACAGGTTTTTCTTATCTCTAAAATGAAGAATAACTATATTAATTTATACTTTTTTTGTGAGGATTAAAGGCAACCAGAAGTACAAAACTGAATAGTGGAGGCATACAGTAATCACTCAAATGTAGGTAGTGTTATTATAGACACTTATGCCTTAACTTTTTATTTTCTCAGATTAAAATTTGATCATTTCCCCAGTTGCATACTCTCACTTTCCAGTTCTGTCTAGCAGCCTTAGCTATGATACTTGGTAGAGATTCTCATACGCTAACTTCTCTGAGTAACTGTTGCTACAATGTGGCACCACAGATCACTGGGACCCACTGTTAGTCTGAGTGACTGTTGCCTTTTTACAGAACTTTTAAGGGCTTACAAGAAAAAAAGGTTAATGATTATAGCTGGTAAAAAGAAAAGGAACATGCTTGAAAGATAACAGAAAACGGGCTCCTGATAAGCCCTATTCCAAGCCTGCATGTCTCCCCTGAATCCTCCTTCACTACTATGGCTAAGTACTATGTCTCACGTTTGCTTTCCTTCAAATGTTGCCCTCTCTAATCCCCCTTTCAAATTATTAAAATGTGCTGTTCTCAGCCCCTTTAGCAATCATTTATCGAGCCATTTCTATTCTGAGTCTGGACTCAGATTACCTTTCCATTTTTTCCTCCTCAGACTACCCAACTGTTTTACAAGTTGAAGCGTTGCTTCAACCCAACTGTTTTACAAGCTCCTCAACAATGATTTGAATTTCCTATTTTTGTGCCTCTCAACTTGTGAATCTCTAAAAATGTTTCCAGTTTCAGACAAAACCTTGGCTATTTTTAAGATACAAATTAAAATGCCATTTAAAAGCCTCACCTATTTGCCCTTAGCACGTTTTCTTCTTTCTCTTAGTTGCAATATATGTTAACTCTACCAAATATTTAGCACTTACAGAGGAGATTTTAAGCTGATTACTAAATTGATATTTAAGCTGATTACTAAATTGATATTCTTAAGATATATTTAAGTTGATAGTCTTGCCACCTGTATTTCTTATACCTTACTTTATCCCTAGAGTTCTTAGACCAGTCTTTTTTCATAAATAAATATTTTTGAGTAATCAATCTTTCATTCATTCTGAAATGAAGATTTTTCTCTCTGAATAGATACACATATGTGCACAAATGCACACCTGTGTGTGTCTGCATTTGTGGACATATATCTGTTTATGTTCATGTGTGTATATGAAATACTGATCCAAAAGAACACAGATACTATTTAAAGCTTTTTCATTTGCTCTTCAAAACAAGTGTAAATGGGAGAGTCATGGCCAAGTAAATATGCCCAATCACATGTTCCATGTTTTGGATGCAGAAAGTAAAGATGAAGTACACAAGCAAGTTAGCTCCGATTTTGGTGTATAACCATATCAGCATGGAGTGAATAATGAGCACATGTTAAAGCACTTTGAGAACTGTTCATCACCATGCTTTATATGTTTAACTTGAGTATGATTTTTAGACTTGCAGTTCCAGATCTGAATGATCATCATTATCTCTTGGGAAGGTTAATTTACAAACTCCCCAATCCCTGTATCATGGATTACTGAATCACTGTCAATAACCTTTGGAATCAGCATTTCTGGAATGCTGTCCAGGTGATCCTTTGGGAACCTTTGTTTCTAAGATACAGAAATTCTGCAGGCAAACATGAAAGAGTCATAAATGTGTATTTTTGCCACTAAGGGTAGGCTATGCTCCTGTCACTGAATATGTAAGCATTATTATATTTGGAATTTTTCTCACCAATCCTTAGTCACTTTCAAATTCTAGGAGCTTTGAGAATATTATAAATTTCCATGTATGTATTATATTCAAAATAAAAATATTCTTCAGAGTTGATGTGGAAATATGCAAATGCATATTTCTGAAATGTATTTATACATTAAATTTAACAATTACAATACTAGCAATTTGGGAACTTTTCTAATTTTTCACATCTCTACTTAGGATAATATATTATACAAGCAGATGTACAGAATAAGAGATGCCTATGGGAAAAACAAAAAACAAAAAATATGCACAACCTAAAAGCTGAGAGCTATGTTTTATCTGGGTACCTTACTGAGGACAATAGCCCAGGAATCAGCCACTCAGATAGCTCTGAGGAACTGTTCCAAAGAGGCAAGGGAGGAGTATATAGAAGTTTTTACTTGGAATAAACAAAAACAAAAACATGTAATTGAACATCAAAAGGTTACTGCTAATCACAGAAAACAGAGATCTCAAGTTAATGACTTTAGTGCTTTTCTGGTATGGGAAGATGCAAGAGTCTGGGCTTATTGAAATTATTCCTTAGATAAGCAGTTTAACTATCTAAGGCCAGTATCCTGTTTTTCTCCATCCTGAATTTCCCGCAGGGTTGCACCATTAGAGATGGCTTCAGTGGCTGAGGGCTTGATGGAGGGCAACATTCTTTGTTTACTGGAATGGCAGGCGACATTTTTTTTTCTGTCTACAGAGGGCTAGGCTGGGCTTATGCTCAGTAAACTTAGAATGAGTCATTGTTGAGTGAATACATGAAGGTCCACAGTTAGCATTTTTTTTCTGGTTCCTAAAGTAATACTGGAATTTTTTTTAAAAAATAAAGAGAACTCCTCTACTCTGTCTACAGACAAGTTCACTTTCAGTCAAAATTCTATCTCTGCATGCTGATGGGAGAAGTGAAATCTCCTCAAGAGTTTCCTAACTGACGTTTCTGGATGGACCCAGTTTAAGGATGTGGAGTCAAGTGAGGACAGGTAAAAGGATCTCACCAAGATTACAACTTTATTTTACTGGGATTGTTACAGGAGAGAGAAAGGGCTTTCAAGAAACGTTGAAGACTAAACAGACACCTCATGTATCACACAACACCGGTCAGTGAGGGTTTTCATAAGCACATGAGGTAGTTGATCTGTAACTGTAATTCTAATAACCAAACTGTATGGTCAGGCTACTCAAGGCAGCCATTCTCTTGCTCTCTCTATACCCCCTGCTCGACCAGTGCCTGCTTCACCCACACCCAACTCACATGACTGACCCTTCCTACATACTTGCCCCAGACCCCAGCTAGTGATTGTTCTTATCACAAGGGCATTGAGGGGTGTGCCTCTCTGCTAGTTTCCCTGGTAACCCATGAGCCAAACAGATATCAATTCCCCCTACAACTGGCAATCTTCTCTTCCCCCAGGGAGGGGAGACTGCTGCCATGTCCTGCTGGCCTTCTGCGGCACAAGATTGGGGTGGTGCTCCAGGACTTTGCTCCACGACATGTAAGATCCCCCTATCCATTAAACCACTGGTGTGGCTGTCACTGACTCAGGGCTCTTTCTTCAGTCTTAAGGCTGGGCAAGTACAGCCTTTCTAGGCCTGCTGGGTGCAGCCCAACACAAACTTATATGTGTCTTTTAGTGCTCACAGGTCTATTGTATCTTCTTTGCATTTTTGAACTCAAGCAAGGATTATCCTGAGTAATAGTTAAATACCAATGGAAGGAAAGGGAGTCACCAATATACAGTTGTTGGGGAGAAGTACATTTTCCTCTACCCTTCTAGATTCTTCTTGCTGGTCTAAGAATGAAATTGACATGAGCTAGGTTGACAGGAGAAAATCAAACAAAAGTTTAATAACATGTAGACATGGGAAAGACCCAGGAAAACTGAGTAATTCACCAAAATGGTTGAAGCCTTCACTTAAATACCATCTTCAGCTAAAGACTAAAGAGGATGTTGGAGATAATGGTTTGGGACTTCAAAGGAGAGGAAGGAAATTCGCATGGAGATGGAAAAACAAGTGTTTGGGTAAACAAATATTTATTGGGTCATGAAAAGACAATGGATACTGAGTAGACTGATTTCTAGGCCCTGCTGAGTTTCCCCCACTACGAGTAGCCCCTATTCTCTGCAGATATCTCTGGTGATACCTCTAATCAGGGAGCTCTTTATTCTTTCAGGCAGCTAAGGGGAAGGTCAAAGTTTCTGAGTCTTTTGGATCTAGATTGTTTTCAGCTTGAACCAATCGCATGCCAAAGAGACATTTTGGGGTGGCAAACTGTGCTCCCCTACACTGTCCAACCACCTCCCCAAAACAAAATTCAAAGCTTGGAGGAAACCTTGTGTTGACTGCTACAATGTGAAAATGCCTATCTGTGTTTTGAAATAAAGGAAATTTGTGTCAATGACATTAAAGTGATAGAACCGGTTAGGACACAAATGTAGGTAACTCCAAGGCAAATACCTGTTATTCACATTTTAAAAAGTAGGCCCAGGACTTCTATGAGTTGAAATTACTATTGAAGCAGTTTGCCTGTAATTATTACTTTGACAGAGATTTGCAAGGTTTAAAGAACCTGCTGTCAACTTCAGAACAACAAGGGGTGGGATAATGAGTGATATTTGTAAAGAGAACCAATAGGATCTCTTTGATGATTTATTTACTTCCAGAAAAAATATAAAAGATGCTCTAAGATGGCATATAAAGTTCTTAACTTTTAACTCTGAGTTAAGTTCACTTAAATGCATTATAAAATAAGATATTCAGAAAATACAGATAAATTGAACTGAAGAACTGCTTTGCTGAGAAATTATAAATACAAATATTTACTTTGTTTTGGAGAAGACATCTTCACAAAAAGGGACTCTGTGTTTTTTTCTTCACCTCACTACAAATAAGAATCTAGCACTTGTAAGTTGCTTACTATATGCCAGACACTGTTCAGAGTGTTTTACATATATTAACTCATTTAATACTCACAATAACTCTATCAGGTAGGGACTTACTACTTCATTTTACAGATATAGAAACTGAGGAACAAAAAGGCTATGGGTGCCGTTCAAGATCACATGGTAAGGGATGGAGTGTGAGCCGGGCCTGAGCCATCGATGATGTTTGAGAAGGATGGTACCATGAGACAGCACATGAAAGGCTTAAGCACATGGATTCTAGGGCACAGACTACCTGGGATCAACTATTGTAATACCTGAAAAGATTCTAAGATCTTTAACTTAAAATGTCTTTTTAGAATCCTCTTAAATATCACAATTAGGTTAATCAGCTTTTTAATATCACATAGCCAATAAATTTTGGAACTAGGAAGAGAAAATAGATGCTCTAAGTCCTAATCACAAGTGCTACTGTAGTAGAGAGCCTGACACCATTTTTGATGTCTGACTGCTGACAGATTTTAGGTCGCTCCTCTGTCCCTTGCCCTCTAGACCCGTATTTGGGTAAGATAGGAAAGCCCTACCTCCTCCCTTGATGCAGATGGAAATACAAATTGCTAAAGCCCTGACCGAAGAGCTGGAAACTTGCCCAGCTTCAGCTGCTGACCACAATAAAAACTCCTAATCCAACCCCAACCTCTTTGCTCAAGACATTCCCGACCAGTTTGGGTACCAGTCTTGTCCTCCCCCCAAAATCTCTTCATGTGAGCAATAAACCTTTTCATATTCTTGATGTGTGTGTGGCATCATCAGACTTGACTTTCAAACCAATTTTGGGTGAGGGGTTGGTCTAACCCTCTGCTGGGTCACCACAAATATCTAACCAATACCTACATGGTAAGAGCTAAGTATTAATCATTTTCACTGTATCATTATGAAATTAACAGATAATAGTTTTCTGAGCTTGGCCTCATGTAAATACATATTTGCCTTGAAAGGTTCACCTTTCTCTCCTTTTAACATATTAATATAGTTAAATTTGAAGCCTTAAACCATATACTCAAAATTTTATGAAAATAACTGATAATTATCCCAGAATAGAAAATGGGATAATTTTATTGTCAGTTATAGCAGGTACTCAAAAAATTGAGTTGAATTATTATATGATTCAGTAATTCCACTGCTGTGTATATACCCAAAAGAATTGAAATCAGGGACTAGGATAGCTAGCTATACACCCATTTTCATAGCAACATTATTAACAGTAGCCAAAAGGTAGAAACAACCTAAATGTCCATTGACAGATAAATGGATAAACAAAATGTGCTCTACATATACAATGGAATATTTTTCAGCCTTAAAAAGGATGAAATTCTGACATGTGCTACAACATGGATTAACCTTGAAGACAATTATGTTAAATAAAATAAGCTAGGCATAAAGGAACAAACTTAATGTTATATATAATTTTACCACAACAAAAATTAAAGTTTACAAAATTACCCCAATGGCATCTTATGGCATTTCTGTCTTTTCTCATATATATATTCTTGAATTTGCAATGCCTTTTCACATGTTATGTGATCTAAACAAGACTTTTGTCCCAAATGAACATGGTGGATTGAGTGGCTTCCTGAGTTTTGATATTCTTTCCTCTAATAGGGAGGCTCTAATTCTAATAGGGTTTTTGAGTGAAGAATATTTCCTCCACATGAATTTATAGAATATTACTGCCAGTATTGACTTCAAAAAATTAAGGTAACCATAGTTACATTTTTCTTCCTTGCTTTCTCCCACTACATGGTTTAAAAAAAAAAAAAAAAAAAGACAAGTAATTACATATTATACATATTACACTTAGGAGTTAAATCCTATGAAAACTATGTTTCTACCTATACAGATTTTTAATATTTTCCAAAGAATATATCAAGTACCATGGGCATGATGAGCAAAATTCTTTCCCTGAATCTGATTTACTTTTTCCCTGATCTAATATAAGCAGTAGGGGAGTAATATATGCCGTCCCAAAATGTCTTTTTGGCATGCATACAAAAAAAATGTTGCCTGCCATTCCTGTAAACATAGAATGTCACCCTCCATCAAGCCATCAGCCACTGCAGTTGCCCCTGATGGTGCTCCCTGAGGGGAATTCAGGATGGAGAAAAAGAGGATACTGGCCCTAGGTAGTTAAGATGCTTATCTAAGGAGTAATTTCAGTAAGTCCAAACTCTTGCACCTTCCCATATATAGAAAAACACTTAAATCATTAACTTGAGATGTCTGTTTTTTGTGGGATTAGCAGTAATCTTTTGATGTTCGAAGACATGTTTGTTTTGGTTTTGGTTTTTTCAGCAAAAATTCCTATATACCCTGGCTTCTCCCTTACCTCTTTGGAACAATTCCTCAGAGCTATCTGAGAGGCCGTCTCCCAGGCTATAGTCCCCAGTAAGGTTCCTGAATAAAACATACCTTGCAACTTTTAGGTTGTGTGTTTCTTCAGTCAACAGGCATGTGGATTATTTCACACTGAAACAATCAAGACCCAAAAGGAAGAAACTTTTACCTCTTCCTTAGGTGCCTAAAGAACTTAGATGGAGGGCCGGTTCCAAGAATAGAGCTCTCACCAGAGATCTCTGCAAAAAATATGGGCTAGATGTAGTGGGGGTAACCGGGCCTAGAGATCAGAGTCCATTCTGTCTCACTGTCTCTGAATGGCCCAGTAAACATTTTTTTTTTTTACCAAAAATTTGTTTTTTCATCTCCATGTGAATTTCATTCCTCTCCTTTGAAGTCCAAAACCACTACCCTCAATATCCTTTTTTGTCTTTAGCTGAAGATGGTATTTAAGATGAGGGCTCTGGACATTTTCCTGAGATACTCAGTTTTTCTAGATCTCTATGTATACATGTTATTAAACTCTTGTTTGATTTTCTCCTGTTAATCTGTCTCACGTCAATTTAATTCTTAGACCTGCCAGGAGAACCCAGAAGAGTAAAAGTCAATTTCTTCCTCCTCAACAATCAGTGTACATTAACAAAAAGAAAGAGAACTGCTTTCCATTTATATAGAGAAGATCAAATTTCATAAAGATCCACAGAACACACCAAAAAATTAGGTGAAAAGAAGAGATACCTTATTTTATACATGAACAAATGGGAGGTGATTCACCCCACTCATCCACAATATAAACCTAAATTATCAGAGGAAGACTAGGATGTAGGATATAAAATTGACTCATCATTATATTTTTATGGGATAAACATGAATCTTTATGCAGTTTCTTAAGTATGAGCAAAACTTGCAGTGGTATTGATTGAGTGGGCAGGGAAAACAGTAAATTCACTACTCTTTCCAGGGAAGACTTAGCCTCTACATAATAGTAAATTCTATTTATTTCTGCAGTCATCTCAAATCAGTAGAAGTGAGCATTTTAATGAGGAGTATTGAGGTCATCTTTGCAAACTAGGGCTTGCTCTGATTGCTTCCATGTCCTCATCCCAAATGCTTTAACATTAAAGGTGAAAACCCTCTAGTCATCTTAATTTTCTTCCACTTATTTCAGCAAACAGACTGCTTGCCGAGTGAAAATAAGACATTTATTATGTTATGAACTCCATCAGCATAATTAGTTATATTGTAGTCTGATACATTACAACAGGGCTTTAGGGTCTGTAGAATTACAATAAGGAGTAGAGCCTGAAGCCATGTCTTTTCTTAAACAGTACATTTGAAGAACACAAAAACTCTTATCTCTTCCAACAAATACTCAATTCAGTCTTCTGTGTTTCTATGCACTCTGAGAAGACTATTTTCTTCTTAGAAGGGGATTGGGGTGGGTATGGGTACCATTGCATATTAAACAGCCAAACTATCCTAACATAAAATAACACACTTAAGTATTTGTTATAGGATTGTTACTCTAAGACACATGGATTTTTAGTATGCTAGCATTCAGAGGGTATTTTATTCCCTTTTTGGAGCTTGCTCTAGATGATCTATCCCTTTTCTTTTTCTCTTTTGTTTTTTTTTTTTTTTTACATCCCTAGGCTTACTAAGAAATTATGCCTCATATTTTTAACACATTTCCTTTGCCATGAAGCAAGCCTCTGAAGGGATATACTTTGTGCATTATAGTTAATCATATTTTTATAATAGATACTATTTTATGTTATGCAAATTAAAATACATTGCAATTTTAAAAAGACAATTATGTAGAAAATCTTGCCATATAGGTTTTTGTATCTCATTCTTTTTGTTCAGTTTTTATAGCACCTATTCAAAGCAGGGATCTTAGAAATGGATGATTTGTTTTACTGTCTACTTAGTTTTAACACAGCATTAAGAGTGTGACCTAAAGATGTATATGATAAATTATGAGTACATGTGAACTGTTTTTTCTTTTATCTAAATACTTAGAAGTATAGAAAAGAATTGGTACAAATTGTTTAACTTGCTTTTCCTAACTACAGGTATATTAGTGTCTATGAAGAAAGTGATGAAATTTAGATCCCCTATACTAAGACTCAACTCCCTCACAATCAAAGTAAGTTATGGCATTATCATTTGCTAGCTTTTTATGATCTTAGATGTAATGTGGGCATTAAAGTTATTATAATCCTACTAGCATATGGTCACTAAGCATATTAATGGTCAAACTGAAATAGGAGAGAATGGGCAGGGCACAACCTTAAAAAGAATGACATAGCCCTTGAGGATAGTCATAAACTGGTTAGAACTAACTAGGTCCAAGATGGCAAAGATTTGACTTCCTGTAGACCTTGAGCCTTATTATATGCTCATTGTAATACATTAGTGTATGCTAAATGACACAGCACGGGCAACATGACAGTTTTGAGACTAACCATAAAAGGCTAAAATGTGGATGGTGGCCCAGTTCCTGTAAATCTCTGTCCCTTCCCCCAAAGAGTTGGAATAACCCTCCCACTTGTTAGCCTATGAAATTACTCAGCACATAAAAATTAACCACCCCACATTTAGGGTCCTCTCGCCTTCTGAGATGGCCCACACTCTGTCTGTGGAGCATGTTTCTCCCAGGGTCATTCTTGCTTTTTGAGATGGATCATATTCTATCTATGGAATGTTTATCTCTCTAAATAAATCCACTTCTTACCTATCAGTTTGTCTCTCACTGAATTCTTTCTGTGAGGAGACATCAAGAACCTGAGCTTCATTAAGTCCTGAGACCAGGTGTGTGATATTAATTAAAAGACAGGGAATTCAAGTCCCAATCTGGGTTTTGGCTGGGTTCAAGTCCTGGCCCATGGGTTCAAATCTCAATCTGAGTTGTGTGGTTTTAGCACTGTGAAACTCAGTCATTGATTTGCTTTGGGGGGTTTTATATTACTATACTTATAAAATGCTTTTAACCTTTTATATATGTATTTGTTAGTAAGACAAATACGACTAAATAGGTGAATGACTAGTGTTTTAAACCCCTGCTATCCATATCTGAGATTCTACTCTGCTCTGTTTTAAATTTAATCAGTTTTAAAGATTCTCATCACCTCTTCCTTAAAACACCTCATGAAATGCTCTGAACATAAGGAAGGATGCCTTAAATGAATATCTATTCAATGCAATTGGTTTGAAAAGTGATTATTTTATTTTTAAACATTATCATCCTTTATTCCTAGACATGTTTAGCCATGCAACACATTCATTTATATTAGAGCAGAGGGAAAAAAGTAATAAAGGATTCAAGAGACAACTGGTTTTATAGAAAACAGTTAACTCTGAATAAAGACAGAAGTTACTGATCAAAAATAAAATTCCTAACCTGACCCAAGGCCACTATTTTCATGGCACAAGACCTGAAGAGAGAGAATGAACAGTTGCTAAGTGCTGTTGTTATTTGGAATCTGAGTACCTGAGGTATTTTATTTACTTTTTCTCCACATGTTCACATAGTAACCATTAAAGGAGGCAGGCAGAGCACGCATAACAAGATTGTAACTTTAGGAAGGGAATATGGAAGCACAGAATCAGCAACAATGAAGTAGGAAAGGGATCTAACGGTCTTCCAATGTAAATCCCTCATTGTTACAATGGGTAAAATAAAGCCAGATATTTTGACTTGCAAAAATGTGACCAAAACACTCTTAGTATTCAATACACTCTTAATAACTTCTCTTTTATTCTCATTTCAATTTTTGAATTTACTTCTGTTGTTAATAAAAAAAATCTTCCCAACCTTCCCTTCCCAAGCATGTTTTATTGAAGAATCCAGTTTAAAATAATTTGCACACAAAATGCCACAACCCCAAAATGTATGTGTTTTCTTTCACTTTAGATTTCTGTGGGCATGAGCCATGAACACAATCTCAAGATAAAAAGATTTGAGGCTAATACCTTTTATATGCTGTGTATGTACCTACGAAGTAGATGTGCTAGATTTTGTTCCTAAAGACTGATGCCTGTTTAGTCTTCAATTTAATGAAGTTTCCAAAGTGTATCACTTTAAGATGTCCTGTGAACTTAAAAATATCAATTAATGATCACCCATTAAAAGGGAATCCAATCTTTGTTTATAATATTAAATTGTCCAGAGTTTGTTTTATGACTTCTATATATGCATTGTTTTTTATGACATAGAACAGCAAGACTTTTTAAAATAGAATATGAATATAGTAGGTAAATATGGTTAAAAAACAAAATTTTTATCTTTATAGTCTATACATTAATAGTTCTTAACTGCTCGAATAAAAACAACACAGGAAATTTTAACCAAGCAGGACACTATGAGGCCTTCCCAGGACAGACCCCTCCTCCATAGCCTCTACTTTAGCTCCTCTCTGAAGTACCTAGATAATAGTATCTAATGCACATTCCTGAGTTGTTTTACAGATGCTAAAACCACCACCAAATGGAGGAAATTAACTACTTGATGACCATGAGCATGTAGCCTTCAGACCTACTGCCCCCTACGGATTGATAATGTTAACCCCTGTGACACTGCCCTGTTACCTCACCATCAATCAATTAGAGGATTGTGCATGGGGTGATCACATACCCTGGGACATCCCCTCCCTCACCTTGCCTTTAAAAATGCTTTCATGAAACCCATAGGGGAGTTTGGGTGTTTTGAGCACTAGCTGCCTGGACTCCTCACTTGGCACCCTGAAATAAATGCTTCACTTTCCTTCAGCACAACCAGGTGTCAGTAGATAGACTTTACTGTGTGCAGCCAATAGGACCTAAGTTTGGTTCATAATAAAATCACTATGTAAGCAACTTCTAAGAGTAACCTATGTATCAAAGGAAGATATACAGTGATTTTTAAATCTCAATAGTAGTAATGCCAAATCTTACATAAGTTATTGCCACTGATTTTAATATATAAAATGAAATATATATTAATGCATATATATGTCCATAATTTTGATGTTACTAGGTTAATTCTCACATGAAATTATGTTAAGTATTTATATATAAAGATGTACTTAAAGAAATTGTCTGAGACAAGATGCTTTCCCTAAATTATACAGATGCTAATTGGAAAACAAAATTAAATCCAACTTTTCTCTTTTTGCATGCATTGTTCTTTTTAGTACATTTGTTGGCTCATTACACCTCATCTACTTTACAATAAAATGAGGAATTTTATAGTATTTTTTAGTATCTAACAGGTATTTTCATATTAGCACAAAGTAGAATTTTGAGTACAACAAAAGACAAAGCCAAATAACACTTACATGCGTTAGTGACTAATATTCTTTAGCAATAACAGGACTATCCTCTTAGCCATGCCTGAGTCTCAAATGATTCCTTTATTCACACTGTTCATATTCAGTTTTTCCTTTCAGTTATACCACCAGCACCAACTGAATTAGTTCCTACCTTTCAAATCCTATTGCTTTCATTTTACACACACTGCTACTCTACACCAGAGCCTTAGCCTCTGCAGTGGGAATTCACACCAGGAGAGGCATCAAGAGGTATAAATAAATATGTTACAGATGCATTTTGTTAGGTTAATGTGTATAGAGTTAGGTAAGTGTGTATCTATTAAGTTGAATGATGGCTTCCCATTAGCTTTAATGTGTTCAGATGTGTCCTGATAAGATAAATAACACCTGTGCCTTGAATAGGAGCAAAGCAAAAGTACGGAAAAGTTGAACCCTTCATTTGCCCTTAGTTCAAAAGCCTCTAAGACTTGGAGGGCATCAAAGACTTTTATAACAAGAACATATCTTCCATGAGGTCCAGCTGCTATGTCATAAAATTAGTAAACTGGGGCACCATGTGGTCATATCCAAAACACTATTTTACATAAATGATGAAACTATGACATGTGCAGATCAACAAAGAGAATCAGTGTGTTACAAGCTTCAAAATTTTCTCCTTTGGGTCAATTTTTCTCCCTTTAGTGAACCCTACACACAGCTGATAATTGAATTTATTTGTAGTCATTGGGCATGCACTGATAAACAAGACATGGTTGCTACTTTGAGAGATAGAGAGATGAATGGAGAGTATACACATAAATAATCACAATGCAATGTGAGAACTACACACCAAGATACTTAACTGTGGCTAACTGATCTGATTTGTGTAAGGTCGTAGAAAAATAGACCATCAAAAAACATGGAAAGGTCAATTCTTCAACATCATCATCATCGTAACCATTATTACTTTACTAACAACACAATGCAGGTGTGGTGAAATATGCTAAGAAGATGTAAAAAAAGTATGTTAAAATTATGCAGTATTTAAAGTATGGCATGTTCAAGGAGATTAGAGGAGTTCAGTGTGCTTGGATATATAGAAAGAAAGAAAAAAGTATACAGAAAGCAAAGATGAGATCCTGAAAGAATACATTGCTATTGGTAGTGAAATATCATTGCAGATTAACGTTATGGAATATCATAAACAGTTGTTTTAAAAAGCAACACTGTCAGTGATAAAGAGAACACAAAGAGATGTGCAGAGATATTGAAAGTAAATGGCATAGGGGTCTCTAGGAACAGTTATGAGGTTAAGTGTAGGGAAGGAGAAAGGAGAATTGATATGGCAATTTGGGGAATAATTGTGAGGATTGTGATACTGAGGACATGTGAGAGAAAGTATTATCCAGATAGTCCGGTTTCCAGATTGTTTTAATTGAGTATATGACAGTGACTTTGAAAGAGTTAACGTAAAAAAAAAAAATGGAGGTTAGGAAAATAATTATAAGGTCAATTTTAGAAATTACAGGTTGAAATAGTATAGTGAAAGAGAGCACACAAGCTGATTGGGAATGCATTTAAGAATATCAGAATATTAAAAAAGAAGATTATGATATGTCGTATTGGCATGCTGTAGGAGATAAGTAGAGAGACCTCTTTAAGGAAAGTATAAAGTCAAAAGCAAAACATACTTAAGAAGATGGGGGTGGGATGAGGGAGAGAGAGAATCAGTGAGAAAGCGAGAGAAAGAATTAACTTTTCAAGCATTTTGGAATAATGTTATATTTACAGAAAAGTCACAAGAATATCACAGAGAATTTCCATAAACTCTTTACTCAGCTTCTTCTAATATAAACATCTTATATATGAGTTTCTCATTACTTTAGCAACAGATTACCACAAAATTAGTGGCTCAAACCAACACTAATTATCAACTTACAGTTCGGTGGTCAGAAGTTCAAAATGGGTCTCAAGGTGTCCGCAGAGCTTTCATCCTTTCTGAAGGCTCTAGGAGAGAATCCAGTTTCTTGTCTTGTCCAGCTTCTAGAGGAAGGACGCCGGCATTCCTTGGTTTAGGGCTCCCTTCCATCTTCAAAGACAGCAACAGCCAGCCGAATGTTGGGGCCCAGGGTAGGAGGCCCCAAAATTAATATGCCTCTATGGCATATTAATTATTTTGAATTAAAGTTACCTAAGAAACAGTCAATGCAAGAGGCACACTCTCTCTGACGCTCCTTTCTGTCTCCCTGAAAGCAAGAAATAAATCTCTTCTGTGAAAGGTGCACTCCCTGAAGCTGAAGGTAGAATGATACCTTTATCGCCAGAGAATAGGGAATTTGGAGGGAGAAGCATGTATAAGCAAATCTTGTTACTGCTTTAATTTTCTATCCAAGCCCAAACTCTCTTTAGATTCCTCACTAACTGAGCACCCAAAACCCTAAACCACAAGAGGGGTAGGGGGAAATTTTCCCTTGCACTGCCATGGATCTTTCTTAGGCTGCAAACTGTGATACTAACTCTCCTCCCTTCCTTCTCCACATTTAAGAGACCTGTGATTACATTGGGTCCACCTGGTTAATCCAGGCCACTCCCCCTAATTTAAAGTCACTTTATTGGCAAATCCAAAGGCCAGCTGCTACCTTAATTCCCCTTTGCCATGTAATACCACATATTCACAGGTTCCAGAGATTAGAATGTAAACAGCTTTGGGAGAGGGGGCCATTATTCTGCCTACCATCATGACTATGGTTTCTTTGCCAAAATGAAAAACCTAATAACATAGGCATATTACTATTAACTAGTATCCAGAATCTATTTACATTTCACCAGTGTTTCTACTATTGCTCTACAGCACTATTTTTTTGTATAATAGGGAAGCCAGAGTAGTAACCTGTTCAAAAATGTCTGGTTCAAAAGTTTGTGTAAAATGAATCCCAGGTCATAGGCACGGTCATTCACAAGTCTCATCTCATACAAAGCATCCTTAAGTGCAATATCCCAGCCACACTGAGGCTCATGATGACCTAGGAACATACACAAAATAGCAACCCAATATTCTCTTATTTTAAGATATAAAAATTTTGAACAAGTTAACTTGGAATTCTCTTTTTACTGTTCAACCTTTTGTTGCCCATAGGACCCACTTCTCATTATTTTCACTCTTCCACTCTAATAGATTATTTTTTGTCTGGATTACTCGATAGCTACCTAATAATTCTTCCTACTTCTGTTATTTCCCATCACAATATATATTCCACATAACAGTTCACGACATCTTCTTAAAATATCATGTTGCTATCATGCCCTGAAACTCTGAAGGCTTTCTTTCACACTAAGAATACAATTCCACCTCCCTATCCTGAACTAAAAGGCTGAACATGATCTATCTCACCCTCCAGACCTCATCTTCTATCACCATTCTTCTGGTTTATTCTGTTCTCAACTTTACCAAGCACATTCTGTCCTCACTGTTTCTACCTAATATTTCTTCTCCTTTGAATATTCTTCCTCTAAGTATGTGCAGGCTTGCTCTTTATTCCTTTCAGATCTCTGTTCAAATGTTGCCTTTTTATAAGGTGTTCAAAAAGAAATCTAAAATAAAAAGTCCAATAAAATGCCAGTCTTTTCTCTCTTTTTCACTTCTTTAATATAATATCATTTAGCACTACCTGTATATTACCTTTAAATATTAAAATAAAGTTAAATCAAATTGCATACAATGAATATAACAGTTAATATTTCCAATTATTATTTGCATGGTTTCTAGATGCCAGGCATTGATCTAAGCATTTTAGATTAAATACTTTGCTCCCAACAACTCTCTGAGGTAGAGAGGATAATTATCTTTCTTCTACAGATGAGAACACTGAGGCACAAATGAGTAGGCAACTTGCCTGAGGATACATGGCCGCTTAGAGGCAAAACAAAGCACCCAACCCTACTGGGCTGCTTCTGAATCACATGATGCTTACCACTGCCATGCTGTCTGTTAGGTAGGCATGAAAAAAAAAAAAAAAAAAACTTTAATAATTGTTAAAAAAATATTCAAAATAAGTTTTTCTTTACCCATTTCTATCAAAAGATTTGGGTCAGTGAAATTTAGAATATTTCTAAGCACCATCTTCCTTCCTTTCAACAACTGAAACTTCAGCTTTATCCAATTACTTTTACTCAATTCAGGCCCTTTCAATTTATTCTCTTGATTAATGTATGTATAAAATAGTCTGAGAGCCTCTCATACGTCCTCCTTGATCTAATTTTCTAATTCTTATGTCTAATACAGGCAATTTATCTCTGCTCCATGGCTTTTGTCTTTCTCTTAAGGCTGCCACGTGCTTAACCAAATACACTACTTTCATTTTACAACTCTTCTTGTGTCCCGTAACTGAACTCTCCCATCTGAAAGGAAAGTTCTGTAGGTCCCATTGCATTGAATAGTTGGATAGTGGGTAGCTGGAAATCCAGGAGCCTAGATGAAGACATTCATGTATATATGGGTCAATGCTCTTATGAAATATCTGCTGCCTTTCGAGGTATCAAAAAGTAAGATACACACCAACAGTAAAAGCCCACTTTTAACATAACAAAAATATTTTATATTGCTTACTAATATAAAAATAGGACATTCTATTAGTATAGGCAAGTGCATTTTTCTACCATCACCTGGCACAGTTCCTTGAATTCCCTTTACACTTTGGTACACACTTGGGAGAACTGGCTCACACAAGGTAGTCCTTGGTAAATTTAACCATCAAGTAACTGAAGTACTGCCAATTTGTAACTAGTCCCATCTCCTTCAGCCGTTACACTTAAACCCAGATTCTTATATATCTTGCTGATAATATATCGTGCAAGATGGTGCATAACAGGAAACAGCTATAATCTTATAAACATAGACTCTTGTGACTCATCAATAGTTTCCATTTCTCTAAATTCTTATCTCTGTAGAATTAAACCTCTAATTAATTTGTTTAAAAAGTTCCAGAAGAGCACATATTTTGTCTAGGATAGGCAGGAAAAAGTTCACTTCAGTTTGCTAAATGGATGTGTTGGCAGAAATGATGGTTAATGTAATGACCTGTGTTATAACTGTATAAGAACTAAATTGTAGACTACTTTGGGAGGATGCTAAAAATCCATGCAGGATTTGGAAAAAATCTAATGCAGGTTACAGTTTAAAAGGATCTATTTTGATTTTTCTCAAAGGAAATAATTATTTTCACTCAGACGTACAGTGTATGGTGCTTATTGGCTTAAAATTATTCTCTTAGTGACAAGATAATTCTTTTACTCATTAAACTGAAGTGTTCTTAGCACTTAATATCCAAGCTTATAATTCCTGCAAGCATTCTGTTTCAGTAATATTAGATGTTTTGACAGCATCAGACAGGCCTTGCTAATGTAGCGTCAAAATACTTTACATAGCATGTGGTTCATTTTAAGGAGGTCTTTTATATTTGAAAGACACCTTACCTCCTGATGTGATAAAATGTATCACAATATTACTATAAAATATCTCGAATAGGAAATATATTTCTTGACGCTTAGAAGAAATCTGTGACTTTTTTTCTCAAACTGCCCTTATGTGGCCAGTTGTATTCAAGTACTGTTTCAGTAAGATTCAGTATGGCAGTTTACCAAGGTCTCAATAAATAAGTGCTGGGGAAAAATCATCACAAAACCTCTCTAGAGTCTGAGCTGGCCTGATAAGAGATAACTCAACAAAAATATGGTTCAGACAAAGTATCTTTGCCTACTATGCCCGTTATATATTTGTACCCTTTCCCCTTATAGAATCCACATCTGTCCTCTATGCGCCCCCATCAAGCTCATTTCCTTTGTGTTGATAAAGGTGACTTGGAAACACAATAGTATTTCAGTTAGATTTGGAATATCTTCCCAAGCAGAATTTATGATGACGTCTGGGTTATAAGGAGAAATGATTAGTCCATTTTACCCTTCTCTTTAAGTCTGAGCTAAATACAGAAATGCAAATAAAACTGGAAAGGGAAGTGGCATTGCATTGGCAAAAGAAGCAGAGGCATCAATGCAGGAATTTGAGGAATTTCTCCTAGGTATAGTATAGCTACTAGTAGTTTAAGGGGAAAGTCAATGGACCAACCACTACTCATAATTTCTTGGGAGTTGGGTAGAAGATATCCACTCCAATACACCTTTACTAGTCCGGTTCTAACTCCAAGGATTGAGGATCAACAGCAAAGTTATGGAATATACCATCATCTCTGAAATTGTCTGTGGTAGCACCTGTTCCAGGCCTACATTTGATCTAGCTATACACACCAGGCAAAAATAAGAAACAAAGATAACTAATTCCACCATGAAAAATGGGGACACTGCCCTACTTCATTCTCAGTTACCATACCAAACATAATTCATATAAGATTACTGAGATAATCAAACCAATTTTTTTGACTGAATCTACTTACTGTCTTGACACTCCATTTATCTTGGATTAATCTTACCTGTTCAAGTAAACTCATAAAATTTGGAAAAAAAACTTAGTTAAGACTCATGCTCTTCCTGTTATCTTCCTCTGGTTGAACACAAGGGTCAAGGGTTTGCATTTAGGCATTGAGACCTGAGATACTGTATTTCTAAGAAACTCAGCTGCCCATTATGCTCGTAGGCAGGACCAGAATTTGAGTAGCAAAAGACTAGATTAAAGTCTCAGTTATATATTCAACTGTGGTGCCTTGAGATGTTTCATTGCACTTTACTTGCAGATATAGTAATCTTTCCCCACTAAATAATCTGTGTTCTCCACTTGTAGGTCTAGGGAGAGTGACCATGTATCCTGGTTTCCTTGAGATAGTATATGCCTATTGAACCAGCTTAATTACTAATAGTACTTCTGATTTAGCCTAAAGTACCTTAGTTTGGTTGGTAAATAATATTACCATCTTAGATCTAGGTGACTTCTGCTACAGAGTCCCCTCATTACAACTTTGTGACTACTTTAGAACAATTGTTCCTCTCCTCAAAGCAATTCTGTTCCCTCTTCAGTATCCTGGGACATTCAGCTATTCGACTAAGCCATAGTGATACTGACTGAATTTCTTCTCAATTATCCAGAGGGGAAAGGAATATAGTTTGATGTGTCCTTGGCTTCTCAAATAGTCGTTGGCACCTATCATACTGCTTAAGAGTTAAACGTGACATTGGGGTGGTGGGCAGGAAGCAGAGCTACTTCACAAAAGCCCTAACCACTTCTAAATCTTGATTCATTTTCTAATATATCTTTTAGACCTCTTAAATTATCTACTCTATTGGTGGCAAGGCATGGGTGATGGGAGGAATGAAAATTCTGATCAATTACATTTTCAAAATTATATCCTACCTAAAATTTGCTTTAAAACTTCAAAGGACAAAATTTTATCTTCTATTTATTTGTTTCTTGAAAACTCTATGGGGGCAATATCATCTCATGTAATCCAGTGAGGAAGCAGAAATCTAAACATGATCTATGTTAAATGGTACTTAAACTCTTCAGGCCTCAGGACCTATTTCTTATGGCCACTGACTATAGACCTGTGTCTCACCCAGCTTCATAAAGGTTTCTAAAATTTTGGTGGAAAAACAAATATATAATTTATTTTATATATACATATGTATAATATATATATAAATAAATATCAAAGTTTAATAGCATTTGTGTGACCTAGGCATGCACTGTGAATAATAAACCCTAATATTAAGGATTTAGATCAAGTTAAATCATGGTACACAGTAAAAATAAACTATTCTGTGGGAATGAATACAGGAAAGGTACCAGATATATGCAATAATACTATATTTTTTTAAAAAGGAACTGTCAGGTATCAGACAACTATTTTTTTTAACATAAACAATTGTATCAACTAGTAATAAATTTAGATTAAAATTTGACTAAAATATTTTATATAAAATTATTGTCATAAATCATATAGTATCTGAACTCAGGATAGAGATAAAAAATAGCAATGCCAAATTAAAAATTAGAATTGAGCCAATAATTTAGGTGTTTCATAATTAGAATCAGTAAAGGAAAATATAAAATATTCTCCAGAATTTATAGACTTGTGTAAAGAAAGATGATAAAAGAACAAGTAATAAAAAATAGACATAAGCATACATATAAAAATATTTCAAAATTAGAAAGGAGATATGAGAAATAAACAATGAACAAAGATATAACAAAAAGGAAGTCAACTATTCTTGAGCTGAAGATCTTTGAATAAGCACAACTGTAAAGGTTCATCAAGTATTACCAAAAATAAATTAACAATATTCCTAAACACATTTTGATGCAAATTTTGGATTTTAATGATAAGAAAACAAATCTGTAGTACTACTACCTATATATGCTGAAAATAATTTAGCCCCAGAAATCAACTTTAAAATATTTAAGTAGAGAAAACAATGGAGCACCATTTATGTAGCTTGAAGAGAAAAGGTCCGTAAACTGATATTTTCATACTCAAACCATTTGCAAGGCCTGGTAAGAGATATTACCAGAAATATAAGGATTAGAAGATAAACTACTGGAAAAGGAGATATTATAATTTGCAGTTGATATACTTGTTTACATGCAAAATCTAACGAAATAAATTGAAGATTTTGGAGCTCAAAGCATAATTTTGCTGTCTTTGAAGATCTTATATTAATGTTAAAAGAGTTATTAAATTATTAATTTGGAAGTAAAAATAAAATGTGCAATAGAAACAAGAGTATAAAGTAGCTAAAATTACATTTCATAAGAAATAAGCAGGATTCATAATAAGGAAATTATACACTTTTAAGAAATAAAATATTTGAATAAAAGAGATATGATGCAGATAAAATTTTTTACTTTGTTTTCTAAACCACTTGAGAAGTTAAAATTTCTAAATATTCCCATTGGAAGTTTTAGAAATAATAATAAAAATATTTAAGCTTTGCATTGTAAAAATGAATGAGAGTGTCAGCTTTTAAAAAATGAATAAAGAAAATACATAAAAGAAAGGGAACAAATTTTGATCTGTAAGATTAGGTCTGAGGATCTAATGTAGAACATGGTGATTATAGTTGATAACACTGTGTTGTATAATTGAAATTTGCTAAGAGAGTAGAGAACTCTTACTAAAACAAAAACAACAAATAAATTTTAAAAAGTATAACACGTGACATGATGGATGTGTTAATTAATTAGATGGGGGAATCTTTTCACAATGTATACATATATAAAATCATCATGATGTACACTTTAAATATCTTACTACTTTATTTGTCAATTAAATCTCAGTAAAGCTATAAGAAAATAAATATAGAAAATGTTCAAGGAAAATTGGAATAAAAACAAAATGAAAAATTTTTATTCCTGCCATCCTACTTATAAGAATTTTTACAATCAAATTATAAGACAAGTATTTTAAAAATATACATCATTGTTTAAAGTCCACAGAAATGTCTTTCATATGGTCAAATTGCATTTAGTAATTTAAGCATTCATTCTCTGCCATACACCAGAGTAAACAGTAAATAATTGTTCACAATCAGGAACAACGTAAATACAAACTCTTCTGCCCCTATGTTGTAGTAAAAGAAGAGGCAAACAATTGTGCAAATTAAAAGACAAAACAAACAAACATAAAACTAGATAGAACAATAGTAAATTCTATTAAGTGATAAGAAAACAAGTGCTACCAGGGAATCCAGAAAGTAATGGGGAGGTATCACATCACTGGGTTATTTAGGTTATGTCTGAAAGGTAAGAAGTTAATAGACCAAAATCTAGAAGGACACTCCAGGTAAAAGGAATGAATAGCCAGGGCAAGACCTTGGTGCTCGATATGGATTGGCATGTTCTAGGAACTGACAGAGAGTGTTGTGGCTGGAGCCCAGTGAGAAAGGGGAAGCCGCCAGAGATGAAGTTGGAGGAAGAAGGTTGAGCTGGGTCACTAGGTCATGTTAAGGAATTTGGATTGTATTCAAAATCTAATGGAAAGCTCTTACAAGATTTTAAAAAGTTGACCGACATGATGTAAATTACAGTTTTTCGAAAATCACTCTGGTGAAGAATGTACGAGGAAGTCACTGGAGAAAGCAGTTAAGAGGCTATGGCAATGGTCCAATAATTGATTGTGGCTTGGACAAGAGTGTTACCAGGAGAGATGGAGAGAAGTAAAATGAATTAGAACATATTGCAGAGTCGGAAAGGACAGAATTGTCATTGAATTGGATGTGAGGGTCAGAGGGCGGAATAAAGCATGGCTGTTATTCCTAACTTGGTATTTGGGTGGATTTGATTGCCCTTTAGTAAGGAAAAACTGGTGAGAGGCAAGTTCGGGGCAAAGAGGAGAACTTCATTTTGGAGATATTAAATTTGACATAGCTTAGAGACATCAAAGTAGAAGAATCAAGTAAACTTGGATTGTGACTTTGGAATTCACAGGATGGATCTAGCAGGAAGAGTGCCTTTGGGAGTTATAAGCATATAAGAACGTATACCGTGCACAGGGTGATGGGGAGGAGATGGGGAAAAGAGCAATGAGGCATCTTACTATTTAAGAATCAAGTAATATTCAGGAAAGTAAAGAAATAGCCCCCTTTATTGTCTGAGAAAAAGCTGGATCATGTAACGTCACTGAAGCAGTGAAAATCGTGTTTCGACTGTCAATTATTTGAAATGTTCTGAGAATTCAAATTAAAGTAAGAATGGACAATGTTTCTGTTGTATCTGGTAATAAAAAGATCATTGTTGACATTGATAAGAAGCAATGATAAAACAATTACAAATTGGGATAAACTATTTTTGTTACAGAAGTCTTAACGAATATAAAAACAACATTTCATATCTAATTACCTGGTAATTCCTTCAAGGATATTATCATTAAGAAAAAAAAAATCAAGAAATGTTTAGAGAGCTTTGTATACAGGCATGTTTTTCAGTTATTTCTAATATACAAAAAGTGGCAGACTACCTAATATTCAATAACAGAGGATTGGTTTTAAAATGTACACTCATAAAATAAAGTGTTATAAAATTATTAAAATCATTTGTTAGAACAATAACTGATTTCATTGTGGATGGTTTTGGTATGTAGTTTTTAAACTGAAGGCCACAAAATGATATTAAAACTATGAATTTGTGTAAATATGTGTCTATACGCATCAATCCAGCTAGGCATCCTTTTCTTTTTGACTTAACTGTATTGCTTTATGTTCAGAAAACTTAGAAAGCAATGGTTTAATTCATTTGAAACATTAAAACTTTCTTTGTGGCTTAGTATGTACTAATTTTATTGAGAATGTTCTAAGTGTGCTCAAAAAATGTTTTCTTCTCTTGGTTGTAAAGTCCTTGGATGTACTTCAAGTTGACTTTTATTAATTCAGCTATTAAATTTTTCAATATTTTTGTGTATTTCTACCTGATATTTTCTGAGGATTTGTTAAAATTCTCAACTACTATTTATCTGTTTCTATTATTATTTATCTTACAGCTCTGGCAGTTGTTGCCTTATATATTCTGAGATATGTGATGTGTGTGCATATGTGTGTGTGTGTGTGTGACTTCTTTTTTGGCTTTATAGTCTATCTCATCAATTTATTGCAGCGATTGTGATATACCATATTTTTGCCCTCATATTTGCTTCTATATACAATATATTATTTTTGTCTCATTTTTTTCCTTTCCTGTCTTTCATTGGACGGGTTCACTATTCTGTTGCTATGAAAATCATGCATTCTGTTCTAATTTTTCTTGTGGTTCCCCTAACTTACTGAAAGTCATTCTTATGTTTCTGTATCTCTAATGATTATTTATGAAATTAAATGTAGTTAAGTGGAACCACTACTCAAAAACACACTCACCTACCTCTCATTTCCACATCTTCTGTCCACCATCGTTACTGCTGCATTACTATGGTCTGGAATTTCAGTTCTGGAATACAATATAATGTTTAGGCACTCAGACTGTTGTAGAAAACAATATTTTACTAAGCTATTTACATATAATTTTTCCTCATATAGATTTTTATCTTGATTTTTCTCTCCTTGAAGGAATGTGTATCCAGAAATAAGTCAATCTTTTGCCAGAGTTTACATGGGATAGACCTAGTTTACCCTTTGACCAATAAAATTATAAATATTAATTGATTAATTAATAATTATTTGTCACCTATTAAAAATTAATGCTAGGAAGTGTCCTAGTTTGGATGATAAATTATATGAGTACCCTCTATAAGAATTTTCAAAGAGGATAATGAATTAAACATTCTGATACCTTGTATTTCTCAGAATAATTTCCCCTTTCAATTAAATGAGACGTCTACTGGATCTAAAGTATAGGTTTGAGGTTTCGTTCATATGGCACTTTGAAGATTTTACTTCAAAGTGTTCCTCCACTTGTCATGGATGATGTTGAAGTCATTTGTCCATCTAAACTTATTTTTTGTAGGAGAGCCACTCTTTCTTCAGAAATAATTTAGAAGTGTCTTTGTTTTATAGATTATAAAGTTTCAGTGAGATGTACTTAGCTGTGAGTTCATTCCTCATTTTTTAAACAGCCTTATTGAAATATAATTGTTACACAAAAACTGGACATATTTAATGTATACTATTTGATGGAATTGAAGATATACTCTCACCTGTCAATAAACCATCAGCACAATCAATATAATAAATATATCCATCACCTCCAAAACTCTCCTCCTGCCCATTTGTTTGTTTGTGTGTGATTTGTGTGTGTGTGAAGACAACTTGAGATTCACCCTCTTAATACAAAATTTTGAATGTTCAGTACAGTATTAACTATTGGTACTATGTTGTACAATAGATCTCTAGAAATTATTTATCATGAATAACTGAAATTTTATAACTGTTGAAAAACAAATCCCCATTTCCCCTTCTCCCCAGGCCCAGGTAACCATCATTCTATTCTCTCTTTAAGTGAGTCTATTTTAGATAACTTATATAAGTAGGATCATGTAGTATTTGTCGTTCTGTGACTGGCTAAATTCACTTAGCATTATGTCCTCTAGGTTCATCCTGTTGTCCCATATGGCAAGATATTTTTTTCTTTTTTTAAGGCTGAATAATATTCCATTTATTTATGTATCACATTTTCTTTATTCATTCATCCATCAATGAATATTTAGATTGTTTTCATTTTTGGCTTTTGCAAGTAACGCTGCAATGCACATAAGAATGCAGATATCTCTTTGAGGTTCAGATTTCAATTCTTTTGAATATATAACCAGAAGAAGGATTGCTAAATCTTATAGTAGTTCTATTTTTAATTTTTTGAAGAAGTTCCATACTGTTTTCCACAGTGGCTACACCATTTTACATTCTCACCAACAATGTACAAGAGTTACAATTTCTTCACATCCTCGGGAAGGAACAATTCCTTTTTCTTTTGTTTTCTTTCTTTTTTTTTTTTTGATAGTAGCCATCCTAACAAATGTGAGGTAACATCTCATTGTGGTTTTACTTTTCATTTCCCTGATAATAGGTGATGTTGAGCATTTTTTCATATATCTGCTGGCAATTTGCATGTCTCCTTTGGAGAAGTGTCTATTCAGGTCCTTACCTCAATTTTAATTGGATTACTGGTTTTTTTACTATTAAGTTGTAAGTGTACCTTACATATTTTTAGATCCAAACACCTTATCAGATATATGGTTTGTAAATATTTTCTCTCATTCTGTAGGTTGCTTTTTCACTCTATTGCTCGCTTCCTTTCTTTTTTAGGTGATGTAGTTACATTTGGAAGTATACCTTCCTCTTAAATTTTTTGGAAGACTTTGAGAAGGATTGATGTTAGTTCCTCTTTAAATACTTGGTAAAATTCACTGGTAAAGATATCTAGCAGTGAGATTTTCACTGGTAGGTTTTTGATTACTGATTCTATTCCTTACTCATTATTGGTCTGTTTAGACTTTCTATTTCTTTATTATTCTGTCTATGTAGGTATGTTTCTAGAAGTTTATTCATTTCTTCCTAGTTTACTTAATTTGTTTGTGGCTAATTGTTCATAGTAATTTCTTATGATTTTTCTATTTATGTGCATCAGTTGTAATATTTCCTCTTTCATTTATAATTTTATTTATCTGCATTTACTCTCTTTTTTCCTTGTTTTTCTTATTTTAGCTAAAGGTTTACCAATTTTGTTGATCTTTTCAAAAAGCAACTATTTGGTTTTTTTCTATTGTTTTTCTATTCTCTAATTACTTCTGCTGCAATCTTTATTATCTCCTTCTTCTATTAATTTGGGGGCTTAGATTTTTGTTTCCTTGAGGTGTGAAGTCTTTCTACTTTTTAATGTAGATATTTAACACTATAAATTACCCAAGTATTGTAAGTCATTTGTTAGAAACTGTGAATGTTGATGATATTTCTCTAGCCTGAAAGTTGGGACTTTTGGAAGGTGATTAAGTCATAAAGGTGCCTTTATGATTGGAATTAATGCCCTTTTAAAAGAGACTCCTGAGGGCTAGCTTGTCTTTTCTACTATGTGAGACCATGGTGAAAAGAAGGCTGTCTATGAACCAGAAAGTTAGTTCTCAGCAGACACTAAATCTGCTGTCAGATTGATCTTGGACTCCCCAGACTTCAGTCTGGAAGAAATAAATTTCTGTTGTTAAACCACCTAATTTATGGCATTTTAAAATAGTATCTTGCACAAAGACAATAGTTTATTCCTGTTTCCTAAGTTTTCCCCCAATGTGCTTATCCAGGATCTCATCCTGGAGACAACATACACTCAACTGTCATGTTTTCTTAGGCTCCTCTTGGGTGTGACAGTGTCTCAGACTTTTCTTATTTTTATGATCTTGACAGTTTTGAGGAGTACTGGTCAGGTATTTTATAGGGTGCCCTATCGGAATTTGTCTAATGTTTAACTCATGATTGGATATGGATTTTGGGAAGGAAGACACCAGTTAAATTGCCATTTTCATCATATCATATCAAGGGTATACACTATCAACATTACTTATAACTGATGAGGCTGATCTCAATCTTCTTGCTGAAATGCTGTTTGCCAGGTTTCTCCATTGTAAAATTTTCTGTATTTTATTCTTTTCCATACTGTGCTGTATCAAAGGAATTTACTATGTAAGCCCCACAACTAATGACTGGGGAGTTATATGTGTCCTCCTTGAAAGGAAAGAATCTATATAATTAAAAATACATTTTTCTGATGGTAGATTTGTCTTTCTTCCCCACATTTATTTTTATATCATTGATTTATATCTGTATGGAATCATGCTTATTTATTTTATACTTTGGGTTTTAACTCAACACTACTTATTTTGTTGAATGAGTTGCTTCAGTTTTGGCTACTGGGGGCTCTATCAGCTGGCGCCAATTTCTCTTTGACTTACCACCATTTTTGTATTGTTTTCGAGCACTCCTTTAGTTTCTGGACTACAAGATATTCTAAGCCCATCTTATATACTGCCTTATTCTATCCTACAATCAGCCATTTCTCCAAGGAGTTTTAGTTCCTTTTATTGGAGAATGATATGAGAAAGCAATATCTGGGAACTAGGTATGCTCATTGCGAGTGGGATGTCTTTGCTTCTAAGCCTTTCTATCAATATCTGAGAGCAAGGAAATACATTAGTGTATACCAATCCATATACATATATGCCATCCAGTTACTTAACTGTTTAATTCTAGTAAACATGTGTGGTGGTATCAGAATTGTTAATCCTGAATGGAAACAACTTTATCAACTAGAATACAGTGCTCATATAAAGTTCATTGGGCCTTTAATCTTACAATCTCCACTCATTTCCAAAGTTACTTAGATCATTATCTTTTCCTTGACTCCTTCAGTGTTGTTTCATACAATTATAATAGAGTTAAATTATCTTGTCACATTCGGCAAGAGGACCCCCCAGCCTCCTAAATAAGTTTTTTTAATTTGCATGTAGTAAGGTTTACATTTTTTCCTGTAATGTTCTATGGGTTTTGACAAATACATAGCATTATTTGTTCACTATTACTGTATCTACAGAAGAGTTTCATTGTACTAATTTTTTTTCTATGCATCATTGTTCAAATGATTTTTTTTTTTTTTTTTTTTTTTTTGTCTGGTTGCCCTGAGCCAAACATAAGAGATAGTATGGAGTTCACTGTTCATTAGAAAAGAGGAATTGAACTTTCCAGTTTAGGGCAATACACACAAAAATATATAGGAACGCAAATGCATAAAATGTATTCAGGGAGGGGTTGATAGGCTAGACTTTGTGGAGCCCTTGGTTCATTTTACATAGACAGATTATTGGAAATAATATTGATTAAATAGATTGTAGTCCAATTCTCTTGGAAAATCAACCAAATACCTTTTAGATTTTATTCGTATGGATTTGGGAGCTATTAAGGTTTTGGAAAATAAACTCTCTAGCCTAAAAACCTTTAACATATATTTAGTCTAAACTCCCCAAATATAAGAAGCTACTGACTCAAGAAGCTACTGTTCTCAAATAATTAAATACTGACAGGAATCTGGAATAGCATTTCTATCTAAAAATGATGACAATGAACCATTCTCCTGTGAATTTCAAACATTCTTAAATCAGTTAGATAAATATCACATTTTTGTGATGTTTTCATTTACAACTCTGTCAATTAGCACTGCTCAGAAATGTACTAAATAGTCTCTAAGTGGCTTGGAAGAGTTAATGTCTCCCTAAATGCTTAATTTGTTACCCAGGATTGACAGAGGCACAGACACAAACAGATACCAACAACATTTAGTAGCACTGAAATAAGGTGAAGAAGAATCTAAGCATTTTCTTTCATCTCTTCAGGGCATTATTTCTGTCTACTGCTCACCTGCTCTAATTATCCTGGCAGCTCACTTACATTACCTTTTTTCTGCTACTAACAAGATGAGCCAGATTTTTCCCAGTGCCAAAGACACAGTATCAAAAACGTCTTGATGATACCGTAGTGACTCCAGAGTGTTAGTCCATCTCACTGGGCACTTATCTAGGTTCCAAGGAATAGTATGCTCCAAGGGAGAATGTAGCTCAATGAGAGATGGCTTTAGTACACAAGTGATGATACCACTCAATTTGCTTTTCTTATATTTACTTTAGGTAAACATTGGCAACAAGACTTTGATTTTGAAGCAAACATAGCACCACACCTGCTGCTCATGTTGGGCTGTTTTCAGGTCAATTAGTGCCTCCTGAATTCTTAAAGCAGGTGCTAATCTGGTACTTAAAGTACTGAGACATTTGGCATATTTTCTCTGTAAAGAGAAGTTGGAAGTACTTTGTATAAGAGTTTAAGAGGATAGATGAATAAACAAACATTACTTTCCCTTATTAACCTTGTGTTTTTTTTTAAATGAGCAACATATTAAAAATTAAATCTTAGTTTAGAAGCAGCTTAAGCAGCTTTCCTCTTAAAGAATAGAAAACACATGACTAGTACATCTTGATTTGCTTCTCCACGTTAAAGTTTTAATTTCTAATTTAATCTCTAATTTGTTAACACCAGTGTATTAGGGAGTAAAAATCAGTATCTTCTTCAATATGGATTCTACTTTTCTTAATGAGAAGATTAAGAAGCATTATTATTTAAGAAGCATTTTAGGAGAAGAATTCCCCATGAACAGATGTGTGTTTCAGAGACAATTCTGACAGGAAAAAAGAAAACACTGCATGCATGTAGTCATTCACCAAATACCCATGGGAAATGTATTAAAGTCCTGGGTCTATTAGGGATTTGTTTAAAGAGAAGAATACAACATAGGCCCTAGACTTAAGTCACTCAAAGTCTAGGAGAGGAAATATAAACAAATTACAATACCCTATGAGAATCCCAGGCAGCTATAATAATATGCAGGAGTATCATAAGAGGGAGTGATCAATTCTATCACAGTTTATAGGACACTAGATGAGCTTTGGGAAAGAGGTTATACCTGAGCTGGATTATGAAATATGAAATTTGAGTTTTTAAGAGTATAAAAGGGAAAAAGAATGTCTGGGCAAAAGAAGAAACAAATTCAAAAACAGGAAGAGAGCATCATTCGCTTGGAGAAATAAAAACTGTACAGTACAGTTGGTATAAAATCAGTAGAGCAGATCAGCAATGTGGGAGTTGGGACTAGAAATTTAAGGGCTAAACAATGGTGTGACTCACAAAACATGTTAACCAGCTTAAATTTTTCCTGTGAGTCAGTAGTTCTCATAATTCAGCATGCAAACATAACCTTAGAGAGTTCGTTAAAAATGCAAATCCTGGAACTTACACTCCAAAGATTCTCATTTAGTCGGTCTGGTTAAAACTCAGGATTCTGAAATTTTACCAGGTCTGCAGGTTATTTTAAGCCATACCATTATTTGAGAAACAGGACAGTAGATGATGGGGGAGCTTATGAATGACATTAAGCAGGGAAGAGCCATAATTAGATTTGTGTTTTAGAAACTATTTGAGCAGTGACATTGATTACACAAAGTAGGATGAAAGCAGAAGTGAGGGAGACCAATCAAAACTTGTTAATTTGTTCACTTAAAATGTGTTGAACATCAAGTATGTGCCAAGATCTGTGCTGGTTATCATACATACATCACAAGTCTCCTGATGAGATCGGCAGATTTTTCCAAAGTCTGCACAGCTCAGTTTGCACAGTTTACACAGCTCTCACTGTGACCTATGAGCTCATGCGAAAATGCTTGCATAACTATTTTACTGATTCTCATGAAGAGCCAAAAAGTAGAGAGCTATGAAAGCAGTAGGATTTTGTACCTCTTTTGTGGGAAGGGAGAGTAAGAGTGGCTTAGAAGGTCCGTAAAGACTTTTGAGTGGGCTGGCAATCCACAATTCCACATAGGCTATACAGGAAGGATGTGTTTGACCAAATTAGGGATTTGGGGATAATCAAAAAGAGCAGTTTGGGGTTATTGTAGCGATCATATACGTGTAATCATTTGATTTTTATAATTAAGGAATAATATTCTTACCCTGAAAGGTTATAGGTATCAAATAATTGGGCACAGACCACATATTGCTAATGACATTCATTGTTTTTTCCTCTAGATGAGAAAATATATCAGTTCTGTTTTTATTACTTTGAATGATTTCAGAAATGGTTATTTATAAGGAAACAGATCATAAACTTTAGAAAGCATCTTTCCATTTCATACTTCCCTGTCCACCTGAGTCTGATTGAGAACCCAGGGGTGGGCTTGGTAAGGAGCAGCCCTGCTGCAGCGCTGCCTCAGCCCCTCCCCCACCCATCAACCTGCCTCCCTATGTAGCCTGTGACCTCTCCTTGCCTTCACTGATAGTTATGAAGTACTGCTTTCCTTTTCTTGTACTTCAAATTTAGCAGACGAAATGTGAAGTTTCTCTAAGGAATCACTGGTAATACAATAGGGGCAATGATGGAATGAAGGTAATTTCAGGATATCAGGAATAACAAATTTAGGAGTCTGGGGTAAAGGTAGGCAGACAAGAGGAAAGAATTCCTGGACCTGAATGTAGAACACGGTCAATGAGAAGACTTGAAATTTTCAGGACATGTTTTTATGAACATCAACCTCTCAGTCAAACCGCAGACATTGTTTTTCTCATGGCTCACAAGGTTCTTTACAAGAAGTAGTAGCTTTCAGGTTTTTTCCTTGGTTGCTGAAAAGCTTACCACATTTGTAAAGAAAATTAAATATTTTACTGCCTTACTATTATTTTTTTTAGAATTCTATATTTGTTGCATAATTGAAATAGATCTAGATCTAGATATGGATATCAATATCCATATCTAGATCTAGATTAAAAATTTGCAAAAATGCCAAGTTTTAAATTATCACCTTATGGAGTTCCCAGCCTTCCAAGAATGTACGCACCCTCTATTTCCCTTGTGCTTTCCTCGTCAATTCATGAGACTTTATATGTTTTATTTAAATACGAGTTACTCTGGCAGGGAAACTAGATATTTTTTGAGTTGGATAGAATGACAACAGCTTAATAGCAGTTAATATTTATTGAATATTTACTGTGAGTGAGATAAATGCTCTCATTTCTAAGTGATTGACATGCATTAGCTCACTTCCTTCAAAAAATAACATAAAGAAGTAGGTACTATTATCAACTCCCTGTTATAGTTGGAAACCTAGAGTAAAAAGGATGCTTTTCTTTGACATTGTTTTCTTCACTCTATTCATTTATCACTCCCCCAAATACTTTTTAATTTCCAAAGTCTTGTTGACATCTCTCATCTTCTGTTACTGCATCATTCACTCTGTAGTTGTCTAATTATTTGTCTTTAATCCAACTGCCACCATCATAGAAGAAGCTCAGTAGAGAGCAGAGATAAATCCATGTATCCATCATGTTTAACCAGAAATCCACAAGTCATTTTCCACATGAGAAAAATGTATGTAATTTGTGTTTTATTTGATTGATGTCCAATGTAATATTGATGTTAACAGCACAAAGAAGAAGCCCAATGTGATAGTCCTGGTCTCCTAAGGAGCAGAGGTCAAGTGGGATTACACATTCAAGAGATATATTAGGAGAAAGGCTTGTGAGGCGCAAGGAAGAAGGACCCTGGGACATCTGAGAGAGGTGCAAGTGCATAATGCAGGTCTGACCCTTCTGAAGGAGAGAGGGAAGGATGGTTAAGTGGGAGAATCCTACACTGCCATGCAATTCTAAAAAATGTTTGGCAAGGCTGATGAAGAGTTCTTGAGCCACAGTTGCCCTTCTGAGGGATTATTCGTCCCTTAGGAGTGGACATGATTTAGTATCACTGCTGTGTCAAGGCACTGGGTGGAAGCAGCCCATGAGAGGCATTTCCCTGGTGCAAACATCATGATGAATTTCAGGGTGCAGCAGCTGCAATCACAGTCCCTGCAGGTAGACGTCTCTGTGGTACATTTTCATTGTCACTACAGCCAACAGTGATTGAGAATCTAGGTTAAATAAATATTCATTTTCTGTATATACAAATCATGCACATAACTCATGAATCAAATAAGATACTAGAAGATGGAAAAACTTAATGCTTTTCTACTTCCTTTAGTCATGGCTTTACAAAGAGACAATGAATGTGAATTTTTTAAAAGAATTTTGTACCAGGCTCCTTAGGAACTAGAGGTAACAAAAGTCTTGCTTGCCATCAACAGATGAATGGATAAAGAAGATGTGGCATATTTATACAATGGAGTATTATTTAGCCATAAAAAGAATGAAATAATGCCATTTACAGCAATATGGATGGACCTAGAGATTATCATACTAAATGAAATAAGACAAATGGAGAAAGAAAAATATCATAGGTTATTGTTTATATGTGGAATCTAAAAAAAAATGATACAAATGAACTTATATACAAAACATAAACAGACTCACAGACATAGAAAACAAACTTATGGTTACCAAGGGGAAAGGGGGGATGATAAATTGGGAATTAGGGATTAACATATACACACTATTATATATAAAATAGATAACCAACAAGGACCTACTGTATAGCACAGGGAACTGTACTCAATAATTTGTAATAATCTATAAGGAAAACGAATCTGAAAAAAATAGATATACATGTATGTATAACTGAATCATTTTGCTGTAAACCTGGAACTAACACAACATTGTAAATCAACTATACTCCAATACAAATTAATTAATTAATTAATTATTTAAAAGTCTTGCTTCTAGCTGGCCTACTTCCTTAAGCCAAATATCTCCTAGATAAAGGAGGTTTTACTTCTACAAAAGGATGAAGATATTGATTAGATGGAGAAGTTTTGGGACAGAGATGATGAAGATAAATGTATTCAGGCACCAAAACATTGCTGGAAGATTTGGAGGGTTTGGATATAAAAATAAATTAGATTATTTTGAGAAAAATGGAAAAAATAAAGTAGGATGGGAGACTGACATTCAAACAACTTTTATTTTAATTTAATTTTTAAAAAATTTATAAGATCACCTTGGAAGAAAGATGGAAAAAACTAAGTTAGGGAACATTGGGTAAGAAATAGTATATTACATTAGGTTAGCGCTTTTGCAGTGAAGTGTATGGATCTTGTACTCAAACCATCCTCTAATTAGAATTCACCCTAAGATTTTAAGGAGGCAGGTGTTAAAATAATTAGCAGTGTGTATAACCATTTAAAACTTGAAAAAAGAGAGATTAAAACCTAGAACATGCATACACATATTTGCTGGTCTTAAAGAGAAATTTTGCTATTTCCTCTACCTATTGAACTATAGATTATGATTTATCTTTGTATGGTAGCTTCTTTCTGAATCTGTAATATGTGAAGGATTAAGTGTATTAAATATAGCCTACTGGCCTAATATGACTGTTGACAATTACCATGCTTTGTCTGACTTCCCAGTTACTCTGGATCAATGCAGAATATTTTCACTCTATTCTTTCCCATCACCCTTTGCCACTTAAAGTTTAAATAAACTAATTTCATAGCAAGTTTGCTTGTTTTTCCTTCTCCTTTTTACTTTCCTGAATTGTTCTTGTGTTGTTTCTTTTTTTTTTTCTTTCAACTGTTTGAAAATTCTAAATATTATTTTGTTTTTCTTACTGGATAATTTTCATTTCTTATCAGTTTTGATATATCTATCACTATCTGAACTCTTTCTGATTAAGAATGATTACTTAACATTCCTTTATCCCAGAGCAACTTCCATGTTGCATTTTGCATTATTAATTCATTATTTTTTATTAAACTCTGTGCCAAGCTTTCTGATCAACAAATCAGACAAGGCCTCTGCCTTCATCTCATCTGGATTCTAACAGGAAAAAAGAGACTTTTTACATGCATCAAAATAAAGCATTGCAAACTGTTATGTCTAAGGAAAGAAATAAGTAGTGAGGTGTGATAAAGTAAGTAGGGTCACTAAATTTAGATAAGTTTTCCTAAATGTATTTACTGAAGTGTTAAAATTTGTTTTTTAGCACATTAGTTACCATTGGCATATAAATTCTATTCTTAACTCCTGTTCTAAGTATGTCATAAATCTGAGTTCTTCATGCTAGTTCTTTTAGACTTATTTTGGTTTCACCTGGTATCTGCTTAATTAGGATGATTGGCACCATTAGTAAAAATAGATATCAACCCCCAAGGTTTGTTAACTATATTTAGCCTAAGGGATTACAACCCTTCGCACAGTGTTAAAGAACAATTCACCTTGCGTATATTTTGTCATATCAATGAGTAATTCCTGAATGAAGGGAAAACGGCTGTCCGTGCACTGGTGGGCCCATTCCCACTGGTGTCTGTTGTCAGCTGAAGCTCTCGCGTGTGCGTCCCAGCTAGGATGTGCTGTAGTGACTAAAATGACATTTGGCAGCAATGCACTCTGAGGCCTGTTTTGGAGAAACTAGGTTTAAATGTCTATATTGCTCCTTTGTGCCCAGCAGGAAATAGCAGTATTATCTCTTCAGGTTTAACCAAAGATCAGTACTACAGTACTATTCTATCAGTATTGATAGAATAATATAATTATTCTATCAGATAATGATTGAAATAACCAAAAGTCCGCCACCATTTACAACGTTAAATCACCTGTCTACTATAAATACAAATAAATATGAGTAGTAAAGGGGAAATAGTACGAAAAACACTAATCTGAAGCTTTTACCAAAGAGATTTTTTATTCCTCATAGGATAGAAATCTACTTTTTTTTTTTAATGCAACAATTGGTAGCAAAATATGGAAAGAGCTAGGCTGGGAATTAAGGAGCATGGTTCGGATCATTAGTCTGCTACTTAGTAGCTGTGTAATAATGGGTAATTGACCTGAAGCTGTTTATCTATTTGTAAAATGTGGCTAAGAGTATCGACATCACAGAATTGTTTAAGGATGAAATATTATAACGCATATGAGGGCATCCACCATGAGATTACTCACATGGTAGGTTTAGTTGCCTTTTTTTTTCTGGATCTCTTATTAAATAGTTATATGGCTTTGGGTGAAGGAGTTGAACTTTCTGGGTCTCAGTTTCCCCATTTAAAATAAGAGAATGAGTTGAACCATTCTTTGACCTTTCTACTTTAGAATTCTGAGTTGTGGTAAGGAAAATCTTCTGACACAGTTGACTGTTAGTTAAGGGAACTGTTTCATGAAGTAGTCAATGCCCCATCCTGTCACTGTGTCTTTGGAGGATGACGTCTATAGTAGGGTTCCATTTAGAAAAAAGTTTGTAAACTGGTAGACAGCAGTGGTATTGAACTGGGACTGCACAGCTATTTCTTTTTTAAAAAAGTAGGCAATAATTAATTCATGATTTCAAAATAAAAATAATGTTTTCTGGTTTCTCTTAAAAAACAGCAGCATGGAAACTGCTTGTTTTATTAGATTGAATGGCAACATTCAGCTGAAGTAGGGTCATTTGCCCCTTTAGAGCAGACCTACTATAATTCTTCAGAAGTCCCATCAGTGTCTTCATTGTGTCTTCAAATCTCACTCTTTTATATGACCTGCCCAGATCCCATAGGCATTTGAGTTTGTGTTTCCCAGTCTAGAGGTTTAGGGAAAAGAACTAAGGAATTCTTCTGACTCCAAATTTCCATTCTTAATGACTTTAAAAATACAGTTTGTGACAATAGCACCAAATGACTATTTATTTTGGGGTGGGATTGACATGACAAATGATTAATCATTATAAAACATTAGAGTTCTTAAAACAACAACAGTGTGTGCTTATTTGTAACTTGATCATATTAAGATGATTTTATAAATTTTTTTCAGGACATAGAGTGTCAGCTGAGAGAACACTGACACCTGATAGCTAAATAATCCAATTGAAACTGGGAAAATTTTCTTCAAGTGTAGAACTTAAACATGCAAACATCAATTTCTGAACTGAAAGAAAACATACTGTATAGATTTTGAAGGTCCACATATCCACAAATGTACTTCACTGCATTTCCCAGCTGAAATTTTAGAAACAAGGCTGTATCTTTTGACCTTCCATAGTAATGAAACTTTCTATATCCAGGACTTTCAAACTCTGGGAATTATTTTTTGAACCTCCATTATAAGTCAGATAGCTAGTCATACATATAGAAATGTTCTAGAAAGTTTATACTTTTTTTTGTTGTTGTTAAATTATACGTGGTATATTTAATCAGTCTATTGAGATAAGGAATGCAAATGCTGTATTCCTATGGGTTAATTCTTCTGGATGAAAGAATTCTTACCTTTTGAGCAAATTTCTAGTGGGAAGACATTTAATGACCAAAAAAACCCCAAAAATATTTAAAAGAACAAGAATAATATGCAGGGAGGAGCTTCAAGATGGCAGAAGAGTAAGACGTGGAGATCACCTTCCTCCCCACAAATACAGCAGAAATACATCTACATGTGGAACAACCCCTACAGAACACCTACTGAACGCTGGCAGAAGACCTCAGACCTCCCAAAAGGCAAGAAACTCCCCAAGTACCTGGGTAAGCAAAAGAAAAAAGAAAAAACAGAGACAAAAGAATAGGGACGGGACCTGCACCAGTGCGAAGGAGCCGTGAAAGAGGAAAGGTTTCCACTCACTAGGAAGCCCCTTCGTGGGTGGAGACTGTGGGTGGCAGAGGGGGGAAGCTTCGGAGCCATGGAGGAGAGCGCAGCCACAGGGGTGTGGAGGGCAAAGCGGAGAGATTCCTGCACAGAGGCTCGGCGGGCGCCGAGCAGCACTCACCAGCCCGAGAGGCTTGTCTGCTCCCCCGCCGGGGCGGGCGGGGCTGGGAGCTGAGGCTAGGGCTTCGGTTGGATCGCAGGGAGAGGACTGGGGTTGGCGGCGTGAACACAGCCTGAAGGGGTTAGTGCACCACAGCTAGCCGGGAAGGAGTCCGGGAAAAAGTCTGGAGCTGCCCAAGAGGCAAGAGACATTTTCTTGCCTCTTTGTTTCCTGGTGCACAAGGAGAGGGGATTAAGAGCGCTGCTTAAAGGAGCTCCAGAGAAGGGCACGAGCCGTGGCTATCAGCACGGACCCCAGAGACATGGGATGCTTAGGCATGGGACGCTAAGGCTGCTGCTACAGCCACCAAGAAGCCTGTGTGTGAGCACAGGTCACTCTCCACACCTCCCCTCCCGGGAGCCTGTGCAGCCCGCCACTGCCAGCGTCCCATGATGCAGGGACAACTTCCCGGGGAGAACGCACAGCGCGCCTCAGGCTGTTGCAACTTCACGCTGGCCTCTGCCACCACAGGCTCGCCCCGCATCCGTACCCCTCCCTCCCCCCGGCCTGAGTGAGCCAGAGCCCCCGAAGCAGCTGCTCCTTTAACCCCGTCCTGTCTGAGTGAAGAACAGACGCCCTCAGGGGACCCACACACAGACGCAGGGCCCAATCCAAAGCTGAACCGCAGGAGCTGTGCAAAAAAAGAAGAGAAAGGGAAATTTCTCCCAGCAGCCTCAGGAGCAGTGGATTAAATCTCCACAATCAACTTGATGTACCCTGCATCTGTGGAATACCTGAATAGACAAACAAATCATCCCAAATTGAGGAGGTGGACATTGGGAGCAATGATATATATATATATTTCCCTTTTTCTCTTTTTGTGAGTGTGTATGTGTATGCTTCTGTGTGTGATTTTGTCTGTATAGCTGTGCTTTTACCATTTGTCCTAGGGTTCTGTCTGTCCATCTTGTTTTTGTTTTTAGTATAGTTTTTAGCACTTGTTAACATTGGTGAATTTGTTTTTTGGTTGGGTTGCTCTCTTCTTTCTTTCTTTCTTTTTTTTATTACTTAAAAAATTTTTTTCTTAATAATTATTTTTTATTTTAATAAATTTATTTTATTTTATTTTATCTACATCTTTCTTTCTCTCTTTTTTTTCCCCCTTTTATTCTGAGCCGTGTGGATGACAGGCTGTTGGTGCTGCAGCCAGGCATCAGGGCTGTGCCTCTGAGGTGGGAGAGCCAAGTTCAGGACACTGGTCCACAAGAGACCTCCCAGCTCCATGTAATATCAAACGGCAAAAATCTCCAACAGAACTCCATCTCAACGCTGAGACCCACCTCCAGTCAATGACCAGCAAGCTATAGTGCTGGACACCCTAGGCCAAACAACTAGCAAGACAGGAACACAACCCCATCCATTAGCAAAGAGGTTGCCTAAAATCATAATAAGGCCACAGACACTCCAAAACACACCACCAGACGTGGACCTGCCCACCAGAAAGACAAGATCCAGCCTCTCCTACCAGAACACAGGCTCTAGTCCCCTCCACCAGGAAGCCTACACAACCCACTGAATCAACCATAGCCACTGGAGACAGACACCAAAAACAACGAGAACTACGAACCTGCAGCTTGTGAAAAGTAGAGCCCAAACACAGTAAGTTAAGCAAAATGAGAAGACAGAGAAACACAGCAGATGAAGGAGCAAGGTAAAAACCCAACAGACCTAAAAAATGAAGAGGAAATAGGTAGTCTACCTGAAAAAGAATTCAGAATAATGATAGTAAAGATGATCCAAAATCTTGCAAATAGAATGGAGAAAATACAAGAAACGTTTAACAAGGACCTAGAAGAACTAAACAGCAAACAAACAGTGATGAACAACACAATGAATGAAATTAAAAACTCTCTAGGAGGGATCAATAGCAGAATAACTGAGGCAGAAGAACAGATAAGTGACCTGGAAGATAAAATAGTGGAAATAACTACTACAGAGCAGAAAAAAGAAAAAAGAATGAAAAAAATTGGGGACAGTCTCAGAGACTTCTGGGACAAAGTTAAACGCACCAACATTCAAATTATAGGGGTCCCAGAAGAAGAAGAGAAAAAGAAAGGGACTGAGAAAATATTTGAAGAGATTATAGTTGAAAACTTCCCTAATATGGAAAAGGAAATAGTTAATCAAGTCCAGGAAGCACAGATAGTCCCATACAGGATAAATCCAAGGAGAAACACGCCAAGACACATATTAATCAAACTATCAAAAATTAAATACGAAGAAAAAATATTAAAAGCAGCAAGGGAAAAACAACAAATAACATACAAGGGAATCCCCATAAGGTTAAGAGCTGATCTTTCAGCAGAAACTCTGCAAGCCAGAAGGCAGCAGCAGGACATATTTAAGTGATGAAGGAGAAAAACCTAAAACCAAGATTACTCTACCCAGCAAGGATCTCATTCAGATTCAATGCAGAAATTAAAACCTTTACAGACAAGCAAAAGCTGAGAGAGTTCAGCACCACCAAACCAGCTTTACAACAAATGCTAAAGGAACTTCTCTAGGCAAGAAACACAAGAGAAGGAAAGACCCACAGTAACAAATCCAAAACAATTAAGAAAATGGTAATAGGAACATACATATTGATAATTACCTTAAATGTAAATGGATTAAATGCTCCAACCAAAAGACATAGACTGGCTGAATGGATACAAAAACAAGACGAATATATATGCTGTCTCCAAGAGACCCACTTCAGACTTAGAGACACATAGGGACTGAAAGTGAGGGGATGGAAAAAGATATTCCATGCAAATGGAAATCAAAAGAAAGCTGGAGTACCAATTCTCATATCAGACAAAATAGACTTTAAAATGAAGACTATTACAAGAGACAAAGAAGGACACTACATAATGATCAAGGGATCAATCCAAGAAGATATAACAATTGTAAATATTTATGCACCCAACATAGGAGCACCTCAATACATAAGGCAAACACTAACAGCTATAAAATGGGAAATCGACAGTAATACAGTCATACTAGGGGACTTTAACACTTTCACCAATGGACAGATCATCCAACATGAAAATAAATAAGGAAACACAAGCTTAAAATAATACATTGAACAAGATGGACTTAATTGATATTTATAGGACATTCCACCCAAAAACAACACAATACACCTTCTTCTCAAGTGCTCATGGAACATTCTCCAGGATAGATCATATCTTGGGTCACAAATCAAGCCTTGGTAAATTTAAGAAAATTGAAATCATATCAAGTGTCTTTTCAGACCACAACGCTATGAGACTAGATATCAATTGCAGGAAAAAATCTGTAAAAAATACAAACACATGGAGGCTAAACAATACACTACTTAATAACCAAGAGATCACTGAATAAATCAAAGAGGAAATCAAAACATACCTAGAAACAAATGGCAATGAAAACACGATGACCCAAAACCTATGGGATGCAGCAAAAGCAGTTCTAAGAGGGGAGTTTATAGCAATACAATCCTACCTTAAGAAACAAGAAACATCTCAAATAAACAACCTAACCTTACACCTAAAGCAATTAGAGAAAGAAGAACAAAAAAACCCCAAAGTTAGCAGAAGGAAAGATATCATAAACATCATATCACAAATAAATGAAAAAGAAATGAAGGAAACGATAGCAAAGATCAATAAAACTAAAAGCTGGTTCTTTGAGAAGATAAACAAAATTGATAAACCCTTAGCCAGACTCATCAAGAAAAAAAGGGAGAAGACTCAAATCAATAGAATTAGAAATGAAAAAGGAGAAGTAACAACTGACACTGCAGAAATACAAAGGATCATGAGAGATTACTACAAGCAACTATATGCCAATAAAATGGACAACCGGGAAGAAATGGACAAATTCTTAGAAATGCACAACCTTCCGAGACTGAACCAGGAAGAAATAGAAAATATGAACAGACAAATCACAAGCACTGAAATGGAAACTGTGATTAAAAATCTTCCAACAAGCAAAAGCCCAGGACCAGATGGCTTCACAGGTGAATTCTATCAAACATTTAGAGAAGAGCTAACACCTATCCTTCTCAAACTCTTCCAAAATATTGCAGAGGGAGGAACACTCCCCAACTCATTCTATGAGGCCACCATCACCCTGATACCAAAACCAGACAAAGATGTCACAAAGAAAGAAAACTACAGGCCAATATCACTGATGAACATAGATGCAAAAATCCTCAATAAAATACTAGCAAACAGAATCTAACAGCTCATTAAAAGGATCATACACCATGATCAAGTGGGGTTTATCCCAGGAATGCAAGGATTCTTTAATATATGCAAATCAATAATGTGATACACCATATTAACAAATTGAAGGAGAAAAACAATATAGTCATCTCAACAGATGCATAGAAAGCTTTTGACAAGATTCAACACCATTTATGATAAAAACCCTCCAGAAAGTAGGCATAGAGGGAACTTTCCTCAACATAACAAAGGCCATATATGACAAACCCACAGCCAACATTGCTCTCAATGGTGAAAAATTGAAACCATTTCCACTAAGATCAGTAACAAGACAAGGTTGCCCACTCTCACCACTATTATTCAACATAGTTTTGGAAGTGTTAGCCACAGCAATTAGAGAAGAAAAAGAAATAAAAGGAATCCAAAACAGAAAAGAAGAAGTAAAACTGTCACTGTTTGCAGATGACATGATACTATACATAGAGAATCCTAAAGATGTTACCAGAAAACTACGAGAGCTAATCAATGAATTTGGTAAAGTAGCAGGATACAAAATTAATGCACAGAAATCTCTTGCATTCCTATACACTAATGATGAAAAATCTGAAAGAGAAATTAAGGAAACACTCCTATTTACCATTGCAACAAAAAGAATAAAATACCTAGGAATAAACCTACCTAAGGAGACAAAAGACCTGTATGCAGAAAATTATAAGACACTGATGAAAGAAATTAAAGATGATACAAATAGATGGAGAGATATACCATGTTCTTGGATTGGAAGAATCAACATTGTGAAAATGACTATACTACCCAAAGTAATCTATAGATTCAATGCAATCCCTATCAAACTACCAATGGCATTTTTCACAGAACTAGAACAAAAAATTTCACAATTTGTATGGAAACACAAAAGACCCCGAATAGCCAAAGCAATCTTGAGAAAGAAAAACAGAGCTGGATGAATCAGGCTCCCAGACTTAAGACTATAATACAAAGCTACAGTAATCAAGACAGTATGGTACTGGCACAAAAAAAGAAATATAGATCAATGGAACAGGATAGAAAGCCCAGAGATAAACCCATGCACATATGGTCACCTTATATTTGATAAAGGAGGTAAGAATATACAATGGAGAAAAGACAGCCTTTTCAATAAGTGGTGCTGGAAAAACTGGACAGCTACAGGTAAAAGAATGATATTAGAACACTCCCTAACACCATACACGAAAATAAACTCAAAGTGGATTAAAGACCTAAATGTAAGGCCAGACACTATTAAACTCTTAGAGGAAAACATAGGCAGAACACTCTATGACATAAATCACAGCAAGAACCTTTTTGACCCACCTCCTAGAGAAATGGAAATAAAAACAAAAATAAACAAATGGGACCTAATGAAACTTAAAAGCTTTTGCACAGCAAAGGAAACCATAAACAAGACCAAAAGACAACCCTCAGAATGGGAGAAAATATTTGCAAATGCAGCAACTGACAAAGGATTAATCTCCAAAATTTACAAGCAGCTCATGCAGCTCAATATCAAAAAAAACAAACAACCCAATCCAAAAATGGGCAGAAGATCTAAATAGACATTTCTCCAAAGAAGATATACAGATGGCCTACAGACACATGAAAGAATGCTCAACATCATTAATCATTAGAGAAATGCAAATCAAAACTACAATGAGATATCATCTCACACCGGTCAGAATGGCCATCATCAAAAAATCTAGAAACAATAAATGCTGGAGAGGGTGTGGAGGAAAGGGAACACTCTTGCACTGTTGGTGGGAATGTAAATTGATACAGCCACTATGGAGAACAGTATGGAGGTTCCTTAAAAAACTACAAATAGAACTACCATACGACCCAGCAATCCCACTACTGGGCATATACCCTGAGAAAACCATAGGTCAAAAAGAGTCATGTACCAAAATGTTCATTGCAGCTCTATTTACAATAGCCAGGACATGGAAGCAACCTAAATGTCCATCGACAGATGAATGGATGAAGAAGATGTGGCACATATATACGATGGAATATTACTCAGCCATAAAAAGAAACAAAATTGAGTTATTTGTAGTGTGGTAGATGGACCTAGAGTCTGTCATACAGAGTGAAGTAAGTCAGAAGGAGAAAAACAAATACGGTATGCTAACACATACATATGAAATCTAAAAAAAAAAAAAAAAATGGTCATGAAGAACCTAGGGGGGGAATAAAGATGCAGACCTACTAGACAATGGACCTGAGGATACGGGGAGGGGGAAGGGTAAGCTGGGACAAAATGAGAGAGTGGCATGCACATATATACACTACCAAATGTAAAATAGATAGGTAGTGGGAAGCAGCCGCATAGCACAGGGAGATCAGCTCGGTGCTTTGTGATCACCTAGAGAGGTGAGATAAGGAGGGTGGGAGGAAGGGGGACGCAAGAGGGAAGAGATATGTGGACATACATATATGTATAACTGATTCACTTTGTTATAAAGCAGAAACTAACACACCATTGTAAAGCAATTATACTCAAATAAAGATGTTAAAAAAAAAGAATAATATGCAGTAAATACTAAGAAGTCCAGTAGATCAGTAAACATATGTAAAAGAAAATCATCCAGCTACTTTCAAGTTTTACCAGTTTTCCCAAATTTATCAGACTATCTCCTATTCACTATTTCATTTCATTAAACTTCATTTCCATATTTATTTAGAGAATTATTCAAGAACTATAGTTGCTGAGAAAGTAGCCAGGTATTTAGCAATCACCAGGAATCTTTGCTGATTCATCTCCATATTGTAACACTGGGATTTTCCTACTCAACTAATTGCAGTGCACATTGGATGATTCAACCACTAATTCCACAGGTACAGCTGAACTCTTTGAAGCTACAATTGCTGAGTTTTAAGCTGCACTACAGGTTGTACAGCTTGATTTTCTGATTAGGTTGCCAGCTTTAATAATTGAGCTCTAAATGCAGTACAATTTATTAATCAGGCCTTAGTCATTATTGACAACAGTTGAATGTTTAACTCTAGATTTTTTTCATTTCCTAATCCCATTGCCTCACATATTAATCTCAATATAAATTTTAGAAGAAATTTTAAGTGCCAAATTCATGATATGACTCATATTGACAACTTTGTAAAATAGAATTATTTTAAATTATAAATGTAATATATAAATAAAATTACTTTGAAAAATGAGAATAAAATTATTTTATCATTATAAAATAAACAGGAATTTATTTAACTATATCTTTGCAATATTTAAAATTTTCTATTTTCTCACCCCCAAAATACATTTCTATAATTCTCAATCGATCATATAATGTATCTTGGCTATGGAAATTAAAAAGTAATTCATATATATATGTATATATGTATACACATTTATGTCTGTATATATCTATACACACATATGTGTGAATGTGAATACATATATATAAAATATTGATTTGTGACATATACTCAGTTATGAAATTGGAAAATATTATAGCAAAGTGTTTTTCCAAAAAAAAGAGAAATAAATCTGACTAATCCAATATTACACTCAGTTTTGTTACTCATAAATTATTTTCCTGACAAGATTGCTCAGGGTATAAAGATTCAGTCGTGCGTAACAAAAAAGTTCCAGAGATCTGCCATATAACATTGTGCTTATACTTAAGAGTACTGTACTGAGAACCTACAAACCTATTAAGAGTAAAGAACTCATGTTATGTGTTTTTTGCCACGATAAAATATATAACATTTAAACAAGAATAAACAACACCTAATTATAGCTATATTACAGTGGAGACAGTCAAACTCTCACTCACTCAGGTAATACTTTCGGGCATTTACAATGTACCAGAGATGTTCACACTGGCAAGAGTTATAGACAAAGAGAATAACAATCACATGAAAGTTTTATAAATGCCATGATCATAAATGCACACATTGCTTCAGGAACAGGGGTGTAAAGCAGGTTGAGAATTGACTGGAAGTCTTTCTAGTGGTAAAGGGGCATAAACGAAAGAATGATTGGAGTTTACAAAGGACCTTCCAAATAAAGGAAACAGCATGTGGGAAGGCAAGAACGCCAAGGACCATGGCAAATATGGCAACATCATGCTGCAGGCAAATCATTGCTTCCCTTAATTTTCTTAAGTTATACACTGACTCCTGAGAACATAGTAGGTTCTATTCCTCATTCTTAATGCACAGTTCCTCACTAAAAGTGTATTTTTATATTATGACATAAATCAATTGACTAGGAAATATATTCAAGATACCTTAAAATAATAGAGTGCTTCACGATTTTCAAAAAGCCTAAATTTGTTCTATTTCATGCCCCTTACAGAAATTGACTGAGATGTGATAGGCAAGTATTATCTTAATTTCAGAAATAGACGTGGAGGTAAATAATGTGTTCAACCACACAAACCTAGTAAGTGACAGAGATTTGAATCTTTAAAAAGACTTTTTTAGTTTAGGGCATAAATGATGGAATAGAAACCAGAGGATTTGAATCTGGATGGTTCCAGATTATAGTCCAAGCTCCACTACTTACATGGTGTGTAGGTTTCAGCGACTTTATTTAAACATCTTTGAGTTTGTTATCTTATCTGTGAAATGATGTCAGCTGCTGAGAGAATTAAGGAAAAAAATATTTTTGATAACTTGGAATATAGTAGAGAGCAAATTAATAGAATTTCCATCCTTCCAAGTCATATGTTCATAGCAATTACATTAATAAAAGTCTCAGTTAAATTGTACTATACAAAAGAGTTAAAGTATTAGAATGTATATCTCCATTATACTAATATTAATCACAAAAGATGTATTGCCAATGAGGTTTTGATTTTTTTTATCTTGAAGCAATCAAGCACTTTTCACAAAATAAAAACACCAGAAAATCAAAACAACAGTCTTATTTTAAAGTGACCAATAATGTCATTCAAAGACAACAGACAAAATTTCATGTTAATGACAGATTAAGAGAAAAGTAACAAGTAAAATCTTCATGGCTGGGTTAATTTTAAGTCATGTGCTTTAAATCTCCTTAATAGAAGTAACTGCTTAAACACTTTTTTTTTTTTACTTAACAACATATACACTTGCACAATATTCAGGGCAATCAGTGTATATGCAAATTTAACTACTAATATATTCATTTCAATCAGTAAAGTATGCAATAACCTAACAGTTGAAGTATTCAGCTTAGGTAGTAAACAGTATGCAGCTGGTTCTATAAAAATAAAATATGACTATGACATAAAGGAAATCTACAAAATGTTTAGATCTCAAAACTGCTGTCCAAATTTTCATCAGCTGTATTATTTGATTAAATATGTTAATCAGTAGCAAATCAGAGCAATTAACCGTTTGTTGGGTTTTTCTACTTTCAGTTTTAGTGACTTAGCCTTTACCAAATGAAGCAATATATATTTGTAAAATCAAAGACAAAAACAGAAAAAAGGAAAAGAAAAAAATAATAAAACACTCTAAAATGTTGAATGTCAGGATATATTTCTCTTTCACATGTGTAATCTTTTTGGGCACCAAACCTAATGCCTGTGAATAACGGTCATAAAACAGTTATTGGCTTTTCATAGCTCCCCTTCTCTGGGTAAAACCATGTAAATTTTGGTTGTTAATATCTGGCATGTAAAATAAATCATTTAAATATTTTCAGAGTTTACAAGACTTAAAACTAGATCATTTATTTAACCCAAGTTTATAAAAATTATAAATCTAGAGATTGAATCTGTAATATACAGTTATAAAACCTTAACTGGCAATAAGCTGTCACGGGGGAGAAATCCTTTAACCTGGTATATTTAGATAAGAAATCTATTTGCTACTCCTTCTGTCTTAAATACTTTATTTGAGTAAAAGACTTTATTTTCTTTTTTTAATTTGTAAATATAGATGTCCCAGTTTGACTTTAAAAACTATGTATTACTTTATATTAATTAATGAAATTGCATATCAGTCTATTGGAATTTTTCTCCTTTCTATCTTATCTTAGCCATCTAAGCAGCTATTGGACATTGTCTATCTCTTGGAAAGCTTGACTGTGATAGATGAAGACTGTAGACTATCACACTCCAATGCCAGGCTCCTAGTGGCAAGAAAGAAGAAAGGTAAAAACTATATTTCATACTGTTTTTGTAATCAAGCTGTGGATATTTAGGAGGATGAGCTATTTAGGTTTTGTCAATCAGATGCACTCTCATGAAACTTGGATTCACTGTAAGTTATGCACTGAGAGGCACAGGGAGTGGAAAATCTATTTTGCTGTTATGGATTATGGCAGAGGTGATCTTGTTTAGAAGCCAGGAGCTAGATAGCAGCTTCTTGATTTTTGGAGAGGCACAGGATTTGGAAAGTGTATATGGTGACAAATTTAGTATTCTGCCTGATCTTGGCAAAGGCAGCAACTCCTTCTATGGCTGAGTCCTATGGATTATTCGGGGATTTGTTCTTAGAGCAACAGACAATTGTCTCTTGATTCAACCCTCCAGGTCACTCTAGGCATGTGGTTTAACCATGAATTCCCTTTTATTTAAATGAGCCAGAGTAAAATTGGCTATCTTAAATAGAAAACACCAGTAAAGAGTAATTACTAGAGAGAAGTAGTGTTGCATGTGAATCTAAGCAAAGTGTAGTCCTGTCCTAGTAGTACTGATATCAGCTGGGAGTTTGTTAGAAATGCCAGATCTCAAGCCCACACCAGACCTTCTGATTCAGAACCTGGGTTTTAACAGGCTCCCCAGATGGTCTGTATGCACGTTAAAAAGGTTAAAGTTGCAATCTAAAAAATAAGTGAGTAAACAAACAAACATAAATGTAAAAAAAAGGAATATTTTGGTTTGCTGGAGGTAGCAAAAAGTGGGTGGCAAGGACTCAGATACTGATGGCTGGAAAATATGGGATGCACAATATGAGGTGGGTGGCAAAAGAGTCAAATTGTTTCCTGCTGTAAGTTGGAAGGCAGACCATGTGCTTAGGCTGTTAGGGCGAAATAGAAGGAAAAATTAATAATATTGGCATATTTAGGTTGTTTCCTGCAGCTTTCAGAAACATTCCAAAGAAATGGATATTTCAAAAAACTAGAGGTATTCTGTCTTAAGCAGAGATGGAAAAGTACATGGCTACAAAAAAGCCTGAGGATACAACCTAAGTTGCCCAAAAGTTACATGATTTGGAGCATTCTAAGGCTTAAAAGCCAATTGGAGCTATACTCCTGAAACCAAGCAGGCCCATGTAGGGGCCTTCCCAGTGACAGACCCCTCTGTGTCCCTGCTTGTTGTTGATTGGGAAAAGAGGCTATGGAAATACACTGTGACCTCCCTACGCGTGAATGCTTGAAGAAGTAAAGAAGGCAGAAACAAAGACAGGACAGCCAGGCAGGAGAATAACCATAACTTAAACAATAAATCAGTCTCAGGGACTCCCAGTTTTGTTTCAGAGGTAAAGATAAGTCTGACGTACAGCCCTAAGTTGTTTCACAGACACCAAAACCCCACCACCAGGTGGAGGAAGTTGACTGCATGCTGACCACCAGCAGGTAGCCCTCAGAAAATTGATGCTGAGGGCTACCTGAAACCAGAAAATTGATGCTATTGACTCCTGAAATGCCACCCTGTTCCCTCACCACCAACCAATCAGAAGGATGTCCAAGAGTTGATCCTGAACCCCATGACCCCTTCCCTCACACTGCCTTTAAAAACCCTTCCCCGAGGGCTTCCCTGGTGGCGCAGTGGTTGGGAGTCTGCCTGCCGGTGCAGGGGACACGGGTTCGAGCCCTGGTCTGGGAGGATCCTACATGCCGCCGAGCGACTGGGCCCGTGAGCCACAATTGCTGAGCCTGCGCGTCTGGAGCCTGTGCTACGCAATAGGGGAGGCCGCGATAGTGAGAGGCCCGCACACCGCGATGAAGAGTGGCCCCCGCTTGCCACAACTGGGGAGGGCCCTCGCACAGAGACGAAGACACAACACAGCCATAAATAAATAAATTAAAAAAAAAAAAAAAAACTTGACCTTTAAAAAAAACAAAACAAAAAGCATTAGACTCTCTAAATGACACGTATACTGTGTTTAAAAAAAAAAAAAAACCCTTCCCCGAAAGCCGTCATGGAGTTCAGTCTTTTGAGCATGAGCTGCCTGTTCTCCTTGCTGTGCCCTGAGACAAATGCCATACTTACCTTCACCAACCTGGTATCATTAGATTGGCTTTGTTGCATGGCAGGGCGAGTGGACTCTGGTTCGGTGCGGTAAAACTCCAAAGTACTGAAGCAGGAGTGAAAAGTGGCTGCAGAAGTACACCCAAGTAGAGATTAAGACCATAAACTAAATTTTATTTTGCTTTTGGGCTTGTGCTTGCTCTTTGTTAAATGTTTGCTGGAAGACAATGGAATCTAGCACCCAGGTTAAATCTGATTAAGTGTGCTGTCTTCTTGCCCAGGCCTTCTGAGAGTTGTCGTTGAAGACAGAGAGGGTGAGCAGCACACAGAGACAGCATTTAAAAGACAGGAGCATTTAAGATTCCAGTCTTTGCAACATGTGTGGTAGTTTTCCCATGGAATTGATTCAAGATACTAGAGAGGAACTCTTTTTGTGCTTTTGAGGTAGTGAGGTGACTATATTGTCAAAGGAACTTGTATGGAGTTTGCACAACTCACGAAGCAATCTCTCCACTGCCCAAAGCTGTATCTCCAGAAGCATGTACTTCCCAAAGTCTACCTCATGTTACATTATGCTATGTTGTATTTTCTTTTGTTATGGACATATCTGAAACCTAACTATATCATACAATTCTTAAGTAAAGGATTCAAGACACACTCATCTTGATGATTGTCCTGAGCATACAAAGAAAATTTTGCAATAAATATTACATGTACAAAATTTCCAAAGAAATAGAGATGATGCTGATAAATTTTCCCACAGAAAGAATAATGAAAATGAGGTTGATCTGGAATAAAGACAGTTTCATTCATTCAATTCATTCACCATGGCCAAAGATTCTACGAGGTGGTCAGAATAACAAAATTCTCATTTCAAGAAGTGTCCAATTGATTGGTCTAGGACAGATATTAAAATAAATATTTTATAAATAATGTTAGAAAACTTACAAAGCAAATAAGAGCGAGTGACTACTTCCTCTTGAGGCTGAGGATGAGGCAAGGAATGTTTCTCAGGTGACAGAACTTGAGCTGAATGTTGAACTTTAAGTAGATGTGTACAAGGAGGAAGAATGGGGAAATCACAGTCTGGGTAGTGGGAAAGCATGAACAAAGACTGCAGGTCATGAAACTATATCATGAGCTAAGTAGTCAGTGAGACTGGATCATGTTGTTCTGGGGGTCAAGACATGGGCGAGAGTGATGTTCTGGGATTAGAAATGGTGGAATTTGAATCCCTTGTTAAAATGTTTTGACTTTATCCTCAAGGCAATAGGGAGAAACACTTAATTTTAAGAAATGAAGTGGTATTTTTTATAAAGATTATTTTAATAAAAGTGTGAAGAATAGAGTGAAATAGTGTCCTATTTAGCAGAGAGAAAGCAATTAGAAGATAATAATTAAAATAAACAAGACCTAAGGACCCTCTTCTACCCCAAAACAGCAGGTATGAAAAGGAGGGGACATGTTCTAGAGTGGCTAAGAAGGTTAAATATCATGACTTGTTCATAAAGTGGATTTGGGAATACAGAGAAAAGCAGGTATCTAAGATACCTCAGTGTTCTGGTTGACTGTGGGTGGGTAATAGTCTTTTATTTAGTCTACTGAGAAGGATCAGGTTTACTTAAGGTAAGTTGCATTTGAAGTACATAAAAGGCATAATGGAAATAGTTTGGACTTCAGAAACAGGGCTTGTATTCTGCTCTGGGTCTTACTAAATGGGAGCCCTAAGCAACTTAGTTTCATCTCTTATATTTTACATCTGTGTAAAATAGATGTGATAAAAAACTGTTGTGAGAATTGTACACACATGGTCCTTTACAAGTGATAGGTGATGAGGAAAACTATCACCGTCACCTTAAAGGAATACTCATGACACTTTAAAATACTTATTTGGATTTAGAAATGATTTCTGTGTTAGGGGGCATTTTGTAGCTTAGAAAAGATAACATCTTTGGGATCTGGAAATCTTAACTTCACTGCAACATATCCAAAGGTGATCAATGCTCAGCCACTTGTGAACATGAATGCAATAAAAATATGACTAAGTCATTAGAAGTGCCCTTAAAATAGCTCACCATTCTGTACAAGGAAAATAGAACTGACCTCAGCATCTTTTATTTAAACAAGTTTTAAAAGGAAAGAAAGCAGACAGCTATTCATCACTTTTTCTGGTGATTTATTTCTAGATTATCCAAATCTCCCCAAATTTGCCACTATGTTTTTTTGGTTTATTCCAATAATTGATTCAATTTGAGGTCCAAATCAGTTATTGGGGTAGTTGTGTTACACTTGCTTTTCAGATACACTTAAGTATTAACAATGTACTTGGAAATTACATTAGGAAAATATATCTTATTTTCAAGACAACATTGTACAGACCATACGAAAACACTTTCTGTATAAAGTTCATATTTAAAGCCAAAATGTTAAATGCCGGTGGGAAATTAATAAAATAAATGTATCAATTTATTTATCCAAAGAGCTGTATTTTCATAGGCCAGGTGGATTGAAGAAAGGTACAATCCAAAAGTGTAAGAGAGAGAACTCTTCCATCAGGAGATTTAAGTTTGGATGAATTTTCAATGGCATTTTAGCACTATCCCAGCACCATACAATTACTGTAAATTTTCTTCTCTCTCTTATCATCTATACCCAAGAAGATTGCACCCTCTTTAGTGGCTTTTCTATTCGCAGATGATTCACAAAGCTGTGTTTCCAGACCAGACTGCTCCTGTGAGCTGCAGACATGCAGCGGATTGTAACTAGTTACCTCCACAGCTGTATGTATGTCTAGGCACTTATTTATCCTCTAACCTGCATCTCCTAAATCACTCAGGTGGTATGTGGTACAACCTGTTTTCACCCACCAGAAACTTGGGGGTCCATCTTAGAATATTCCTCCTCTCTATAGGGAAATCATCACTCTTAGAATATTCCTCCTCTCTATAGGGAAATCATCACTTGTTGACCAAGTAGTTTTGGCTCTATTTCCACACCATTTAAAAAACATTTTTCATCCTTTCTATTTACCACTTTCACTGGAAAATTCCAGGTCCTTGTCTCCTACTCAGCCAAGTTTTTTTCCTGCCTCTATTATCAGTCTTCCTTCATTCACCTCTCTGGAAATGTGTCTTCTACACTCAAGGCATAAATTTTTGAAAAGATAAATATTTATTATGTTATCTCCTACTTAAAAACACACCGAAGGCCCATGAATGCCTATAAGGATAGAGTCTTCAGTATATCCTAAAGGAATTCCCTGATCTAGCTCCCGCCTGTGTCTACAGCTGCATATCTTGCCAAATGTCCATCCAATTTTGCTATTCCCAGCTACATAAAGTTCCCCAATCACTTCAGATTCTGTCAAATCCTGTGATTTTTCTTACCTCTAAAATTTTCCTGATATCCTAACTCCTTACCCAGGTCCCTTCAGTAGAACTTCCCATTCCCTTACCTGTACCTCTCCTATATCACACACATCCTTTTCCATAACAACATGTTGTACCATTATTTGCTAGTATACTTAACTTGCCCCGTGAGTTTGAATACCTTTATGTTAATATGCTGATAAATGCACTCAGGTCCAGCATCTACTGGTAATAATAATTACATCATTCAATACCACTTATTGACTACCTACAATGCATCAGGAAATGTTGAAGAACTGACTATATTAACTCATCACTCTGTTACACAAAATTTATGAGACAAGAAGAGGCTGAATAAATTGCTTCAGTTCCCTCACTGAATGAGTATCTGTGCCAGAATTTGAACTGAGTCATACTGTCTCCAGAACCTGTAACTGTCTTTCTTGCTAAGATCTATTAAATGATTATTGACTAGATGACTGAAATATATAAACACCCATGATTTTGTGTGAGAGTTGATGGTTTTATTTTTACTTAAGGTACATTCAGGAAGCAGTGAATTGTCAGAAATTCTAGCTTATTGTGATAATTGAGTTAATGCCTATGAATTACTTAGAACATGTACACAGTATGTAGGCAGTAAATGTGTTCTGCTATCACATCTGTTTTTTGAGACTTACCTATAAGCTGGGTACTTTAATGGCCACTTTACATAGATTTTCTATTTTCATCCTTTCAGCAACTTTGAAAGTTGACATTATTTTCTCCTATTCATCAGAGAGGAGACAGAAGATTAGAACTTAAGTCGTCCTCAAATGTCACACACATGGTAAGTGTTAGAAGCAAGATTTTAACATAGTTCTAGCCATCCCTAAAACTTAAGTTTCCTGTAGTTCAGATGATCAAGTAAAAAATTTTGATTAAATGGTAATATATATGTATATTTCTTGTTCAAAATTTCTTGATATGGCCTTTGCTGTATCATTTAACTTTGAGACAAATTCTACCACTTTATTTATTGACTGCTGTTTTATATGCTTCAAGGCAAATAATTGTCAAATACATCAACATTTATCATAAAATAATTAATATAATCTTTCCCTTTAAAATAATTTTTTTCTTCATGTGTGACAATAACAGTTAAGGTACATTTCCAAGTAGAAAAAATAACTTGAAAAACAATCCGTTTGAGAGAGTGAGGCCTGTTTGCATAATTTGATTTTTCTGTTAACTAGATTATCTTTGAAATATTATTTTAAAAGTCTGAAAGCTTATTAAACTGAACACATAGAGCTCCAGTTTCTATTTCCAGACTTAGATACCCCTCAGCTGCTGTCATCATGCTGTTAATTGAATGTTTGTGTGAAAATGATGCGTTTTCAACGGCAAGAGCAAAAACATTGTTCTCAACTCTTTGATTTTGGTCTCTTTTTTTTTCGGATATATTTAAAGCTGGTTATAACTTTGTTTCTCAGTCTCTACTTAATCTTGGCTTTTGACTTTCTATCTGACAACTTCACTTTGGTGTGTCACTGCTTGTCACTCTGCTTTAATATGTTTTTCTTCAGTAACTTCAAACACTGTAGCAGGCTCTCTAGCATCATGAATAAGAGAATATTTTTAAAATATAAAGAAAAATGAACAGGGCAAATTAACTCTGAAGAACAGAATCCTCTTGATGTATATTCATCGTTTCAAAATGCTGATACCATGACAAAAAATAACTACAGTGTACCAGGGAGAGTCAAATCTGTAAGACGTGAAAAGACTTAAATGAAAATAATAGAATAGAGGATTCTGCAAAGATAGCAGAGTAGGAAGCATTAAGAATACTTCTCTCCACCTCGATGACAATATGTCTGATGTAACTATATCAGAAATTGGAGTCTACTGATGGCATGCAACTTCCAGAGGAAGGCTTGGACATAAGTTGAGTTAATTTCAGCCAGTTTCATGACTGAACCCCTCAAAAAACCCTGGACTACAAGACTCAGGTGCACTCACCTACTTGGCATTACCTCATACATTTTGCCACACATAGACACTAGGAAAATTGAGCATATCTTTGTGACACCACTGGGAGAGGACACTGGAAAGATTGCCCCTGGTTTCTATTGGTCTTCACCCCATGCACCTTTTCCCTTTGCTGATTTTACTCTGTATTCTTTCACTGTAATAAACCAGAACCATGATTACAACAGCTTTTTTGAGTCTTAGATTTTGGGTGATTTATTAAGCTTATGGGTGATCTTAGGGCCAGCAGGATTTGCAAATTAATAAATTATTTTTCTATGGCACTATTAAAGTAACATAGGCTCCTCATTCAATTTTAAATGCATAATTATCCTCACATGATTTCTCTCCCTCTCTCTTTTTTTTTTTTTTTTTTAGCCCATGTGGTGGGTGAATCTAGAAAATTCTAACTAGTGTAATATTTTTCCCTTTTCCTCGATGTAGCCGGGTAGGTGAGCTGATCTGGATCTGCCTTGTCACAATGATAAATTTCCTATCTTTGACAAACTTATCCCTTAGGATTATATTTTGTATTGTGTATGAAGATAAAAGTCTTCCCTTAAGATTAAAGCATAAACCATACACAACAATCAGGATTTTACCGGAGCTGTGTAGAGGAAGATACAGGTCCTTGGAGAGGGACTAGAAAAGTTGCATTTGGATTCCTTTCTACTATTTTCCCTCATATGTATAGCTCATTGGGAACCCCAAGAAAATGAAGAGTAATTTGCAGGGGAATATTTTGTCCTGAGTTTCCGGGAAACTATATCTTCAAATAATACCAAACACTAATTTTCTAAATGACGAGGCTTCCAAAAATATCTTAAGCCTTGCAAAGTGGAATAATAGTGCTAATTAGTGCTAATTATTTGCAATAGATATGTCATACAGGGAAAGCACTCAGTAGTTCCCTTTTCATTTGCTGGCCATGAGAACCAGTGAGTTGGGTGATCATGGTCTTCTTTCCTCTCTAGCTCATGGCTTCGTATGTCATTAGACAATTAACCTCTTTGTACTTCAATTTTTCCATCTACTTGGTAATAATGTTGACTTCAAAGGAATGCTATGACAAATAGTTCTATATTTTAGGAAATTATTTCTTCCTATTAGTCTGGAGTTAATTGTTGCTTTTTATTCTGATGATAAGTTTCCTTAAAGGAAATAGGTAACAAACCCCAGAAGTAATAGGTATTAGTACTTTTTGTGGGGGGCTATTTCAATGTTGTTTTCTAGGTCTTTATGTTGAATAACAGGCCCAAATGGTCACATTGGTAGCAACAAACACAGTGGTTCATAAGTGGCAGGGCAGGGATGACTGTTTCCTCCATGTGATGCCATACTCTATCTAGAAGGCGCTAGTCTCAAAGCAATGATCAGCACAACGTTAATCCTACTTTTCTTAATAAGGAGAAATTATATCTAGAAAAGCAAAGCTAATGTCAATATCCCTCAACAACAAAAGATTATTTCCTACAAACTTTAACTCACCACAGTGCTAATATAAATCTCTCCTAAATTCACAAAACCCAGTCAATCAACTATCTGTCCACATTTGGAGAGTTTATAGTAAGTTCATTATTAGTTTCTTTAATGTCATTTTGATTAATTTACTGAGTTATTCACCAGGTAACTTTCCTAATTTATTTATTTTCAGATGTATGACGGACAATTCAAATACATGGAATGGGTTCCATAGTACTATTAGGCTTGCTTAACATCTTCCTCTCAAAAAACCCAAATTTCACCTTAGTTATATCTACCAAATTAGGCAACAGCATGCTCTAATAAAAAAAATTATTCCTTCACACATTATAGTATATATACACTCAAGCAAAGTAGAATATTATAATTATGTAAGTAATATTATCAAATCAGAAAAATGTATTCCTTTTTTAAATCTTTATTGAGGTATAATTTATTACAAAAAAATGGATGTATTTAATCTATACAATTTATGGGTTTGGTAATCAGCATACACCTATGAAACCATCATGATAATCAATATCCAAACAAACATATCCATTATTCCAAATGTTTCCTCCTACTCTGTGTTTTATTTTTTGTTTATTTGTTTTGTTTTGTTTTTGTGGTAAGAACACTTAACAATGGAATTATTTTATCCATTATGCTTGCTTTAGCTATTTATATTAAACAGATTAATCTCTAGAATTTTTTTTTTCAAACATCTTTATTGAAGTATAATTGCCTTACAATAGTGTGTTAGCATCTGCTTTATAACAAAGTGAATCTGTTATACATATACAATATGTTCCCATTTCTCTTCCCTCTTGCATCTCCCTCCCTCCCACCCTCCCCATCCCACCCCTCTAGGTGGTCACAAAGCACCGAGCTGATCTCCCTGTGCTATGCGGCTGCTTCCCACTAGCTATCTATTTTACATTTGGTAGTGTATATATGTCCATGACACTCTCTTACCCTGTCACATCTCACCCCACCCCCTCCCCATATCCTCAAGTCCATTCTCTAGTAGGTCTGTGTCTTTATTCCCGTCTTGCCACTAGGTTCTTCATGGCCTTTTTTTTTTTTTTTTTTTTTCCCTTAGATTCCATATATATGTGTTAGCATACTGTATTTGTTTTTCTCTTTCTGACTTACTTCACTCTGTATGACAGACTCTAACTCCATCCACCTCATTACAAATACCTCCATTTCATTTCTTTTATTGGCTGAGTAATATTCCATTGTATATATGTGCCACATCTTCTTTATCCATTCATCTGTCGATGGACACCTAGGTTGCTTCCATGTCCTGGCTATTGTAAATAGAGCTGCAATGAACATTTTGGTACATGACTCTTTTTGACCTATGGTTTTCTCAGGGTATATGCCCAGTAGTGGGATTGCTGGGTCGTATGGTAGTTCTATTTGTAGTTTTTTAAGGAACCTCCATACTGTTCTCCATAGTGGCTGTATCAATTTACATTCCCACCAACAGTGCAAGAGTGTTCCCTTTCCTCCACACCCTCTCCAGCATTTATTGTTTCTAGATTTTTTGATGATGGCCATTCTGACCGGTGTGAGATGATATCTCATTGTAGTTTTGATTTGCATTTCTCTAATGATTAATGATGTTGAGCATTCTTTCATGTGTCTGTAGGCCATCTGTATATCTTCTTTGGAGAAATGTCTATTTAGACCTTCTGCCCATTTTTGGATTGGGTTGTTCGTTTTTTTGTTATTGAGCTGCATGAGCTGCTTGTAAATCTTGGAGATTAATCCTTTGTCAGTTGCTTCATTTGCAAATATTTTCTCCCATTCTGCGGGTTGTCTTTTGGTCTTGTTTATGGTTTCCTTTGCTGTGCAAAAGCTTTTCAGTTTCACTAGGTCCCATTTGTTTATTTGTGTTCTTATTTCCATTTCTCTGGGAGCTGGGTCAAAAAGAATCTTGCTGTGATGTATGTCATAGAGTGTTCTGCCTATGTTTTCCTCTAAGAGTTTGATAGTGTCTGCCCTTACACTTAGGTCTTTAATCCATTTTGAGTTTATTTTTGTGCATGGTGTCAGGGAGTGTTCTAATTTCATACTTTTACATGTTCCTGTCCAATTTTCCCAGCACCACTTATTGAAGAGGCTGTCTTTTCTCCACTGTATATGCTTGCCTCCTTTATCAAAGATAACTTGACCATATGTGTGTGGGTTTATCTCTGGGCTTTCTATCCTGTTCCATTGATCTATATTTCTGTTTTTGTGCCAATACCAAACTGTCTTGATTACTGAAGCTTTGTAATATAGTCTGAAGTCAGGGAGCCTGATTCCCCCAGCTCCATTTTTCGTTCTCAAGATGGCTTTGGCTATTCGGGGTCTTTTGTGTTTCCATACAAATTGTGAAATTTTTTGTTCTAGTTCTGTGAAAAATGCCAGTGGTAGTTTGATAGGGATTGCATTGAATCTGTAGATTGCTTTGGGTAGTAGAGACATTTTCACAATGTTGATTCTTCCAATCCAAGAACATGGTATATCTCTCCATCTATTTGTATCATCTTTAATTTCTTTCATCAGTGTCTTATAATTTTCTGCATACAGGTCTTTTGTCTCCTTAGGTAGGTTTATTCCTAGATATTTTATTCTTTTTGTTGCAGTGGTAAATGGGAGTGTTTTCTTAATTTCACTTTCAGATTTTTCGTCATTAGTGTATAGAAATGCAAGAGATTTCTGTGCATTAATTTTGTATCCTGCTACTTTACCAAATTCATTGATTAGCTCTAGGAGTTTTCTGGTAGCATCTTTAGGATTCTCTATGTATAGTATCATGTCATCTGCAAATAGTGACAGCTTTACTTCTTCTTTTCCGATTTGGATTCCTTTTATTTCTTTGTCTTCTCTGATTGCTGTGGCTAGGACTTCCAGAACTATGTTGAATAATAGTGGTGAGAGTGGGCAACCTTGTCTTGTTCCTGATCTTAGTGGAAATGGTTTCAGTTTTTCACCATTGAGGACAATGTTGGCTGTGGGTTTGTCATATATGGCCTTTATTATGTTGAGGAAAGTTCCCTCTATGCCTACTTTCTGCAGGGCTTTTATCATAAATGGGTGTTGAATTTTGTCAAAAGCTTTCTCTGCATCTATTGAGATGATCATATGGTTTTTCTCCTTCAATTTGTTAATATGGTGTATCACATTGATTGATTTGCGTATATTGAAGAATCCTTGCATTCCTGGGATAAACCCCACTTGATCATGGTGTATGATCCTTTTAATGTGCTGTTGGATTCTGTTTGCTAGTATTTTGTTGAGGATTTTTGCATCTATGTTCATCAGTGATATTGGCCTGTAGTTTTCTTTCTTTGTGACATCTTTGTCTGGTTTTGGTATCAGGGTGATGGTGGCCTCGTAGAATGAGTTTGGGAGTGTTCCTCCCTCTGCAATATTTTGGAAGAGTTTGAGAAGGAGAGGTGTTAGCTCTTCTCTAAATGTTTGATAGCATTCGCCTGTGAAGCCATCTGGTCCTGGGCTTTTGTTTGTTGGAAGGTTTTTAATCACAGTTTCAATTTCAGTGCTTGTGATTGGTCTGTTCATATTTTCTATTTCTTCCTGGTTCAGTCTCGGCAGTTTGTGCATTTCTAAGAATCTGTCCATTTCTTCCAGGTTGTCCATTTTATTGGCATATAGTTGCTTGTAGTAATCTCTCATGATCTTTTGTATTTCTGCAGTGTCAGTGGTTACTTCTCCTTTTTCATTTCTAATTCTATTGATCTGAGTCTTCTCCCTTTTTCTCTTGATGAGTCTGGCTAATGGTTTATCAATTTTGTTTATCTTCTCAAAGAACCAGCTTTTAGTTTCATTGATTTTTGCTATTGTTTCCTTCATTTCTTTTTCATTTATTTCTGACCTGATCTTTATAATTTCTTTCCTTCTGCTGGCTTTGGGGTTTTTTTGTTCTTCTTTCTCTAATTGCTTTAGGTGCAAGGTTAGGTTGTTTATTCGAGATGTTGCCTGTTTCTTGAGGTAGGCTTGTATTGCTATAAACTTCCCTCTTAGCACTGCTTTTGCTGTGTCCCATAGGTTTTGGGTCGTCGTGTCTCCATTGTCATTTGTTTCTAGGTATTTTTTGATTTCCCCTTTGATTTCTTCAGTAATCACTTCATTATTAAGTAATGTATTGTGTAGCCTCCATGTGTTTGTATTTTTTACAGATCTTTTCCTGTAATTGATATCTAGTCTCATAGCGTTGTGGTCGGAAAAGATACTTGATACGATTTCAATTTTCTTAAATTTACCAAGGCTTGATTTGTGACCCAAGATATGATCTATCCTGGAGAATGTTCCATGAGCACTTGAGAAAAATGTGTATTCTGTTGTTTTTGGGTGGAATGTCCTATAAATATCAATTAAGTCCATATTGTTTAATGTATCATTTAAAGCTTGTGTTTCCTTATTTATTTTCATTTTGGATGATCTGTCCATTGGTGAAAGTGGGGTGTTAAAGTCCCCTACTATGATTGTGTTGCTGTCAATTTCCCCTTTCATGGCTGTTAGTATTTGCCTTATGTATTGAGGTGCTCCTATGTTGGGTGCATAAATATTTACAATTGTTATACCTTCCTCTTGGATCGATCCCTTGATCATTATATAGTGTCCTTCTTTGTCTCTTGTAATAGTCTTTATTTTAAAGTCTATTTTGTCTGATATGAGAATTGCTACTCCAGCTTTCTTTTGATTTCCATTTGCATGGAATATCTTTTTCCATCCCCTCACTTTCAGTCTGTATGTGTCCCTAGGTCTGAAGTGGGTCTCTTGTAGACAGCATATGTATGGGTCTTGTTTTTGTATCCATTCAGCCAGCCTGTGTCTTTTGGTGGGAGCATTTAATCCATTTACATTCAAGGTAATTATCGATATGTATGTTCCTATTCCCATTTTCTTAAATGTATTGGGTTTGTTATTGTAGGTGTTTTCCTTCTCTTGTGTTTCTTGCCTAGAGAAGTTCCTTTAGCATTTGTTGTAAAGCTGGTTTGGTGGTGCTGAACTCTCTCAGCTTTTGCTTGTCTGTAAAGGTTTTAATTTCTCCATCGAATCTGAATGAGATCCTTGCTGGGTAGAGTAATCTTGGTTGTAGGTTTTTCTCCTTCATGACTTTAAGTATATCCTGCCACTCCCTTCTGGCTTGCAGAGTTTCTGCTGAGAGATCAGATGTTAACCTTATGGGGATTCCCTTGTGTGTTATTTGTTTTTTTTCCCTTGCTGCCTTTAATATGTTTTCCTTATATTTAATTTTTGACAGTTTGATTAATATGTGTCTTGGCGTGTTCCTCCTTGGGTTTATCCTGTATGGGACTCTCTGTGCTTCCAGGACTTGATTAACTATTTCCTTTCCCATATTAGGGAAGTTTTCAACTATAATCTCTTCAAAAATTTTCTCAGTCTCTTTCTTTTTCTCTTCTTCTTCTGGTACCCCTATAATTCGAATGTTGGCACGTTTAATGTTGTCCCAGAGGTCCCTGAGACTGTCCTCAGTTCTTTTCATTCTTTTTTCTTTATCCTGCTCTGTAGTAGTTATTTCCACCATTTTATCTTCCAGGTCACTTATCCTTTCTTCTGCCTCAGTTATTCTACTATTGATCCCATCTAGAGTATTTTTAATTTCATTTATTGTGTTTTTCATCATTGCTTGGTTCCTCTTTAGTTCTTCTACATCCTTGTTAAATGTTTCTTGCATTTTGTCTATTCTATTTCCAAGATTTTGGATCATCCTTACTATCATTATTCTGAATTCTTTTTCAGGTAGACTACCTATTTCCTCTTCATTTGTTAAGTCCAGTGTGTTTTGAGCCTGCTCCTTCATCTGCTGTGTGTTTTTCTGTCGTCTCATTTTGCCTATCTTACTGTGTTTGGGGTCTCCTTTTCACAGGCTGCAGGTTCGTAGTTCCCGTTGTTTTTGGTATCTGTCCCCAGTGGCTAAGGTTGGTTCAGTGGGTTGTGTAGGCTTCCTGGTGGAGGGAACTAGTGCCTGAGTTCTGGTGGATGAGGCTAGATCTTGTCTTTCTGGTGGGCACGTCCACGTCTGGTGGTGTATTTTGGTGTGTCTGTGGCCTTATTATGATTTTAGGCAGCCTCTCTGCTAATGGATGGGGTTGTGTTCCTGTCTAGCTAGTTGTTTGGCATAGGGTGTCCAGCACTGTAGCTTGCTGGTCGTTGGGTGAAGCTGGGTCTTGATGTTGAGATGGAGATCTCTGGGAGATTTTTGCCGTTTGGTATTACGTGGAGCTGGGAGGTCTCTTGTGGACCAGTGTTCTGTAGTTGGCTCTCCCACCTCAGAGGCACGGCCCTGATGCCTGGCTGGAGCACCAAGAGCCTTTCATCCACACGGCTCAGAGTAAAAGGGAGAAAAAATAGAAAGAAAGAAAGAAAGAGGCTATAATATAGTGAAGTAAAATAAAGCTATTGTAAAGCAAAGCTATACAGACAAAATCTCACCCAGAAGCATATACATATACACTCACAAAAAAAAAAGGAAAAGGGGAAAAATTAATATCTCCTGCTCCCAGAGTCCCCCTCCTGACTTTGGGCTGATTCGTTGTCTATTCAGGTATTCAGCAGATGCAGGCACATCAAGTTGTTTGTGGAGCTTTAATCCGCTGCTTCTGAGGCTGCTGGGAGAGATTTCCCCTTCTCTTCCCTGTTCGCACAGCTCCTGGGGTTCAGCTTTGGATTTGGACCCGCCTCTGCGTGTAGGTCGCCTGTGGGCGTCTGTTTCCCGGCCAGACAGGACGGGGTTAAAGGAGCAGCTGCTTCGGGGGCTCTGGCTCACCCAGGCCGCGGGGAGGGAGGGGTACAGAGGAGGCGGGGCGAGCCTGCGGCGTCAGAGGCCGGCGTGACGTTGCACCAGCTCGAGGCGCGCAGTGCGTTCTCCCGGGGATGTTGTCCCCGGATCCCGGGACCCTGGCAGTGGCGGGCTGCACAGGCTCCCGGGAGGGGAGGTGTGGAGAGTGACCTGTGCTCACACACAGGCTTTTTGGAGGCGGCAGCAGCAGCCCCAGCGTCTCACGCCCGTCTCTGGGGTCCGTGCTGATCGCCGTGGCTTGCGCCCTTCTCTGGAGTTCGTTTAGGCGGCGCTCTGAATCCCCTCTCCTTGCGCGCAGCGAAACAAAGAGGCAAGAAAAAGTCTCTTGCCTCTTCGGCAGCTGCAGACCTTTTCCCGGTCTCCCTCCCGGCTAGCTGTGGTGCGCCAACCCCTTCAGGCTGTGTTCACGCCGCCAGCCCCAGTCCTCTCCCTGCGATCCGACCGCAGCCCGAGCCTCAGCTCCCAGCCCCGCCCGCCCCGGCGGGGGAGCAGACAAGCCTCTCGGGCTGGTGAGCGCCGCTCGGCGCCGAGCCTCTGTGCGGGAGTCTCTCCGATTTTCCCTCTGCGCCCCTGTTGCTGTGGGATCCGCGCTGATAGCCGCGGTTCGCGCCCTTCTCTGGAGTTCGTTTAGGTGGCGCTCTGAATCCCCTCTCCTTGCCCGCCGCGAAACAAAGAGGCAAGAAAAAGTCTCTTGCCTCTTCGGCAGCTGCAGACTTTTTCCCCCAATCTCTAGAATTTGAAAGACACTTCAACTAAGAAATCAAAGCCACTATATTTTGGTGGTCTATTGTGGTGATGCCTAACTTGTGGTTTTCATCATTAACATATCAATAGTTGTAGTAATAGTGAGCATTTATTTTGACTTGGTATAAAAACATACTTTCTTAACAATAACATATGAAATAGTAACTGTTTATTCAGAGTTTACAGGTGGGAAAAGAGAGGTCAAGAACATACAATTAGCAAGTGACAGAAGTGGAATGCTTACCCCAAGTTACTCAATCCAGAAGTAGCACTCTGAACCACTTTCCCATGCTTTCTTTTGTTTATTGCTTTCATAAGAATGGTATTAAAAATAAAAATGTTCAATGTATTTTTAGATTAAAACCATATGCTATTCACATTTTATAAGACATTAATGTTACTATTCAACTTAGTTGACTATGCATTCATTATTTTTTTTTCATTATTTTTATACCTAACAAAGAATGTGTATCCAATACTGAGCAAAAGCCTAGCCTTGTCTATCTTGTCCTATTTATTAATCAAAAAAATTTTTTCAGCAACATAATGAAATAAAAACAGCAATAAATGCTAAGAATTGAGTATCTATTATGTTCTAGGCACTGTTACTTGTATTAATTTATTTAATGCTATTAACAGCTCTATTGGTAGGTACTATTATTTGCCCCATTTCACAGATGAGAACAACGAAGAACAGAAAGTTTAAACAAATTACCAAGGTCATTCAGTTAGCAAAACGAAGAGGAAAGTTTTGAAATCAGAAGAGTCCACCTTTTGTAGCTTTCTTAGTTACAAAATAAGCCATGAGGATGTAATATTCAGCATAAGGAATATGGTTAATAATATTGTAATAATTTTGTATGAGCACAGCTCATTACTGGACTTACTGTGGTGATCATTTTGTAATATATGCAAATGTCAAATCACTATGTAATACATCTGAAACTAACAATATAGTACCTCAACTATATTTCAATTAAAAAAAAAAATCAAGACACATAGAGAAGTCAAGGAACTGAATAAAACAAGAATATACTGAAAATGAATTTTAAAATATTTTATTTGAAAGATAAAGTACACAATAACAGAATACAATCTTTTTAGATTACTAAAGAAATACTTGTGGTATCTTTGGGAAAACGTTTATTTTTTATTTGCTTAATCCTTATTTCAAAGTGATTTATTCTTTGGTCTAATAACTCATTGAAATATTAAAAAGTTTGTTTTCATGAAATAAGATACATGAAGACAATTTTCAAAATAATTTAGTATACAAATATCTTTTAAAATGCCTAATATGCAAGAACAATTATCAAAATCTTTAAACCCAAAGCATCTGGGGTCTTTTCACATGTCTTGAATTATTTCTCAAAATTTTAATTATAGCTTTCAGTTAAGCACTGTATTTATGAGCATCAACTTTCTTAGTATTCTTACAATTCTGCAATTTTGTAATGGATATATTAAATTTTAATACTTAAATTTGGGAATAATGGAACTAATTATCTAACACTGACAATTGATTTATCAATTGTGTTCCCTCTGTGTATTTTATTTGATACTAGTGAGGAACAGGAGAAGCTAAGCAATAAAAAATGCTTCAAAGGAGTTGACACGTTCTAATTTAGTACTTACTGTCTGTCAGAGAATAGGTTATGATTTAAAATTTTGATCTCTCATTTGCATGATAAAGTGAAAATAAGTTCTTATTAGTTCTTCCATATTGCAATGATTTTTTCCTCTACCTAGATTTTTGACAAAGAAATCAGTAATTCTGAATGTTCTAGAGCTTCTTTTTAATGACACTACTGATAATAAGGAAAGAAAAGGCTAACTACTCATGTTTACAACTAAAGCTGCCTTGATTTATTATAGGAATTTATTCAAATGTTCCATGAATAATACATATGATTACAGGGTTAGTTAAAAAAAAATACAAATACTTGTTTTTATTCAAGTAATAACATTAAAAAAAAAACTGATGAATTTTATATTAGTTATGCTATGTCAAACTATAAGGATAAGAAGTTGGTAGGTCTACAGAGCTGGGAGTTTGTTGAATGTTTGTGTGTTAAGGAACTGCACACACATATACACAAATACACATTAAGAGTGGTGTAGGTCTATTTAAACATCCACCCAAGCTCAGATGTACACATTCATTTATTCACACATTCATTCAAAAAGTATTTTGGTCTCTAACATGTGCTAACTCTCGTGGTAAGTGCTGGGAGGTATAGTGAACAACACAAACATATTCTATGTTCTATTTAGGAATGGGTGCAGAGAACATTGCACAGGTAAATGAAGAACTACAACTCTAATAAGTGCTATGTGTGGACGTACACTTAGTCTCAGCAGTGGGTGTGGATTAAAAGCTCTTTTGAAAAAGTGACATTTGAAGCTAAGAGATTTCACTAAGTGAAGAGGAAGGAGAGTGCTCCAGAGTGAACACAAAAATATCCAGTGATTAAGGAGTTAGGACTATATTCTAAGAAAAACGGTAAACCATTGAAAGACTGGAATAGTGACAGGATCAAATTTATGTTTTGAAAATTAATGTCTACTGTTTGGAATGGGCATGTGTTGGAGGCAGGAGGTATGTTTCCCAGTGTGCTTTAATCACTTGCAATCATCTAAGAGAATGATGAGGGTAATTCTGATTAAAATGGTGTTAGTGAAGTAGGATAAAAATTGAAAGATTCTAGAGTTATCAAAAATGAAATTTGTGGGGCTTCCCTGGTGGCGCAGTGGTTGAGAATCCGCCTGCCAATGCAGGGGACACGGGTTCGAGCCCTGGTCTGGGAAGATCCCACATGCCGCGGAGCAACTAGGCCCGTGAGCCACAACTACTGAGCCTGCGCATCTGGAGCCTGTGCTCCTCAACGGGAGAGGCCGCGACAGTGAGAGGCCCGCGCACCACGATGAAGAGTGGCCCCCGATCGCCGCAATTGGAGAAAGCCCTCGCACAGAAACGAAGACCCAACACAGCCAAAAATAAATAAATAAATTAATTAATTAATTTTAAACAAACAAACAAAAAAATGAAATTTGTTTAAATATCTTCTATGAGATGGAACATTTAGGGAGAGTCAAGTACGATACCCAGTTTTTAGATGGAGGAACTAGGTAAACAATGTGCCAATCACTAGCAGAAAGAACATGAGAAGGCCAGGTAGGATGAATGGATGAAAAATCATGAGCCATACTATGTTTGTTTAGTTGAGGTATGCGTGGATGCGAGGGGCTATTAAAGTAGTTGGAAGCTGATTTATATAGGAATCTCTGGATGAGATTAATACCTTAATAAAGTAATGATAAATTATTCAACTTCTCTAAATAATATGCATTTACTTTGAAGCAATGTGGTGCAAATCAGATCAATCAAGTCAGCTGTTTAGTTGTATTTATTAAATTATTTAATAAAATTGTGTACATGACTATTGTCTTCAACTACTAAAAATAACAGATGACTTAAGGAGACATTTATTAATGTATGATAGGTTTTCTTAGAAAGTAAATAAAAGTATATTGTAACTAATGATAATAATTTTTTAAATGTATTATTAGGAGCAGTAATCAATACACACTGCTGTATTTAAAATATTTAAAATAGATAACCAACAAGGACCTAATGTAAAAAAAAGTTACTATAGTTAAAAAAAAAAAATAATAAGAGCAAAGCAAATCCAAACCAAAAGAAATAATAATTGGAATAAATATTCTATGCCCTAAATATAGGAAAAATAATTTCCTTTTTAATTGCTTATAACACTTTTATCAAATTTGCAAAGTTGATCATATATTAAGTCACTAGGAAACATCAATGAAGATTGATATATTTTGTTGAAGTTAAGCTGCCCTTTTGGAGCAAAATTAATTTGTGATTACAAGTGGCTCTGAATTTTCCTAGTAAATGTGACATACATAAAACATACTTTATTTTCTGAAGCACCATTTGATATATGAGAGTAATGTTAAAAAATGTGTGAATGCATTATGTTCTTTTATCATTTTATTGAAGCTTCAGAGAAATTTTCTTTGAAAATTTACTATAGATTATATTCTGACCTGTAGGTCCTAAACTTTGTTCTAGCACAGTGGTGTCTATTTGTTTGATTTGAATCTCAAACTATATTTTACTCCAGAGAATCACCCTTCTTTGCTCTTTCCTTTTGTTGCCTCTCCTTTCCCCTAACTCACTCCCCAAAGGCCACCCTAAGTCTGACAAGACTTCCCCAGCCTCTCCCATTATTTCCTGTTTCTCACTCATCCCCATTTCCCAGCTGGAACAGATTTATCATTTATCAGTTTTAAAGGTGTTAGTTGGTGGAACAGGATTAAAGGCAAAGAAAGCAATGAAATACAGAAAGGGCAATCCTTCAGGAGATTTTTATTATACATTTATTCCAATACTGTAAAAGTTCTGAAATAGAAATCACATATTCTGACACCAATACCAACAAGTCAATTATTCAACTTTTGCTGAAAATGCTTACTGAACATATTTTTTTCTAGACCTAGAGAGCCTTATGCTATTTCAAATTTTGTAAAAACTTTCTTTTATATATTTATAATTCTCAAGAGGGGAAGAAAACAATAAATAAGTCAAAGCTTCTATTTCAAGAATTCTTGGTGTAGTTCAAAGGCTTTCTGAGCAGGTAGAATATGAATATAATGACATTGAAATTGATACCAGTAATTTTTGCAATGGAATTGCCACCTATATAAAGGAATGTAAGAAGATAAAACATGGAACAATTTCTTTGAAACTAAAACTTCATTGACTACCAAAAATATTGCAGTTGCTGCAAAAAATAAAATAAAATAAAACAAGCAATTGCTAAAAAGATCTCAAAGTATCAATGGAAGAAGAGATTCTTTGAAGGTAGAGTCAGATAAAAATATTTGGGAAACCAAAAACAAAACAAAAAGACAACCTATAGAATGGGAGAGAATATTCGCAAATGATGCAACTGACAAGGAATTAATCTCCAAAATATACAAACAGCTCATACAGCTCAATATCAAGAAAAAAAACAACCCAATCAAAAAATGGGCAGAAGACCTAAATAGACATTTCTCCAAAGAAGACATACAGATGGCCAAAAGGCACATGAAAAGATGCTCAACATAGCTAATTATTAGAGAAATGCAAATCAAAACTGCAACGAGCTATCACCTCACACCAGTCTGAATGAACATCATCAGAAAGCCTACAAATAACAAATGCTGGAGAGGGTGTGGGAAAAAGGGAACCCTCCTACACTGTTGGTGGGAATGTAAATTGGTACAGCCACTATGAAGAATGGTATGGAGGATCCTTAAAAAACTAAAAATAGAGCTACCATATGATCCTGCAATCCCACTCCTTGGAATATGTCCGGTGTAAACCATAATTTGAAAAGATACATGCACCCCAGTGCTCATTGCAGCACTATTTACAATAGCCAAGACATGGAAGCAACCTAAAAGTCCATCGACAGACGAATGGATAAAGATGATGTGGTACATATATACAATAGAATACTACTCAGCCATAAAATAGAACAAAATAATGCCATTTGCAGCAACATGGTTGGACCTAGAGATTGTCATACTGAGTGAATTAAGTCAGAGAAAGACAAATATCATATGATATCACTTACATGTGGAATCTAAAAAAATGATACAAATGAACATATTTACAAAGCAGAAATAGACTCACAGACATAGAAAACAAACATCATTACCAAAGAGGAAAGGTGGTGGGGAAGGGATAAATTAGGAATTTGGGAGTAACATATACATACTACTATATACAAAATAGATTAACAACAAGCACCCACTGTATAGCACAGGGAACTATACTCAACCTTTTGTAATAACCCATATGGGAAAAAAATCTGAAAAAATATATACGTATGTAAATATATATGAATATATATGTATATGTATATGTATAACTGAATCACTTTACTGTACACCTGAAACTAACACAACATTGTAAATCAACTATACTTCAATAAAAATCAATAAATTTAAATTAAAAAATCTGGGTTAGCTTATAGTTATCTCCTCACAAATCTTAAGAATAATATTGAATCAAACAAAGACTTTTCAACACAAAGCAGGGGAGAAAATACTTGCAACTCATGTATCTGATAAGGGATTTTTAACCCTAACATATAAAAAGCTTACAACTGATTAATAAAAAGACAAATATTCCAATTTAAAAATAGGCAAAGAATCTGAATAGACCCTTGTTCAAAGTGGAAATAAAATGGCAAAGAAGCACATGAGAAGACATTCAATATAATTAACCCAGTAATTTCATTCCTGTGCATAGTTGAAGAGAATTGAAAAGATATGTTCATGCTAAAAATTATCTATGAATATTCATAGCAGCATTATTCATAATAGCCCAAAGTGGAAACAACTTATATGTCTATCAACTAAAGAATGGATTAAAATATGTGATATATCCATAAAATGGGATATTATTTGAAAATACAAGGGAATGGAGTACCGAAACATGCTATGACATGGAAAAGCTTTGAAAACACTACACTAAGTGTAAGCAGTCAGTTACAACTGCATGCTAAGTGCAAGCAACAGGTTATATATATATTGTCTGATTATATTGATATGAAATGTCCATAATAGGCATATCTCTAGAGACAGAAAATAAATTAATGGTTGCCATGGGCTAGGGAAGCAGGAAGGGCAGTGACTGCCAACGGGCACAGTGTTACGTGTTAGGGTAATGAAAAAGTTCTAAAGCCACTGAATTGTACTCTTAAAGGGCAATATTTTAACGATAAGACTTTCGCTTTTGAATTGCATCATGCTAAAAATCATTAATTTCTCCTTTCCCATTATTACATAAATGTTTCTGGAGACATAAGAAAAGGCAAAATACAAAATTTTCTGTATTTCTTGTGGCAGTTAAATTTTATTTACTAAAGGAAAGAAAAAAATAAAAAATAAAATAAAATTATAATACACTTTTTGAAATAAATTGGCACCAACTTCCAAGTGGTAGTAAATGCGTTTGGCTTTCTTCACTATGTTTAGCTTAAGCATTTAGCATTTCCTTCCATCAGAGAATGGATTTACTCACTAGTCAACCATTAAAGTACCTCATTCCAATCCAGATAGGGTTTTGGCAGCGTCACTACCTATCCTTATGTTGTGGGTGGAAACAAAGCAGAGTGTAGAAATGAATGGTTCAGAAGCACAACGTCTACAAGGGGACATCAGGAGAAAAATAATACAGGGTGGAAGAAAAAAATACTGAAATACAAAGAGAAGGAAATGTCACTCTGAAGTCTAAAAGAAAAATAAAACAATTGTCTATTATTTTCTAAAGAAAAATGAGGAAAAATTCACACAACTTTTAGCTTCACGTCCACGATACAATGTAAAAGTATCTGTCCTTTATGAATCATGGCAGGAAATTATAAAGAAAAACACTGTGATGTCAGAGATATAAACCAATAGTTAGATGCAGGACAATCACATCCAAATCAGACCCATAAGTTCCAGTATACACCCATATACGTTTCAGATAGAGTAAAATTTAAATGTAAGAAAGAAACTATAAACTTTAATATAGATTATTTTAAATGTAAACTTGGAACAAGGAAAACATTTCTAAGTGTAATCCTGTAAAAGAAAGTTTGATATTTTCAAATATAATAAATAGAAATGTAAACTTTCACACATCAACTGAAATGATAGAGTAAACTGAAAAACAAACTATGAAGATAGTTGGAACATTTATGGTAATAATGATTGAATATCCTTAATTTATCAAATTATCTTATAAACCAAAGTGTCTGTTACACAGATTATTTGTGTAAATTTGAGGGCAGGTTGCATTTTAAGAGGCTGTAAAATTGAGACTTCAAAGACTACTCCTCAGAACCCAAGTCCAGTTTTTACCTCTGGATTGCCTCTGGGTGTTTTCCTCTTTCATTTTATATTTTCTACTTTACTTGACCACTGAAATAAATATTGATGGTACTCCTTTTGTGTGTACTTACTGTAATATATATCTGTTCTATTTTTAGAATAATCCCTGACCTTTTCAACTAAGTGCAATTCATCCTCTTTTGAGATTTTTCTTCCATTTGTATATACAACAAGGGAGAATAGTCAGAATTAATGTTAATGTTAGCCTGTCTTCACAATTTTTGTACACGTGTTTAAATTTTATTATTCAGGGTCAAAATATATTAGCATTTTTGTCTTATTTTTACTTATTTTTTCACTTTTGTTTCCTTTCTCTATTACTTTCTTTTTCCAATATAATATTTTTTCAACATTGAAGCTGAATATTTGAAGATAGTACTTTGATGATGCCATCTAACACCATTGTTTTGAAGTGTGATGCATTAATGTGAATTTTTTTCATTTTAGTCACTTTAATTATATGCTGTGAAGACTAAAGTGGAGTGAGGTTTCGTATAGTGTGATACTTAGAGTTAGAATGAGAATATGTTTCTCATCTTACTTGAAGATAAAAATGACTGACTGCAAATGGTTTGTGTTTTATGCTACATAATGATATTGGCTTATAAAAGTGTTGAAGTGTCTTCTTAAAAAATAGCCCTACCACAAATTAATTGTTTTCAAAACAGGCACATCTCGATTACTCTGTGAAAATTTCAATGTCCAATGCCTTTTGTTCAGGCACTTTAAAAAAATCTTTGTTCCTCATACAACCTTCTGGACTTCCTGACCAAGGATGTGCAGAATGATAGTTTGGCTCTCAACTTCCATTCCACCTTGAAGATGAAGGAAAGCTGGAAATCCATACTTCCCATCCTTCATTGTTACCAGGGTTCTGGGAGTGAACTTGGTTGCATCTTTCAGGCCCTTTCATGAGATTCAGAAGGCTCTATCTTAGATGAATCAGCAGATTCTGGCAAAACAGAATGCTAGCAGTGGCTGAACTGCCTGGTCTCTAGTTTTGTGAGAGTGGTAGGTACCATGGTTGCTTAATGATGATGATCAAAGCCCTAAATCTGGATTTCAGCTGCAGTGGTGTGACCTAGATGCAAAATGCTTGCGACAGCCTCTTACCTCCCAGTCCTCTAGCCTTTCAATGATTTTTAAGCACTTGATTTTTATTATTTTTATTTTTATTTTTACCTAAAATACTAACAGGGGTTTCTATTCTTCACACACTCCAGATTAAACAAGTCATAAAGATCTGTTCTTGAGAATGTGAGATATTTTGTGTTGGAGGAAAGCTTGTATGCATAAAAGACTATTTAGAGTTACTTGTGTTTTATTTACCACTTAACTGAAATCATAATTTTCAAAGACCTACTATTCTTTCATTCTGGTTCTCTTATTTGTAAACAGATAATTTTATGTAAAATGAAACAATCACTATTGTTTGATCATCTCAAATTTAATAGAATACCATTAAACAATCAGCTATTTAGCTATATTTATATGTTTAATGCTTTTAATTTTCTTTTCAATAACTTCAAGTGCTTGGCAAGGCATTGTAACAAACAAAACAAGCAAATCTTCAAAATACTTACAAAATTTCTTAGAAATAATACATTAAAGGGAATACATTGATAGGAAAAATAATATTTGCCAACATTCCAATGCTCTTAAATGTCATAAACATTCTAAATAGCAACCATACAGAGATTGTTCTAAATATTATACAGAAGTGTCCATGTTTAAACTAGGTTTCCCTAATCATCTCTATATTTAATTTTAAGTCTGACCAGATTTGAAAAAAACACTTTGCTCCTAAGAAACAGATTTACCAGTGGAAGTTAAGTTTAACTGGTCAATTATTTATGATGATTTTGTTGTTAGTTACTGAGATTTCAGACAGGATAGAAGATGCAGAAGCCAAGGGTTATTATCTCTGCAGGAGACTCTAGGTGTGCTAGAGATAGGCCCCATATTCCTTTTTTCTTTCTTTCCTTCTTTCTTTCTTTCTTTCTTTCTTTTTGTTTTCTTTCTTTCTCCCTTTCTTTCTTTCTCTTTCTTTCTTTCTTTTTCTTTCTTTCTTTCTTCTTTCTCCCTTTCTTTCTTTCTTTCTCTTCCTCCCTTTCTTTCTTTCTTTCTTTCTTTCTTTCTTTCTTTCTTTCCTTTCTTTCTTTCTTTCTCTCTTCTTTCTTCCTCTTCCTCCTCCTCCTCCTCTTCTTTTTTTCTTCTTTTTCTCCTTCCACCTCTTACCCCTTCTCCTTCTCCTTCTCCTTCTTCCATTTCAGGACATCAGTTGTTTCCAAGACTGCATCCTTCAGATGGATTGGTTTCATAGCTCATGTCTTATGCATTTCAGTCTGTCTCTACTTGACTAGAGCCTACATATTTTTAGCCCTCTAAGGATATATAATGGTTTGTAGAGAATTTCACTACCTTTATCTTTTCCAATGTGGGGGCCTCATCCAATCCACTGGGGACCTATATAGACAAAAAAGGATGAGTAAGGGAGAATTTACTCTCTTCCTGTCTTCAAGCTTCGGCATGGGTCTTCTGGGTGTGTCTGTAAGGCTGTTTCTGGATGAGGTTAACTAAAGTTTGGACAACTACCTCTATTAAACGTTTGAATCAGAAGACTGACACACTCAGAATCACGTTTGATCAAATATCAGGGCACACTGTGATGCAGTCAAGTTGACAGATACAATTAACAAGTCCTAATAATACCTCTAGCAGTTAGTTAAGCATTTTCTCATTAACTCATTACTGTCCACTTCATAGATTATATTGATATCAACGTAATTCTACTCTGTCTCAATTCTCTTCCTTTATTGATGGGTAATATCCCCTTCTAACAATCAGATTCTTACAGTTAGAAATTTAAGCAAACACGGAAAATCTGTCATGGTTTGGCTCCTTTTTCCCTTTATTATTCACATCTTAAAACTTATGTGACCTCCAGATGGAGAATCCATTTCATTGCATTCAAATAGATTTCCATTGGGTTTGTGCTCTGTTTGTGTGGACCCTTGTGTCTAAAAGAGGTGAATTATGCCTAGGACTGCCATGAAAGTATCATCTTTCATATTACAAAGAGAAGTACTCTGGTCAAGCCTGTCAAACAGGCAAAGTTTATATTGGAGGCACTGACCATTCTATCTTTCAGACAGTATATATGTTTTAAAGCCAAAAGACTTGGCTTCAGATAGCAGCTTTTTCAGTTTTTAGCTTATTCAAGTAACTTAACCTCTCTGAACTGCATTTTTTCCTTTTAAAACCTCTTGCAGGGTTATTGTGAAATTAAATGTGTGAAATGCCAAGTTATTCCAGCCTCATTCTCAAACAGAATCAAGTTGAATGGTGGTGAAACACATATTTAAAGAGAACAGTGTTGAATTGATTAAGGTAAGAAAATTTGCAATCTGTTTCTTCTCCTCTTTCCTTTTTTCCTTTCCAGAATTAATCTCTCTAATAATTCTCCTTCCTTAATTTTCCAATGTAAGATTTTTTGATACTGTTTTCTGAAATTCAGAAAATGACCACACACCTCTATGATTATACAGACTACATAAGTTATGTGTCAAGGAGAGAGAGAAAAAATATTTTAAATGAAACATTGAAAATACAAATCTTAAAGTACTTCTATCTATCTTCCAATTTACAGTAAAATATTTATTTCTATAATGTTAAGAGAGAGCCGAACCAGGAAGGTATTAAAGAATCAGGCAATTCATAATATACAGCATTGTTATTATAATAGGATGTTAGAAATGTGGAATTTCACACCCATCCCAGATTTCTGAATCAGAATCTGTGTTTTAATAAGATCCCCTACGTGATTAATATTCACATTAGAGTGTGAGAAGCCCTACTGTATAAGATTTTATAAAGTATGAAGATTCTTATGTGGAAATTTCTTTCCCTTAGAATACTTTTCCCTGAGATGTGGCATTGCCTACCCCTCTAGTATCTAACATTATGAATTCAACAGAATATGTGATGATTCTGTATTAGACTGGTTTGTCTTATGACTACTTAAAGACAGAGTTTCTGAGGTAGTCACAGCTATAATGTAGAAATGAAGGGATCCTGAACCAATGACACCTCCCAGATCAAGTGATTTCTTTGGACCTGTTGACCATTTTCTCTTTCCCATCCACCATACTTTTGTTACAAATGTCCTGAAAACTTCCCCAGTGTTCTTGTTTCTGCTACTTTTTCTGATAATATGTCTCTTACTGACAACTTGTAACAAATAAATTTAAGTTATGGGTTATTCTCATTTCATTGTTATAATTATTAATTGGATGATATGATTCTTCCTTAAAATAATACCACAATCAGTAAGCAGGTTTGGGAAATCTTCGAGAATTAGTCATATACTTCTATATCTAAAAAGACATCACATAGATTCTGTCAACTGTACCTACAATACAAAATACTTTATGCTCTGCTCCAATTGGAAGTGGTCACTAGACTATTTATAAATTTTAGTTTGATGGTCAAGTACAAAGATTATTCCATATCTTGACCTCATTTTCTTGACTCTGCTTCTAGAATTAATTTCCACTGAAAGCAATTATCTGAGGCATGAGCATAGGTTACATGGACCTCTCCAGATGAATTCTGATTACTGTTTAGTTTAGAATTGCAGTGGTTTTAGGATGTTGTTTTTACATATTTTCTCTAGCTATCATTTTAAAAGAATTGAGGAATGGCAAAATGTAAATTAAAATAATAGCTAGGAATTTGGACTAGTACATGGTATAAAAAATAAATAAGGATGATTAAAATGATTATAATAAAATATTATATAACTTCTGGTATTCTTATTAGTTTAATTGGGTCCTTTTGTGATTTTCTATAAGATTATAACAATCTATCAATTTTCATTTTTATTGTATAAAATGTATTCATATGTGTTTAAACTTATCTAGCAAAACTAGGACATTAAAGGATAAGTTATACTATAAACTTGTGCATATTTTTCATGTAAATGCTTTTTTTATTTATACATTCTTTGGAAAATTACCAAAGTATAAGCATTTTTTCTTTCCTACTGGCAAAATGCTCATATTAAGACACAATCTATTTTATCTCATACATCCATTACATTTGAAATCTGACAAGAGAAGGTGAAAAGTCACTTAAAGTTGTGTATGACACATTCATTAGAGTATTAATCTGCAAAGAAAGCTTGCCAACTTAGAAATTTGAAGAAACTTCTGAGCAAGACTTGATTATTGTAGATATTATTTCAGCCCATTATATCTAAGAGACTCTGGGTTATCAGAACTACTTATATTAGTGAATAGCTTAGTGGTAAAATAAGTAAAAATGCAGTATTTAAAGCTATTTTTTCCTTTCAAAAATAACTTTAATTATGTAATAAATGTCTACAGAAGAATAAAGTTACCAGTTTCAAATTGTAATTAAAAGTGAATCTGATAATAACTCTTACCACATTATTGTATATCCTGTCTTTTTAATCTATTCAGTTATATATCTGCATATATAGAGAAATATGTAGAAAGGTTTATGGTTTTTAAACAATTTACACAAATGCTATCACACTGTTTGCATTATTTTGTATTTTATCATTATTATATAATTAATTCCTGCACATACAAACAAACACACACACACACACACACACACACACAGAGACACGTGAACCTAAACAGTTTAAGTGGAAATTTCAGAATAAGAGTTAGTCTAAAACTCACTAACATGTTAAGTCTGAATCTTTCCCAAGTGTATATTTATATCACACATATTTAGAAAAAAGTTAATATTTTGGCTCAGAGCAATAAGGAATCACATAGTTAATAATTTAACATGAAGTCAATTAAATAGATATTTTGTTTTTAATATGTTATTTTTCATTTTATGCTGTCAGATAACCTTTTATTAATGGGCTATTTGAATGACCATTGTTTGCCCACAGGAAAATTAAACATAAAGTAGCATTCTTGATTCTTATTTTCCTTCACTATGTAACACTATCCACAGTAATTTTGTTGCTGCCTATTCTATATACACACATACCTCCCTTCCCCTTAGGACTTAAGCCATAATTTATAGGATTTAATTTTATTTTATTTTACTATTATGGCACCCAGCAGGGATACTTTGGAATATTTTTATAGATTAATAAAAGCATTCTTCATCAAGCTACCATCTGCTAGCTTGTCAATTTCATCTTACCTACACACAATGAAGTACTACAGGGCTTATAAAACCTTCTCAACAGCAGAGTCAGTTTTGGCATGCAATAATCGTGACTTTTTTTCTTCCTTTTTCTCATCGTTGTCTACAGAAGTGATAGTATTACTCCTAGGGACTTGAAAGAAACACACTCAAGGATGAGTGTTGACAGACCACAATCACAATACTTTCCCCTTCTTTTATGTGATCTGGAACTGTTCAAATTTCTCAGAAGTTTTTTATATAGATCTTTAGCATAGGTAATTCTGTATGGTATCTTAAGTTCCATAAGCAAATTTGGTTGCTCCTCTACTAAACTGAAAATCTACATTATATAATTTTTTTGGTTTAACATGCTAAACATTTCTGTTAACAAATATTTTATTTGACTGCCAGACATTTAAACATGTGTGAATATCGATGAATAAGTTTAACATAGTTTATCAGGTTTCTTTTTTTGTATAAATAGAACTTATAAAATAGACATTAGCAAATTACAAAAATGAACAAAATTATTGAAAACAGAATTGCATATTGGAGGATTTTTGTTTTTGATTTAATGTTATCTTTGTTTTTGCTTCATATATTTTCTTTTCATGTCTTGTTCTGAGAAATATCTAGGTTTTCTTCTTTTTTCTTTTAGCATAACTACATTTACTAAGTAAAATATTTTTTTGAGAAAAGTGAGTTACTTCTGTACATCAAGGCAGAAGTACAAACATTATCCAATTTAGATACAAAAAAAAGAAAGCACACTTTGTAAAGAATACATGTAAAGTGATGCTGGTTTTATAAACAAAATTATATTTACACACTAATATTTTAGCCTATTCATGAAATTCATAATCATGTTGTTTAGGATATTTCTTATAGTAACTTTAGCTTTAAATTTCAAAACACAGATATACATAGTAGTTTCTCCTCATTATTAAAAAATTACATAAAAAATCATATTAAAACTTTAAATTTTACTATGTATCTGTTTTCTAATATATCTTTGGCAGTGTTCTGACAGAATACTTTTAGATCATAACTCTGTTTTTATAGAAATATAGTCTTAATCAAAATATTTATGAATTTTAAAAAAATTGTCATATATTTATTATTTGGATGATGAAAAATATGTAATGCCTAAAACCTGAAATAAACTTATTTGTCAAAAAGATGCCTATAATTCAATCACAAAGCAATAAATAGCTATAGTTTAAAATATAAAATGCTACTACATGTCTATGAGATTCAAAAAGGGAATAAAGGTTATGAAATAATTTTGTGATGCACTTGAAAATAAAACAATGCTATTGTTTTATAAAATTAGTCTTTTTGATTAATAGTTATCAAACATGATCTCTTAATTTATTATGTAAAAAATAATTGGAATAACATCTAATTGACTGCATCTTTTACTACAACAGACTGTACTCTTTGTAAAGACAGTCCATTCAAATAATTCCTATTTCAATTACCTATTTCAAATAATACACCATTATATATATATCCAGTTAACCTCCTTTTATTTCTACATTGGGGTATCTTTTGTATATTCTTAAAATTTTTCCAAATATGTCACAAACCTATGCTTGGAAGATACTGATTGTGTGAGCATACATTCTAAGCAAGTGGTATAGTGTTTTGTGGCAATGTTATTTTCACATTTATCTTCATTGCAAATAGGGGCCAGAGAGCAGATCACCTAGGATAAACAGGGAGGCACACCAAGGAGACCAACTTTCTAACTGCCAACCAATCCCAAAGGAACAGAATTTACAAAAATGATCCCTGCTCATCTGGAGGTCATATTTAATATTAAATTGAGGGACTTTAATTTAGAGGTGGATAAGGAGCTGAGTATGGAGGTGAAGGTCAAGGAGTTTACTTCTCCTTTCCCACTCACCTGTTGAGAGGTAGTGTGGTACTATAGATATTATAATAGGTATTTTGGAATCATGAATTTAGGATTAAAACCAACTTGGCTTTAAATCACAACTCTCTAATTATTAACTGTGGGATAACACTGCTCTAATTTTCATTTTTCTTATTACAAATGTAGCACATTTTTTGTGTGCTGTAAATCAGATGGAGTATGTGAAACAATCTAATAGAAAATGCATTGAGTTCACTACTTCTGCTACATTTTCCTAAATTAATTCTTTGTAAGTCATAGTAAATATGTATTGGAATTTGTATCACAAATGCTTCACCAGAAGTTTGATATTTTTCTACATACTCATTTTACTCCATAATATATATGACTGACTTAAATTTAAATGCAATTCTAATTTCTCTCCTTAGAATGTTTCTTCTGGAAAACCTGTACATCCTTGGTGATAAACATAAAGTGTCTCATTTAATTTCCTCAATGTGTATAAGCTAAGTGCTGTTTTTATTCTGTTTTTTCCAATGAGGAAGCTGACACTAGAGATGAAACAACATGCCCAAGTTCACGCAGGCAATAACTGATGGAGACTGGATCTGAAGTTAAGTGGAACACACTTTTTTCTGACTTCATATATGAGTGCTCAACATGTGAAACTGATAAAATATCCTTTCAGTTATTGTAGAATTACAAAATATCATGAGGATTTTCCATATCAACCAGCCAGAAAATTTTACTTCTTTTTGCCCCATCAAACTAGTCCTTCAAATTTTGTGTCTGCTTGCCAATTACAGTCACCCATTCTTGTATTGTTCCTGGCTCTGTGATGGCCATACCAGCCTTTGGGCCAAAGAAAACTATGTCTGCTACTAATGTCCTCCAAGGCCAGAATAGATGGAGTTTCATCTATTCTGAATCTCTTTATTTTTACTGGAGACTTTGATGTGTTGATCATATGCCTTGTCAACCTGTCCCTGCTATTGCTATCTAGCTAATTATTTTTTTGCTTTTAATTATCAATATACTACTTGCTTTTGCCCTATGTGTACAACACACAAGTCAAACTGATCTGATGAATACAAAATTAAAATGAAAATCTACTGCGCACCACATCCCATTCCATTTCCCAGAAATAATTGCTGCTGTTCTTGTTTCTATAGTGATTACAGCCACTCTCTCCATGGGTAATACGTTTCTCTCGTTCTTGCTGACAATTAAAAAATTGAGCATAAAGTGTATGAAGTACTCTGCAGACAACTCTCATCTATTTCACGTGGCCATTTTCAATGACACCCCTAACCTCTAGCATCAGAATCCCTCAAAAGACGCCAAACTGCAAAAAAACCAGAACTCTCTCATCTCCTTTTCTCACTCCCTCTCTCTCTCCATCTTGCAGCATGCTGGTGATTGGCCTGATATATAGTTTTGAGGAACAGTGTTTGAGAAACAAGGAAAGAGATCAATGCTAATAGCTCAGCAATTGGTGTCAAAATACACAAGACAAAAGGAACCAGGTAGACAAAATACTAGAGGAAAAATTAAGATAAATGGCCAGACAAATGATCAGAATTCAAGCTTTCTTTTAAAAGTATAGACTGATATTTTTTTCTTAAGTATGTGTGCATAAATTAAAAATGTTTAAATGGAGTACTGTCTAGTCCCCCTTCTTGAGTTTGTTGACGTAAAATTGCCATGAAAGAAAAAGGGGAGGGGGGAGGCAGGGAGAGGCAGGAGGAAAGAGATAGCTGAGCAGCATAGCTAGGTGGCAAACCAGAGATCAGCTTAGTTTCCCACTGAACTGAGTTTGATATGGTCATGTATTCCTTAATTTTTCCTCTCAACAGAGTAGACTGTGGAAGGTAATCAAGGCAAATAGATACACAAGACAAACTGATACTAGCAGCAGCTTTCCATGCTCCATAAGGTACTAAATATCTTGTCTGCTGATGACTCCTGTTTTCTGTTCTCCTTTCTATAGCAGGCTTACTCCATTGTTTTGTTTTGTTGTTTGCCCTTCTGGCTCTCCCATAGGTAAGATTTGGAGAGCAAAAGGAGAAACAGTATGTAGGCAGTCTATTATCTTGATGAGAGAGCCCGATTTCTGATTATTTCCTTGTGTTTTAATCATCCACCCTGTGTTGTTCTATAATATTCTTTTCTTGTGTCTTTAAATTGTTTTCCTACTGGTTGCTGAAACATCAGAATTACTCTTTGGTTGGTTTAACATGATTATAATTATTATGTTCTTGACTTTTTTTTTGCTGTTGATTGCTTTGCTGAGTTCTGTACCTCCACTTCTGTCTTAACTCCAACTTCTCAGTTCTTCCATGGTCCAAATTGTTGAATATCTTAGATTTCTGTCAAGTATGTCTCTCATTTATTCTGATGACCTATCTTCCTGTCAAAACTATGCTAAATCTCATAATCCAAGGGCTGAAAAGCAGCACAACAAATAAAGAAACATAATAATTTGTGAGGTGAAAACAATTTAATTACTGCTCCAAATTGGTGAAAAATGATTTTAAATAATTTACATTTTAAAAATGCTCATATTATGGAGACATTTTGAATTAATATATAGCTTTAGTAATTTTCCAGTAACCAGGGTGTTTATGAACTGCCTGGTCACATGAAGAACTGTAAAGCAGAGTCATTCAATAATTGAAGAAACACTACAAAGCATGACATACATGAATCACTTTCTTACAATGAGACTTGGAATACAGCCTGTAGTTAAAGGCACACTGAAACTTATTTTTAAAATCATAAATTCCAATTACATTAATATATGGCTTCTTAAACCATTTAGCAGTGACCTGATCAGGATAAATAGGTCATTTTCTGGGAACTAATATTGTTCATTGAACACATTCTAAACTTCATTGGATTAAATGAAATAACACCAACATTTCACCCCTTAATATATTTGTAATTAAAGTTATATGTTCAAAACATACCACATAATTTAATAAATATTTTATTTTGAACCCACCCATGGGCCAAGCACTTCTCTAGGTACTAGCTGTGATAGAATGAAGGATAAAATATTGCCTTGTCCTCCAGGAAAGGGACTTAGAGTCTTGCAGGAAATAAACACACATAAGTGACTACAATATAACGGGTCATGATAAATAGTGCAATAGACTCCAGTATAAGAAATGATGTTTTTTTTCCCTAAAACACAGAGCAAGCAAGGAAGGAAAATTTATTTCAGTCTGTCATGAGACCCAAATTGCAGCCAGGAACAAAAGAAACTGCAGAGTTGGATTCTAGAAATGCAACTCAGGGAATATCTAAAGAGCATGTAATAGTTAACATTTTGCTGAATGTAAGTAACAAAGTTAGTTGGGCTAGTCTCAGTTTAAAGAGGAATTTGTTGTAACATACTGAGGCATCTCACAGAGCTCAACAACAGGAATTCCACTAGATCTCAGAAAGTTGGAGTCAGGGATTCATCTGTCAACAGATTTCTCGTGCCCTCCATGTTCTCTGTTTGCCTTTGTGAGAATGCTCATTAATTTCCTTCTCTTTTCAAAACGTAGGTTTTTCTTTTATGTTTCACCTGGTCTAACCTGTATATTGACAGATTCTTGTTTTTATATGTTAGGGTTTCAGCTACCATGAGAGATACTGGACTTATTTTCTAGTTCTATTTTCCAACATTTCTAGGAAGAGACTGATTTACACAATTTGGCTATCACGGGTCCTGTGAACTGGAGTGGGGTTGTAGGTATTGTTCCAATACAGAAGAAGCTGCAATCAAGTAGGCAAAAAGAAGAGGGGCACTTTCTAGAGCTGGAATGCTTAGAAAGTAGGCATTCCTGTAAGTGTCCACTAGAAGATGGATAAGTCTGGTTAATACTTCTGGAAATGGTTTAGCTACGAGGTTTCTAATCAGGTGATTACCCAGGAATCAGTCATTATGATATAGATTCATAGTCTATGAATATTAATAACCAAGAATATTCGCTAGGTTGTGGGACAAAGGCTAATTTCCAGTGATAAGACCTGGCAAAAATAAATGAATACAGCAGGACCAAAACCACTGTATAATTTTCAGAGCTGCATTCAAC